>NC_135783.1:293876821-294203696 GCF_051106095.1 Pogona vitticeps | reverse complement strand
AGGTAGCTAGCTACTGAGGGAAGGCTTGCCTGAAAAGAAAGGTCCTTGCCTACTTGTGGAAGGACAGCCAAGGGCCAGTCCGGCCTCATGTAGGAGGAAGTTCAGTCATTAAAAACTTCCTCCTCCTGTCCTTCCACCCAAATGGGTTCCCAATGATGAAAGAGATGACTCAGGATACATAGTACCCTCAGAACATGAGAAAAAAATTAATTTCCAAAATATTTACCTATACTGCAAACCCTACATGAACAAGGAGTTTATCCACTGTGTCAAAGATGAAAACTGATGATAGAGAGGACAAGCAAATGAAAGCAAGTAAACCTATGGTCTATTCTAGCTTTGTACCTTTATCATAAAAAATACAGGTTTCTTACCTGTAACCATGGTTCTTCAAGCGGACCTCTGTCAATTCACACAATAGGGTTTTGACAGCGCCTGCGCTGGTCTTCTTGGAATCTTCTAGAGCTTTTGTAGAAAAGTAACAAAGTTTAGAGTTACCCCTATCATGCATGCTCCATCTCCCTCAGCCTTCAGTTCCATTTATCCGCCACAATAATCTGAGCTCATCAAAGACACAGTCAGTGATGGATAGTCGAGAGGCTGGGTGGGATGTGTGAATTCACAGAGGTCCACTTGAAGAACCATGGTTACAGGTAAGTAACCTTTCTTCTTCGTGGCCTCTGTGAATGCACACAATAGGTTGACTAGCAAGCTCACTTGCCATAAGGAGGACCATCACTGTAGAACAGAGGTCAGTACCACTCTCCCAAAGCTTATCTCTTTTTTGGCCAGAAGGTCTAGTCTGTAGTGCGTCACGACAGCTGACGCGTTGGACCAGGTGGCTGCTCTACAGATGTCTGGAACATCTACACCACACAGCAAGGCCACAGATGTTGTAACAGCTCTGGTGGAATGTGCTTTGAGACCTTCAGGAGGAGTCTTGCCTTGAAGTTCATAGGCCAGAGAAATAGTGGAGACAAGCCATCTGGATACAGTAGAAGATGAAACAGGAACCTTTATGTTGTCCATGGAAGCATATGAATAGCCTTGGTGTGGCACAAAAGTCCTTAGTTCGTGAAAGGTAATATGCTAAGGCTCTTCTTATGTCCAGAGAATGAAGCATGTGCTCAATATCTGATGGAGGTTCAGGAAATAAAGCTGGAAATATAAGGGGTGGTGGAAATCCGAAACAACTTTAGGCAAGAAAGAAATATCAGGATATAAAATAACCTTATCCTTGAAGAATTGAAGGTAGGGAGCACCGGATCTGAGAGCAGACAGCTCACTTGCTCTTCTCACAGATTTAATAAACCAAAAATAAAGTTTTAAAGGACAGTAACCAAATGTCACAAGAGGCCATAGGTTTAAAACGGCGGCGCGTAAGCGCATGCAAAACAAGTTGAAGAGACCACTGAGGTACAGGAGGTTTGACGGGTGTCGGATATTTGAGAGACCTTTCAAAAAGGATTTGAGAGTAGGGTGGGAGAAAAGGCGTGCAGAATCTGATTTACAAGGTTGAAAAGAGACAATTGAGCCAGACATCCTGGAGAGTGAAGTCAAGTGGGCCTTAGAAAGCCTGGCTAACAACAAGGCCAGTGGAGGTGATGACATTCCAGTTGAATTATTTAAAATCTTAAAAGATGATGCTGTTAAGGTGCTACATTAAATATGTCAGCAAGTTTGGAAAACTCAACAGTGGCCAGAGGATTGGAAAAGATCAGTCTACATCCCAATCCCAAAGAAAGGCAGTGCCAAAAAATGCTCAAACTACCATACAATTGCACTCATTTCACATGCTAGCAAGGTTATGCTCAAAATCCTACAAGGTAGGCTTCAGCAGTATGTGGACCAAGAACTCCCAGAAGTACAAACTGGATTTTGAAGGGGCAGAGGAACTAGAGACCAAGTTGCTAACCCGCGCTGGATTATGGAGAAAGCCAGAGAGTTCCAGAAAAATACCTACTTCTGCTTCATTGACTATGCAAAAGCCTTTGACTGTGTCGACCACAGCAAACTATGGCAAGTTCTTAAAGAAATGGGAGTGCCTGACCACCTTATCTATCTTCTGAGAAACCTATATGTGGGACAGGAAGGAACAGTTAGAACTGGACATGGAACAACTGATTGGTTAAAAATTGGGAAAGGAGTACGACAAGGCTGTATACTGTCCCCCGGCTTATTTAACCTATATGCAGAATACATCATGCGGAAGGCTGGACTGGAGGAATCTCAAGCCGGAATTAAGATCGCCGGAAGAAATATTAACAACCTCCAATATTCAGATGATACCACTCTGATGGCAGAAAGTGAGGAGGAATTAAACAACCTTGTAATGAGAGTGAAAGAGGAGAGTGCAAAAAACGGTCTGAAGCTCAACATCAAAAAGACTAAGATCATGGCCACTGGTCCCATCACCTCTTGGGAAATTGAAGGGGAAGATATGGAGGCAGTGACAGACTTTACTTTCTTGGTCTCTATGATCACTGCAGATGGAGACAGCAGCCACGAAATTAAAAGACGCCTTCTTCTTGGGAGGAAAGCGATGACAAACCTTGACAGCATCTTAAAAAGCAGAGACATCACCTTGCCAACAAAAGTCCGAATAGTCAAAGCTATGGTTTTTCCTGTAGTGATGTACGGGAGTGAGAGCTGGACCATAAAGAAAGCAGACCGCCGAAGAATTGATGCCTTTGAATTGTGGTGCTGGAGGAGGCTCTTGAGAGTCCCCTGGACTGCAAGGAGAACAAACCTATCAATTCTAAAGGAAATCAACCCTGAATGTTCACTGGAAGGACAGATCTTGAAGCTGAGGCTCCAATACTTTGGCCATCTCATGAGAAGAGAAGACTCCCTGGAAAAGACCTTGATGTTAGGAAAGTGTGAAGGCAAGAGGAGAAGGGGACGACAGAGGATGAGATGGCTGGACAGTGTCTGTGAAGTAACCAACATGAAATTGACACAACTACGTGAGGCAGTGGAAGATAGGAGGGCCTGGCGTGCTCTGGTCCATGGGGTCACGAAGAGTCGGGCACAACTAAATGACTAGACGATGACACTTTAAGGGTGGATAATGCCAAACTGGAGTCAAACAAATAACATAAGTATTGAAGCAAAGTAGAGAGAGAAACAGGGGACGTTTGAAGTTGCCTTGATTGAGCAAAGTGAACAAAAATTTTCCATTTGTAGTTGTAAAGGAGGTTAGTAGATGGTTTCCTGGATTTATCTAGAACCTCCTTGATCAATGGGTGATCCTCCAAGCTGTCAGATGGAGTGACTCAAGGTCCGGATGAAGGATGTTGCTTGAGTCCTGGGTGAGAAGGTGTGGAATGTTTCATCTTGAGGGTGGAAAACCATGGCTGACAAGGCCACCGCAGTGCAATGAAAATTGCATCTGACTTCAGTTGATGAGCTCTGACCAGTGTTCTTTGGATGAGTGGTATTGGGGGGAAAAGGTATAGAAGGCTGGATTCCCATGGGATCATGAAAGCATCCCCGAGTGAATGCATGCCTCTTCCTGCACGAAAGGCATACCTTGTGCACTTCCTGTTGGTCTGAGTCACAAACATGTCCATTATAGGGAATCCCCATCAGTTGCACAGCATGAGGAAAATCCCCCTGTCCAACTCCCACTCGTGGATATGTGCTGTTAAACGGCTCAGCTTGTCTGTGAGCTCATTGTCCGTTGTTGAAACATGGAGGGCCACTGAGAAAATCTGATGGTGGTAGCACCATTCCCATAGATGTACTGAGAGGAAGAGAAGGGGCATGGAGCGTTCTCTCCCTGCTTCTTGATATAGTACATGGTTGTGGTGTTGTCCGTCATCACCTGTACAGCACAACCTTGTATCAGAGGTAGGAATGCCCGGAAGGCTTTTATAACTGCCAGGATCTCTAGATGATTGATGTGTAAGCCTCTGTCGTGATGTGCCCATAGAGCATGTATGCAGTGGGGTCCGCAGTGCGCTCCCCACCCTGTGGGGCTCGCATCTGTCATCACCTGAACGGTAAGTTGTAAAGGTCAAAACGGTCGGCCAACCAGAAGATGTGGCAGAAACATCCACCACTGTAACTGTTTCGCCAGTTCTGATGTGACAGACAGACGTTTCCTTGGACTGTCCTGAAGGGGATTGAAAAGAGTTAGGAACCATGCCTGAAGCGAGCGCATCTTCAGGTGTGTGCGTGTCACTGCAGGTGTCATGGAGGCCATGAGGTCAAGCAGATGTTGTGCATGCCTTGCTGAGACCTTTGAGTGTGGTCAAAATCTGTGAACACCTCTGGTGATCTTTTTTATGCGGTCTGGTGGCAGGAATATCCAAGCCTTGACAGAGTCCAGTCTTGCTCCTAGATAGTCAACCACCTGGGATGGTACGAGGTGGGACTTCTTCTGGTTGACAGTGAGACCGAGATCCCTCAGAGTGTGGAGCGAGTGCCCCTTGCTTGGACGGAGATGCTACTAGCCAGTTGTCTATATATGGGAAGACTTGAATGCCGTGGAGACAAAGGTAGACCGCTACTGGAGCCATGCACTTTGTGAACGTCCGAGGGGCTGTGGAAAGTCCGAACGGAAGAGCATGGAATTGGTAAATGGTATTTTGGAAAATGAAGCGAAGGTACTTTCTTGATGTGGATGAACTGATATATGAAAGTAGGCATCCTTGAGATTCACTACTACAAACCAATCTTTTGGCTTTAGTAGGTGAAGAATGGATTCTAGCATGACCATTCGAAACCGTCGTGGATGAAGGTAAGTGTTTAGTGTTCTCAAGTCTAGAATGGGCCTGATTCTGCCATCCCTTTTGGTACGGCAAAGAAACGGGAGTAGAATCCTTTTGGTATATCCCGCACTGGAGCTTGTTGAATAGCTTGTTTTTGGAGGAGGGTGATAATTTCTTCTTCTAGAACAGGATCGAAGGATGTAAGCCTGATTTGTCTTAGAGTAGGAAATTCTGTAAATTCCAGACGGTAGACAAATTGAATAATACTTAAGACCCAAGAATCTTTTGTGATGCTGGCCCAGTTGTGAAAAAGTGGAGCTAGTCAAGTGGTATGAACAGGTTTGAATAGTCTTGTGTGTGAGTCAAAGATACTGCTTTGATTTTTTAGCTGGTGGCTTGTAAGATTGACAGCGTTGTGAGAAGGACTGCAACCGAAAGGTGGATGTAGAAGAGGAAGCTTGAGAGGATCTTGCCTGGTTCTGATTCTTGAAGGGACGGTAAGATTGAGAAGCCGTTTGCTGGTATTGCTGGTGTGGGTATTGTTAACGCCACTGATATTTATTGTATTTAGGTTGTTATTGGATCATGTATGATTTAGCAGTCTTTTTGATTTTGTGCAGGTTTTCCAGATTGTCATCAGTTTTCTTGTTGAAGAGGCCTTTCGCATCAAAAGGTAAATCCTCTATATGTGCTTTAACATCTTCTATAATATACCTGAAGACCTAAGCTATGCGTGTCGCCTCAGGGTGATAGCAGATGTGTTTTTGAAGCCGCATCTGCTGAATGGTGAGAAGCTAACCTTTGGTGTTTGGAGATGGTGGGAGCTTCCGGATAAGTATTCAAAAAGCCTTGTCTGATGTCATCTGGAGCTGCTTGAAGGGCTGGGAGAATTCTTGACCATGGTTGCCTCCGGTAAGCCCCCATGACCACCTGGTAATTTGCAACATGGAGTAAAAAGGTGGTAAGGGAGTATATCTTTCTCCCCAGCACATCCAGTTTTCGACCCTCTCTATTCGCAGGGTGACATGGGACTTCCCTGATGATATAGACGAACTTGATTCGACGATTAAGGAATTTGGAATTGGGTGTTTGGCCAGAAAATTAGTATCAGCTCTGTGGGTGCAATATAAGTTCTCAATCCTATGAGCTACAGGTGCAGAAGTAGATGGTTGATTCAAGGACTCTTGATAAGCTCCATCAAGGCTGGAATGAATGCCAAGCTCAGTGGAGGAGTCCTCTCTTGATTAATGTCCCCAAATATGAGATCTTCAGAAGGAGGGGGAGGCTGTTCTGTTTGCATCTTCAGAGTTTTTGCCATCCTAGAAATCATTTGAACGTAAGATGAGAAATCTTCTGAGGGTGAAGATGGGTGAGAGTCACCAGCATCTTATTCCAAAGGTTCTCCCCTTACAGGTGTTTCTCCTGAAGCCTCAGAGAAAACTTCATCCTCCTGACATGAATCAGATGAAAACGCCTCATCCTGATCAGAAGTAGAAGGTACTTGGGAAGACTTTTTTGATTTATGTCGTCTAATGTCCGGTTCTGACGTCTGAGGCGCACGGGTCGATAGAGTTCCTGAGTGTGCGACCTTCGACACCGATTGGGAAACTCTTGGGTGGGAAGGTACATCCTTACCCTTGTCCACACGTTTGGAAATTCGACTGGTGTCAACGTCAAGATGTCATCGGCGACAATGTCGGTGCAGAGACGAGGAAGAAGAAGATGCATAGATGTATCGAATCTTCTTTCTGCGGTAGTCCTCCGTGGTCAAAGACGAATTGGTGTCCAAGTCGTCATGTCGACATCGGGACTTCTTACAATCAACCTCTATGTAAACTGGGTTGTTGTATCTTGGATGTGTCGGCGTCAAGAGGTTCGACACCGATATGGAGAGAGATGTTTGGTTTTTGCAGCCCCTTTTCGAGGTGGAGAAGGCGGTCTCGAAGAAGTCAACGGCAACAAAGGTGCCAGTGATGCCCACCTGGTAGAGACAGGGCTACGATGGGCAGTTGCCAGACTAGAAACAACATCCACTAGCTGGCTAGGGCTTGGAGAGCAGTCAAGGCCAACGGGCGAAGTTTCAAGCTGCTAAGGTGGAAGAGAGACAGCGGGTTCAGAAAGGGATTCCTGGTGCCGGGATAAGTCCTCCAAAATCAGCAATGGGCAGCGATGCTGAAACAGGAGGGATCTGTTTTCTATGGTCTTTCTTATCCTCAGATGATGATTTCTTCTGTTTCAGAGGATCCTTTGAAGACGAGCTCAAAGTGGATTTTGACATCAAGGTAGGTTTTTTTCGTGGTCGATGTGGATTTTTTCACAGGCTTGTCAGCAGATTTCAATGTCGACAACAGAGCTGGGGAAGCAATTCAGACTTCCGACCGTGGGGTAGCCGATGGTGTTGGGGTGGTTTCCATCTCGGAAGGTCTCAACGCCGAGAGTGTCTTGTCCTACAGGAAAAGTTTTAAATGTTGCTGCCGAGCTTTAAGAGCAGCTTTCGTAAACATTTTACAATATCTGCAGGTATGAGGCTGATGGGACTCCCCTAAACAAAAAAGGCAGCAGACGTGACCATCCAAGAATTGCAGTTTTTGCGAACATGACACGCACCTACTAAAGGGTCCGGAGGGGGACGTTAAGCAGAAAGAAAAAACTGGGGTAACAGGACTCACAGTTAAGATGATGGTACAATAATAGCGAAAATTGTCCAGTCTTCTTAGGAAATGCCAATGAGAAATAAGAAAAGCAGCAATAGTGGTAAACTAGAGAAAAGGCGGGAAAGTAAAAGCACCGAAAAGCACCAAGCCCAAATCACGAAGCGAAGCATAGTCAAACAGTCCATTATTATTAAGGGGCAACAGAGAAATCGATAGAAGGAGTCCGTATCAGTAATAGTAATCCAGAAATATATGTAAAATCAGAGAGCTCTAAGATTGAGAGGTTTCAAGCTGAAAGGTGGTAAAATGGAACTGAAGGCTGAGGCGGGTGGAGCATGCGTGATAGGGGTAACTCTACACTTTGTTACTTTTCTACAAAAGCTCTAGAAGATTCCAAGAGGACCAGCACAGGTGATGTCAAAACCCTATTGTGTGCATTCACAGAGGCCACGAAGAAGAAATCTCGAATAGCTGTCTCTGCAAAGTGCCCACCAACTTAATTGACATGGGAAGTAAAATGATAATGAGATAGTACTGGAACTGACTAGATCTGTTCAAACTGGGTTCTAATGTTAAGTTAGGAAATAAACTATCATCAGGAGAAAATGAAAAAAACTTGATGCATATATATTAGATTTGACTACATTTCAAGTAAGGTGAGCTACATAATAACTAGCAGGCATGTCTGCAAATAGTGGACAGAAGTTAAGGAAGTACAGTGGTGCCTCAACTTACAAACTTAATTGGTTCCAGAATTCCGTCATAACTCAAAATGTTAAGTCAAAGCACCATTTCCCATAGGAATGCACTGAAATGCAATTAATCCGTTCTGGCCGAAGGGGAGGAGGGAAGAAAAGCAAGCGTGCAAGACCCATCAGAAATGCAAAAAAGCCAAAGCAGAAAGCAAGGAAAGTGTGCAAGACCCATCTGAAATGCAAAAAAACCAAAGCAAAAAGCAAGCAAACTGTGCAAGACTCATCAAAAATGCAAAAAAAAAAAGCAAAGCAGAAAGCAAGGAAAGCATGCAAGACCCATCAGAAATGCGAAAAAACCAAAGCAAAAAGCAAGCAAACCCTGCAGGACCCATCAGAAATGGGAGGGAACCCCAAAAGCAAGCAAACCCCCCAAGACCCATTGGAAATGGGGGGAAATCCCAAAAAGTAAGCAAACCCACTAAGACCCCTCAGAAATGGGGGGAAGCAAAAACCAAACAAACTTCCCAAGACCCACTGGAAATGGGGGGAACCCAAAAAGCAAACAAACCCCCCAAGATCCATCACAGCACAGAAACATAACCCCCCTGAGCCCAAAACCACGCTGCAAAACCCACCCAGAACAGTTTTTAAAAAGCAGAAGGCAGCACCTTACCTTACCAGGCAGTCTGAAGCCTCCTCCGATCGCACACTCTCTAACCTCTGGGGTGAAAGAGCTACAAAGAACCAGCCTCTTCGCCTACCAATGGTTAGCAATTTCCTGCCTTTTTTCCATGCCTTTTTCTGTTCGTAACTGGAAGCTCCGGCCGCAAGTCGCAGCAAAATTTTGTGGCCGGAGCTGATCATAACTCGAAATGGTCGTAAGTCGGGATGTTCGTAAGTAGAGGCCCCACTGTAATCTTAAAACTAATGAACATACTACTTTTCAGGTTTTTTGTATTCTTACAAGTGAGAAACAAGTAGAAGCCAAGATTGGGCAGTCCTTTCTGTAGCTTGGCTGACAAAAAAATTGACAGCTGCTTTTATCTTCCTTCTGTCATGCCTATTTATAGCAAACTGTTCTTCTGAACTGGCTGGATTTTACTCATGAATTATGCTCTATCAGCCATTACTTAACAGTGCCTACATATCTCATGTCTGGTATGTTAACTGTTTTATTCTGCAGAGCAGTCTCAATGTCAGCTGCCTATGGCTCACAATTCTATTTTAGCATGAGCAAGATGAAATACTTTACTTATACATAAAGAAAAATATTATTACCCTGCTAGAAGAGAATGTATAGCAATCCAAAAGCCACCAAACCACACTTCAGCATATCAGATACCTCTCTTTTTTTTGACAAAACAAAGCAGATTCACCTAGAAAACCAACGGGGGGGGGCACATTTCAAAGACAAGAATGATATCAAATACGGGAGGCAAGCAGCTGAAAGAATGGGACATAGGAAAGCAAGGGAGCTACACAACTGATACAAGATCCCTACCATATGTAGTGATTCTGGGACACTGGAAAAGAGTATCTGTTACTAGGTTCATACAGAGGTAAAAGTAAAGTATTCAGTGGATGGAGGCATTTCTGACACTTACCAAAGAGGAAATAGGCAACTAGGTTTGCAAGACTTCTAACAAATACATTTTCCCCAGGTCCTGTGATTTTTACATGCCTCCAGAGACATCCTGCCAGTTCCTCAAACTGCTGCATTTGTCTGCCTCAGTAGGGAGTCACCTCCATATAGTTCTCCTCCAAAAGTGTCAGGAAACCATCCATACACAGCCATCTCCATGGTCACAAAGCCTGTGACAGCTTTACCTGTTCCAGTGGCTCAGAGTCTTTGAGCACTGTCCCTGCTCCAGTGGCCCACAATCACTGTCCAAGGGTAGGGCTTGATACTATGATTCTATGATTTTTGTCTGTGCGATTTCCTTTTGAAATCACCAGGAGTGTAAAACAAAATTTCTATCAGTGGCATTTACATTTTTGTCAATGTTCACTGGAAAAGACAATGCTAGGAAAGTTGGAAGGCAGCAGGAAAAGAGAAAGACCGAGTACAAGATGGATTGACGAGATGGATGGAAGCCATAGCCATGAGCTTACAAGAGCTGAGCAGAGCTGTTGAGGACAGGATATTTTTGAGGACATTAATAGGTTCGCCATATGTTGGAGGTGACTTGATGGCATGTAACAACAACAGCAACAATGTGATCTTAAATGTAAACCAAAGCCACTACATGGATCTTCCTCATACCCACCCTCATCCTGACTAGATTAGAAAATAAAAAGACCTTCAGTCACCAAAAAGCTTTACAAAGCCAGAAGGTGCTAACACTCTCAAGGGTGAAAGTTAAATTAGGAATTTGGAATATTCAGAGAATTATGTGGCAGGAAAAATCTACAGTGCAATGAAAGAAATGTAAAGAGTGAATCATGGTCTTGGATGAAGTGGTGTTTGGGCCACGACCTTGCAATTATAAACAAATGCTGGGCATGGTATGTTTTATTTCAGTAGTCATTATGCTAATACTATTACAAAGTTTGCAATCATATTGACAGTGAATATTGCCTTTTCATTATGTGCCCAATGTAGGACAGCCTGTCCGTCATTTGTGCCTCCAGAGATAGTTCATGTTTTACTTGATCTAGAACCACTTTTTCATCTTTCTGGCAGTCCACCTTTCTCCAAGCACCATATTTCAAGAGAATCAATTTTTTCCTTGTCAGCTTTCTTCACTGCCCAGGTTTCACACCCGTACATAGTGACTGGAAATATAATAGTCTTGGTCTCCAGTGACACTTGAGGATCTTTTCCAATTCCCTCGCTGTTGCCCTTTCAAGTCTTGGTCTTCTTCTTATTTCCTGGCTGCAGTCTCCACTTGGATTGATGACTGAACCAAAGTATCAATCAGTATTTCAATTTCTTCATTGTCAGCATTGTCAATATTGTGTAGTTCTTCTGTAGTCATGATTTTTGTCTTCTTAATGCTCAACTGCAGTCCTGCTTTGGCACTTTCTTCTTTCACTTTCACGAACAATCATAGCCAAGTCATTGCTACTTTCTGTCAGTATGATGGAGTCATCTGCACATCTTAAATTATTGATGTTTCTTCAACTTCATTTTGTGGGAGGAAGAATGTGTGAAGAATTGAGAGGGGCTTTAGAATGAAAATATTTTTTCTCTAATTATGCAGGAGATAAAATGGTTCAATCAGCTTGCCTCAAGTGGCACTTACTGGATCAATACATTCACTCAGATACATTAATGAAAAAGAATAAAATGTTTCCATTTACTTTGAGTTCTTCCCAGATAAAAATAAACATCATATTGCGTAAAAAAATGTGAACTTCCTACATCACTAAGCTTAACTGGTTAACCAGCTTCATTACTGACTGACTGGTTACACTTCATTCGAACTGTCCACTTCTGACAAACCCCATTGCTCACATTCTGAGAGAACCATGATTGGAAAAAGAAAGGAAAAAGAATCTCAGACAGAGAGAGAATTATTGTCTGATACTGGATTGACACCCATCCCAGTCCAGAAACGGCCATCCAATCAAAACCTCTTAAAGGCATCATATGTAGGTTGCAATATATCCAACCATGTTCACTCCTTCTTCATCTGAATCTAGTCTGGTTTTCTGTATGATGTATTCTGCATACAGATCAAGCAGACCCTTGTCTGACCCCACTGATTATAGGAAACCATTCTACCGCTACATATTCTGTCCTAATAGTAGCTTCTTTTCTACAAAAGTTACACATCATGATAATCAAGTGCTGAGTCACACTCATTTCTTTCAGAACAACCCATAGTTTCTCACAGGGTGGATTGGATTTAAATTAAATTGATTTAAATCAGAATTTAAATAATTTTTTTATTTGAACCATGATTTAAATTGATCTTTATTTTTTTTCAAAAAAAAATCTTTTATGTTTTTCTACCCTGGTTTCTCATAATCCACACAGTCAAAGGTTTCACTGTAGTCTATAAATCAACTGATGTTCTTCAGAGAAACATATCTCAGTACTATGGATAAATGTGATGGTTGCCATTCTTCCAGGTAGGTGATAGGTGTTGACACTATTGCCGCCCAAGGTCAGACAGGGTTTAAAAGTGATTCAGTTGGTCAAGGATCCAAAGGCTTCCTGGCCAACCTTCTACACCTGAATCTACAGCTTTTTCAGAGGTCAGATAAAGTAACCACCTCAGATTAAGAAAATGCCGCACAACACTCCACACTGTACACTGTTGCTATGCGACAAAGACAGTACAAAGGCTAATCACATTGGTTTTAAACATTTTAATCCCTTTAAACTCTTGCATTTCCATTTTCATTTTCTGTTCAGTCATCAGAAAATCTACTGTATCTATTAGTTGAAATAACACATGCAATTGATTTACCGTATTTTTCACTCCATAAGACGCACTTTTTCTCTCCAAAAAGGTGGGAGGGAAAGTACATGCGTCTTATGGAGTGAATGCAGTAACCCAGGGTTCAGCCACCACCACCCAAAAGCCTCCCACTGCCATGCTGGGAGGCCTCTGAACTGGCAGCAGAGACTGCTTTCTGTTTGGACCTCACCATTCTGCACTGCTAGCTTTCTAGGATCTGCCTCCTGCAGCCCACCTGGAAAACCAGCAAGGCAAACAGGCCTATGGCAGCAAGCAGTGAAAATAGCAAAGGACCAAAGAGTGGTTCTAGAAAGACCAAGGGAAACTACAAACACAATCTCCCACTTAGGCAGTTGATTTTCCCACATTTGGGGAAATCACAGGGGTCAGCTCATCCGAAGTGCAATAGACGAGCCTTACCCTGGGAAAACCACTTTTACAACAATGGTATCTCCCCTGCCAGGTCTGAGTTTGAATGGCCCCTAAGCCTCCTGGCCCTTTGTGTGCACTATCCCCCAAAGGCATGGTGACCGCCGGCTGTACCTCCTGATCAGAACAGTGCTGCACAGCCCCAGTCCTGAAAGAGGCCAGGAGAGCTACTCAGTGTTTTGGGGTGCCCCACAGGACCTCCCACAATCCTCCAGTGCACAGATATCAGCATATCTGCCTGCTTGCATCACCCAGTAGGCTTCTCTATTGGAGAAGCAAAGCAGGAAGGAGGAGTCTCTTTCCCTTCACCTTCTGCAGAGAAGTTAGACCATGTGACTAGCCAGACATTTTGAGAAGCAGAGAGAGAGAGGGAGAGGGAGAGAGGACAGAAACAAAAGCTTCTAAAATTGGCAATAACTTAAACAGGCCTGAGAATGGTGAGTGGACGATAAAGTTACTACTGAGAGCCTGCTGGAATAGCTCTCTGTAGTTCAGAGCTTTGCAGGAAGCTGCATCACCTCATCATAAATTAGGCCTAAATAGAAGTAATTTTGCAGATATTTAAAACATTAAGGGACGGGGGGGGGGGAGGCTAATGTGTATTGTTAGCCAAATTTCATCCTGAAGCGCAGAATGATTAAAAAGGCACTGAGTACATGCAGAATAAAGTTCAAAAGGGAAACCAAAAAGGGACCTAACACTCCTTTCCTTAATATATTACCACTAGGGCTACAGGTTTTATTTGGTGTATTAGCTTGCCACATTAGCTGAGTCCAGTTTTTATGGAGCAAGGCAATTTGAATTGCAGAGGGCAGATCTGAATCACAGAATATGTTCAAGTAAAGCTTTGAAATCTTGAAAATTGGTTTAAGAACCCAACATTTCATAAATAGCATTTCACATGTACACACACACAACTGGAAATAGAAATTTTAGTAGTATTTTTGTGTTAACAAAAGCTGCATGGTGTCGCTCCCCCTGTTTTTATTGGTTTTTCTTAATCATTGTTGTTCTACAATATTGCTGGTAGATTTTATCTTTTCATTGTGATTCCCAGCTACTGTATTTTATCCTATTGTAGTCTCTAAAACTGGACAACCATCTGTCAGATCTGCTCTGATTTGGATTCCTGCATTGAACCAGGGGTTGGAATTGATGGCCTTATAGGCCCCTTCCAACTCCATTATTCTATGATTCTGTGCTGCTTTGAGATTATATTTGTAAAAGGAAGCAGTATATGTGGTGATGAATAAGGGGCACATTTTTCTTGCAGAGTATGGGAACTCATTCTACCAGTGCAAAACAGAAAAGGCTAGCATATAGCATTCCTTTTAAACTAGAGGTAGTAAAATATGCTAAGGAGTATGGAAACAGTGAACAGTGCAGAGACATTTTGGGCCTCCTCATCTGAAAAAATGATTAGAGAGTGGAGGAAACAGGAGGATCAGCTGCAAAAAGCTGATAAAAGTAAGCACACTTTCTGTGGACATGCTGCATGCTGCAAAGTAAAGAACTGAATGATGGAGAGAGAAAAAACTTTATTGCTGTAAGGAAGGAAGGAAGGGAGGGAGTGGAAGTGAGGCATGCTTTGCTGTTTGCTTACACCTGTGCTGGTGGTGATTTCTTCATCATAGCTCTTATTGACTACCCAGCAACAATCTGTTTATTCATCTCTTTCAGTGCAATAACAATTCATTATAAGTGTTAAAACTTGAGATGGTACTGTAATTCCCACTCATTGTGTGTCATCCTGCTGTAGAAGTCTGCTTCATGATTCTCCACTTCTGGTACATGTATGACTTGTGAAATGACATGCTTGAGAATACACCAGTCCCAAAACTGTACTGTTAGTAGCAAGAAAGACATGGATTTTGTTCCTCCTTGGTGGTTGATATAAAGCATTGTAGTGTTGTTGTCTGTGGCTATTGGAATAACTTTGCCAACTACAAATTGTTCAAAAGCTCTCACTGTGTTGTACACTGCAAGAAGTTTGAGGTAATTGATGTGACAACATCTATCTATTGCTACTGCCTTATGAATTTGCCAGAATATTTTTTTCCGGTTTTCCTCTCCTAAAAATGAGGTGCGTCTTATTTGGAGGTGCGTCTTATGGAGCGAAAAATACGGTATTTTCAACTCATACTCAGCTGGAAATGCCTTGCCATCTACTGTTCCCCTCAAGATGCCAGAATTTTAAATTACCTTATTCTTACAGAACAGCACCAATGTATTCGTGAACCATCACTCAACTTTCAATTTTGTTCAGACCACTTATGCATGTTGCTACAGCTTTTTTTTCTGCTTGTAATGTATTTGGGCACAAATACCTACCCATACTGCATTTCTATCAATATCCATACATACGTCTACATATTAGTAAGCATAGGAAGAAATAAAACAAGTCAAAATGGGAGCTTATTTATTCAATTTGGACATTTTAAGAAAAATTTAGAACTTAAGCAGGGCAGAGTCATTCATTTAATAGCAGTGTAGCTCCTTGTTATCAGTTTAACTCCCTCAGTTATTCAGTTCTAATTAGCTGTGGCATTAACATGATCAGGACCAAATTTTTGAAGGGAGGCTCCAAAATACAATATAAATTTGGCCTAATTTTTGCTTCTTCAAGAAGTGGCAACATTACCTGCTGGAACTACTTCATAGTAGCCTTTGGCTTTATCTGAAGTGTTTCATTCTTCAACCAGTACAACTTAACACTTGAGTTTAAATCTCAACTATCCTAAGTGTTTGTTCATGCCAAGCCATCCCTTTCCAAACAAAATGTAAGAAAATATGTACAGGATTCTATTATGTTTCTACACCAGTTGGTGAATTGCCACAGGTTAACAAGTCTATGTAGGCAACACTGGTATGCGTAACTAACAAGATTCTGGCATGTACTATATGTTAAATCCTGGTTCAGCAAGTATTTCCTAAAAGGTCCCCTTATCAGGAAACAGTACATGCTTATAAGAAGATCTCTACAATCTGAGAAGGGAAACACCTAAAGATGATGAATATCTGCCTTTCAGAGATCCAAAGCATAAGTAGAGCATTTGTACTAAATTATCTAAACAATTGGAAAGTGGTTTTAGGAGAAAAAACTTTGAAATCTTTTGAAGAACCATACCTATTCAGATTTGTCTTCCTGCTTTCATTTACATTTCTTCCATGAACTTGGAAAAGTCTGACATAACATTAACTAGAATTGCATTACTCTACTACTTTAACAAAGGAGCTTGTATCAAAGATGTATAATGAGTGTATAGTTTTTTGGTTATAAGAGATGCAGAAAATCTTGATTATTTATTAACAGTCACTTGCAAAATCGGACTTTAGATGCCATAATACCACTACATTAGATTAGGTGAATCATCTAAAGACAAAATAATTTATTACTAAAAATATATCCATTACTTGACAGAAATGTGGTGAGATACCTAAAGCAGGACAAAAATAAAAGCATTCTTACAGTACCGCTAGGTTTGCTAAGTACTCAGACCTTTCAATATAGATATTTTGACTCATCATATTTTAGTTCACATATTTTAGAACATTTCTTCAAAGACTTGCATTGATATCTGATCACAGCAAAGTCACTTTTAAGCTAGCTTTACTAAAGCTCTGATCATCATAAAGCTTTCCCGTTGGCCTGTCTAAATATTCTTCCAGCTGCAGTTTTGGAAGGGACATTTTAAAAAATTTTCTTACTGTCAACGCCGATGTCCCTGCAATTCTGGAGAGATTGATTCCATGTATTATAAATTATCTTTTTTACTTTAATATATGAAAAATGTGTGTTGAAGTTATTTTATAAAAATCCCCAAGAAAATCCAATGTATTCTATATTCCTGTATTTCTTTTAGATCTTAACACAGCCATTTATCTCAATATTTATTTGTTTGTTTGTTTGTTTGTTTGTTTGTTTATTTATATGCCGCCCATCTGGCAGTCACGGCCACTCTGGGCCAATGTTGCAAAACTTAATGCTGCTCCAAATAAAATCCACCAGGGATTTTATTTTAACAATTTAATCATTTATACTTCAATATTTTATGGCATACAGGGTGATACACTTGCTAGCAATTTCCTTATTAAATTGACATTCTATTTGATAGCATGCTACACTGCAGACTATACATCTGATGTCATGTATTTGCTAAGAACATTGGTCATTGGCCACAATAAAGTAAATTACCAAAACTCTGATAATAGCATCCTTGCCATTCCATTCAGTGCAAACACCTAGACAGGATTTGAAATTCATGCAAATAGTCACTGTTACTAAAAATGGTTTGCAGCGGACAAAAGAAAGCACTTTCTGTTATTATAAGAGCAAGAAAGAATTGTAACCACTCTGGGAAAACAAAAATCTACTAGTAAATAATAAGTGAAAAAAACAGAACTCTATACTTATTTTTATAAAAACCTAACTAAACTAAGTTTGTTCTATACAGATATGAAACATAGGATATTTTGGTAAAACAGTTATTCTTTTACAGAAGAAACGGATCACACAATTCTTGAAGCCACGACTGCTATATAAAAAGATGAAATCCAGATTTACGCCTAAGGCTACAAATGCCATCAGGTTTAATTTACATGTGGATGGGATGATCAGGTGGATAGAGTTTATTTTATAAAACTCCTCAGCAAAGGTTCCTAAGCAAACATAGCAATGACAGAACAGGTGGAGAGACTCTCTTACGAATTAGGAATTAGTTAAACAGTAGCAGAAAGCTGAAATAAATCAGTACTCACATCAGAAACAGATAAACAGTGAAATTGTCTAAGGATCTGTGTTGAGATGAGTATTTTTCAATATGTTAATAGATCATCAGAAGTGAAGGGTAAGCAGTGAGATGGCCATATTTGTGGATAACATCAAATTATTTAGGGTGATTAAAAAAGGAAGGAGAAAGAAGAATTTCAGAAGGCTCCCTCCAAAATGGAGGAACAAGCACCGGAACAGCAAACACAATTAAATATGAATAAACGGAACTGATGCATAAGGGGGGAAATGATTGTATATAAGTTGAGGGCTTTGAGTTGCCAGTTGCCATACAAGAATAAGATATTGGGGTCGTGGAGATAGCTCAACGCAAAAGTGGAGCTAATAAGCAATTAGTATAAAACTACTCACTGAGGGCTGTTAAGATATGCATAAAAGATTAGAATTCTATCATGAAATACCACACAAGCAAGGGTGTTCTGGGTTTTATTTTATTTTTTATACTTTGCCAGCACTCCATTAGACATCTAGGCACACAACAGATGCATGACAGACAGCATGACCTGAGAACATCCAAAGTCATGATGGGGCACACCACTTGTGTGATTTGCTGATTTATACTCCACAAGTTTCAACTGCTTTCTGACCAACGTCTTTATTCAGTGACTACACTGGGATGCTGCGTACAGTTCTGGGACTTGGGTTCCCACTAACCTTTTGTATAACAATGATTATTAGACAAAGGCAACATTTTGTCTAACAAGATTGGAAGATTCTAATCCACACCATCAAAGGAAGGAAATTTGAAACCTACATCGCTGATGTGAGTCTGCAGCCTCCATTTTGAAACTTGCTTTTAGCAAACGACCTTGCAACAGGTTTCTAGCCATTATTTTTGGAACTTATACGTTTCTTCTGCACTATCCACAGCTTCGTGGCACCCAACCTAATGCTGAAAATGTTGGTCATAGTGTTGAAAGCTAACTTGTATTTGTGATTTTTAGTGGCCTAAAAATATATTGCCCATCCTTGCCTTCAGAGTGTGCACAAGGCACAGACTGTTTTCCTTCTTCATTTCTACTGTCTTTACTTCCTACTGTTTTTTAATCAACTTAAGACAACATGTATGGCTCTCTTCCTCCCCACTTTATCCTCACAATAACCCTGCAAGGCAGGTCAGACCAAAAAACTATAACTGGCCCAGGATCACCTAGTAACTTTCATGGTCAAGTAGGAAGATGAACCCATGTCCCTCAAGTTCCAGTAAAAAAAAAAATTCAAATGAGCACACATTTTATATTTTTCCACTTTTTTTCACAGGATATCTTATCTGGCCATAAGTAATTCCATAGCTAGTTAGGTACCACAATTAACGCACTTCACTAATGTACAAGAATCTCATGTCTCTCATAAAACAAGGAGACATGAGATTGTGGTACATCTCATAATGCATAACACATTATTAAGCAAACAGAAGCTGGAAATGAACAGATTGATTTCTGTGCACAAGATGCCTTGTACACTATTGTCCATTGCTTGAACACTGTCTGCTATAGGTATTTCACAAAACTAATGGAACAACTCAAATAAACGGCAAATATTTTCTCTCATGGCTTGTCTAAATTTCTAATTTACTGGGAAATACTGATCTGAAGTTGATTTAGCCTGCACCATATATGCTTAAAGTGTCTGAATATACAGAGCTGCCTCCAGAAACCAGGTTGCTCAGTTCAAGTACTATTACTTTAAAAGGTGACAGATTTCCCTGATAACATTTTGGAGGTAATTTTATAAACATATACCGTATTTTTCGCTCCATAAGACGCACCTTTCCATAAGACACACCAATTTTTAGGAGAAGAAAACAGGAAAATATAATGTTTTCTTCGCTCTATAAGACGCACAGACTTTCCACCCCCCTGTTTTGTGGGGGGGGGGAGTGAGTCTTATGGTGCGAAAAATACGGTACTTGGTAGAAAAACATCTAACCATAGAGCCATTTTCTCATTTTTATTTACAGCTGTGACATTCAACATAATTTTAAGATAATTCTTCAAATAATTAAACTTTGATTAGCTCTGATTTCATCAAGTCCTCCACCAATGCTCACATCATTCTGCTAAGGATCAGTTTGTCACCAGCTGATCAAATCTTTGGTGATTCTTCATACTTAGCAAGGTTAACCCTAGATTGTGAACACAGAGCCTCTGAGGTATACTCAAAGCCTTCTCAGCAGCTAGAATTTACCAGAATACACACTGAATACAGCCTTTGAGAACCTATGATCAACTCCACATTAAAAAGTAGGAAAGTTATCACAATGGAATAAAATGGTATTTTACTGAATAAATTACTGAGTAATCTCCAATATTATGTTGTTCAGCACTGTGCTGGAGCAGGTTGTAGCTTCTCAGATTCCTGGATAAGATGAATGATCTAGATCTCTTTCAATCTGGCTTCAGGCCTGGATATGGATAGAGACTGCTAAAGACACCTTGGTGGATGACCTGTGCCAGGAACTGTACAGGGGGAGTGTGTAACTGTTGGTTTTGGTGGACCTCGCAGCAGCTTTCAGTACCACTGACCATGGCATCCTTCTGGCCTGTCTCTCTGGGATGGGACTTGGAGGTACTGTTTTACAGTGGTTCCTGGTCCTTCCTGAAGGAGAGACCTAAGAAGGTGGTGCTAGGGAACTCCTGTTCAATACCCTGGCTGCTGGTCTGCAGGATCCCTCAGGGTTCTGTTTCATGTCCTACGTTATTTAACATCTATATGAAACCAGTGGCAGGGGTTGTCTGGAGTTTTGAGGTTTGGTGTCACTAATATGCACATGACACCAAACTCTATCTCTCCTTGCAATATAAATCAGAAGAAGCCGTTTCGGCTCTAGTGTCTGGTGTCAGTAATTATTAGGTTGAATAAACTGAAACTTAATCCAGATAAGACTGTGGTGTCGGGAAACTTCAGCAGGTCCATAACATGGTCGGAGCCATCTTTGTCTTCTTTCCGCAAGCAGGTGAAGACTTTTCCCTTCAGACAAGCTTTCCATTAGTGACTGGCTACCTAAGCATGGTTTTAAAATGGATTGTTGTGCCTTACTGTTTTGAATGTGTTTTTTGTGTTGCTTTTGTTTACCATCTTTTAGTACTGTATTTGTTTGAGCCTTTTTATAGTTTTTTAATGTTGTAAGCCACCCTAGGTCTTTGTTAAGAAAAATGTGGGGTAAAAATATCTTAAGTAAAATAAAATAAAATAAATATTATACAGGTGGTAATAACATGAATGAGACATGCAGATTGAGTTGCAATTTCTTTACATCTTTCTAATTTTTTCGACTTTTCCAAAAGCACTTGAAAGGTAGTAATTACCTTTGGTTGTATTAATATTCTTACTTTCATAGTTAGTAAAGTCAGGCCTCAATTCAGTTGTTAATCTCAATTAGATGTAATTAATGAGAACTTGGGGCAATTAATCAACATTTATGTAAATTCAACTGATTCAATGGTTCTCTCTAGCTGGGTTGAACAAATGGATTTAGGCCAGATTAAACAAAATCATATGAGCTTTTAGCAAAATGTTCTAGTTGGCTGAGTTGTTATGTTAATCACGAAACATAATTCTCCTTAAAAATAGATAAAAAAGAACTATCTAAATAATCTACATCTCTTAGTTTTATTGTATTATTGGAGTTTCTCACTTTCACTAAAACTCTCAGAAGCCTTCACCACTATCATCGAAGAACATCTGGGTACCCAGGCTCGGAACCACCAAGTTAGAGAAATTAACTTGCCTCAAAGGAGGGGGCTCTTGCTCATGTGCTATTTTAAGAAGTTGTACCAAGAAAGAATAAACTCTGTAGGTCCTAGATCAAAGCAACCTCTTTGCTATTTTATTTACCTGAAGTATTTTTACCCACCTTTCTCCATAAAGGGACCCAAGACAGCTAATGTATGAGTTTTAGGTACCCACATTTAGCCTTTGTTGTTTTCTGGTATGACTTCCTTTGGCTTTGAGGATTGTGATACTAAAACCAGGTTTTGCCTTGACCAAGCTACAGTGGTACCTCACACAGTGGTACCCTCACTGTGTGAAACATCGCTGTACGGAAAGAAAAAAGCCATTGGAATGCATTAAACTTAGTTTAATGCGTTCCAATCGGCTGATTTACTCACCGTACAGCGATGTCCCTCTATGGCCGGCAGCCATTTTCGCGCCCTCCCCTCGCTGAACGAGGGCGCGAAAATGGCTGCGATCAGCTGTCTGGCGGGTCCAAAATGGCCGCCGGAACAGCCGAAATGGCCGGCCGCAGCGTTTTCGTGCCCTTGGTAAGCGAGCGGAGGGCAGGAAAATGCTGCACGCAGCCATTTCGGCTGTTCCGGCAGCGTTTTCGCACCCTCCCCTTGCTTACCAAGGGCGCAAAAACGCTGCACCCGGCCCTTTCGGCTGTTCCGGCGGCCATTTTGAAGCCGCGGAACAGCTGATCGGCGGGTTGCAAAGTGAAGGTCAGTAAGCGAACCGCTTACCAACCTTCGCTCTGCAATTTTCGCCCATTGGGGGCATCGCTCTGCGATCGCATTAGCGATCGCAAAAGCGTCACCGTAGAGTGAATTCATCGCTCTACGGGGCGCTCGTTCTGCGAGGCACCACTGTATTGGGATTTTGGTGTTTGTAAGTGGCTGCAGTTATACCTTGCAAGGCGGGTGTATGTTCTAAGTGCCTAACCTTCTGTATTTTTAAACTCCCTGGAAACAATGCTAGAATGGAGCAACTTGAAGTGTCTTAGAGTAACACAGTTTCTGTTAGGCTCCATCACCTCTTCTCCAGCTAAAAAAAACCAGTAGTGTGGCTAAGCGGCTATAGAAAGTGACCTATTATTTATTTATTTATTTATTTATTTATTTATTTATTTATTTATTTATTTATTTAATTTTTACCCCGTCCCTCTAGACAACGTCTACTAGACTGTTTCTGTCAAACACTGAATAAAATTTGAATTTTTAAAAAGTTTAATTTGATTAAAAAATAATTTATAAAATTCTTACAGTCTTGAGCTCCACCCACCCATTTAGGAATAATTCGTATAGAATCAGAAATATTACTCTACTAGATCTAACTTCCTCTTGACAGATCCAGAAGAGAAAATGATCGGACACCACTAGTTGTTGCTTTCAGGCCACAAAAAAAGAGCACTGAAACATACCGTAAGTGAACTCCAGCCCTTTACTGATAAGAACACTTCACTCTCCCAAGTCCTTGAGGGCAGACCTATACTCAGTTACAGACAAACCCCTCAAACTCATGTAACTATTAACACACAACAGACTGTGAAAATAACAGTCTCCATAGTATAATAAAGCATAATGTTGTTTCTCCTATTCTTATTCTATGCCACGGGTTCCTACACTTCTTTATAATGAAAAGATCTCAATATAATAGAATCATGAAGTTGTAAGGGGTCTATAAGGCCATCGAGTCCAACCCCCTGCTCAATGAAGGAATACAAATCAAAGGATATCTGCCAGACGATTGTCTAAATTCTTCTTGAATGCCTCCAGTGTTGGAGGACTCATCACTTCTCAGGGTAATTAGTTCCATTACCATAATGCTCTAACAGTCAGGATGTTTTTTCCTGATATTCAAATGAAATCTGGCTTCCTGTGACTTGAGTCCATTGTTGCGTATCCTGCACTCTGGGATGATCAAAAACAGATCTGGCCCCTCCTCTGTATGACAGCCTTTCGAGTATTTGAAAAGTGCTATCACATCTCCCCTCAGTCTTCTTTTCTCAAGGCTACACATGCCCAGTTCTTCAATTTTTTTCTCAGAGGGCTTAGTTACTAGCCCCATGATCATTCTTGTTGCCCTTCTCTGAACTTGTTCCAAATTGATGGCAGCCTTCTTAAAGTGCGGTGTCCAGAACTGGACATAGTACTCAAGATAAGGCCTAACCAGTGCCGAATAGAGGGGAGCTAGTACCTCACTGAATTTGGAGACTATACTTCGGTTAATGCAGCCTAAAATAGCATTTGGCTTTTTGTAGCCACATCACATTGTTGGGTCATACTGAAGAATCAAAAAGAAGACTGTTGTGAAATACCTCACTGACTCACTTAAATTGCAACTTTCGAACAAACCAACTACTGTCTCTGTATTCTGATGCCATGTATAAATGTATACAAAACTGTCATATTATGTCTCAGGACATCAATTTTATTCATAAAAGCTCGTGTTAAAATATAAACATCTTTAAGATGCCACATTTTTGTCCTTTTTATTTGTTTTTGCTTGATACGTTTACAAAAACTAACACTAACACAGCTACTTCTTCTAAATCAAAAACTTTCACAAGCTTCTCCCTCAACTGCATCTTCTGGCTCTCCAGATCTAGATCCAGAAAATGCACCTATCCCAAGATTTGAAAGGTCTGTAGTAGGTACAAAAAGCAACTTGTAATACAACTGTACTTTTATCAGGTTAGAGATGGATACAAACCACCAAATCTGTGGTTCATGCCAGTTCATTTTTCAGCCTAACAAGTATTCACCACTTTCCAGCGCTGCCTCAACTGGTTGGCACCCACTCAGAGGCACGCTTGGAAGAGCTAGGGCAGGAAAGTCATGTGCTGCCTCTGAGTCTGCACCCACTGGAAGAGACAGAAGTGGAAGCACCAAACATCTGTTCAGCTGAAAAATGAACCAGCACAAACCATCAGTTTGGTGGTTTATTCCCATCTCTAAACAGAATGTCATAAAAGCCCTGAAAAAGGTTGAAGTCAGTATCTACAAGAGTAAGGAACCTCAGGTACTGGGGCCAAATCAAGCACCAACAGAGTTCTCCATATAGATATACCTCATAATATCATTTAGTGCTTTCCCAGCTTTTCACTGGATTTTCCCACTCTCCTTAGGTTACTTTACTGGAAGTAAGAATTTTAAACTAAAATACTGTATGCTAATGTTTTGATTCTGGCCTCACTCACCACTGAAATGAAGCTTGTTCTCCAGAATTATCTGAAAAAGAATTGGGCCATCAGTCTGAAATGTGTTCCATATCCCTTTCTTTAATAAGGTCTGAATGAATTTCATTTGGATTTGGAAAAAAAAGTCAGCTATGAGCACAACAGGTTCAGTCATAATTAAGAACAATATGAATAGAGGAACCATGCCAAGTTATTCGAAAATGTAAACCGTGAAAAGTATACAACCTGCATTATGTGTTATCATTCTGAGACTATAGAGTATGACATTAAAGCTTTTCCCCATGCAAATTGTCTTATAAGAAAATTAATCAGAAGCAGCCACCTGCCTTCTGGTATTAACTGGCACCTTAGTTATAGTAGAGCATGCAATAGAGAAAATACTGTAACTGATGATGCACTCACTGCATGGCAATTATTACCTATTGGGTTTTATCCAGAAGATGGTGATTGCAGCCATGCTTTGCAGTACAGCGGTGCCCCGCATAGAGACGATAATCCATTCCGGAAAAATCGTTGCTATGTGGATTCGTCGCTATACGGAACAAAAAAGCCCATAGGAATGCATTAAAACACGTTTAATGCGTTCCTATGGGCTAAAAACTCACCGTTATGCGAAAATCCTCCATACGGCCACCATTTTCATTGCCCGGTAAGCGACGAATGGGCGCGAAAACACAACGGGCGGCCATTTTTTTACCCGGCGGCCATTTTGGCCCCGCCGATCAGCTGTTATAAAAACATCGCTATGCGAAAATTGGTAAGCGAAACAGCTTACCAATCATCACAAAGCGATGTTTTACTATTTAAAAACTTAATCGCTATGCGGTTTCGTCATTAAACGGGGTGCCCATTATGCCTTATTTTGACATGTTGACTTGCAGTGTGCAATGTCCCAAAGGTTTTTTTAATTTTCTATGTTACTACATATCTGTTTGAAGACACTGAGAGGTCATTTGGCACACTGTAGTCTGGTGCTACCAATATGCTGCTGCCCTTTAGCCCTCCAGGACTTTCAGGTAACAGCAGTCATGAGTCCTTTTACACTGTTCTGCTTACTCCAGCAGCTACATCACTGACAGAAGTCACCTGTTCCTTCTTTATTTAATCTCTTGACTACTTAAGAACGTAAGAGCATAAGAAGAGCCCTGCTGGATCAGGCCAAGGGCCCATCTAGTCCAGCTTCCTGTATCTCACAGTGGCCCCACTTGATGCCTGCAGGAGCACACAACTAGATAACAGTGGGCCCTCTACTTAAAATGGCCCTAGTTACGAACGTTTCATGTTACGAACCCAAACTCATAGAAAACAACAGGCCCTACTTAGGAACATTGCCCAAGTTACGAACCTGATCCATAGAAACAGTGGGCCCTACTTACGAACCTGTGGTTCCAGTTACGAACAAAAAAAAAAAAACCTGGTGAGGGAGGCATGGAAAGAGCAAAATTAGAACTTTCAGTTAACTGTTGGCCAGCGAAGAGGGTGGTTGTCTGCTTCCTCGCTCTTCCCAGCATTTACAGAGTGGATAGAGAGACAGTCTTCATACTGCCTGGTACTGGTACAGTGCTGTACGGACAGTACAGTACAGTATTCTAATTTTTTGGCTTTTTTAATTTTTGGATTTTTTTATTTGTTAGTTTTGACATTTTTTTTTAAGCAGAGAGGCTACCTGTTCTGGGTGAGTACACTACAGTATGTTTTTACTTTACTGTACAGGGTTTTTGTGCAGCTCATTCGTAACTAGGGCTGTTCGTAAGTAGAGGGCCCACTGTAATCTTGGATGAGGCTTTCCACCATCTTCCCTGGAATAGTCAGTAATTTCCCAGGTCCCCTCTCCTTCCCTTTTTAAATATTGGCATGATGTGTGCTATCCTCTAGTCCTCTGGCACTGTGGCCGTTTTAAGGGACAAGTTGTATATTTTAGTTAAGAGATCAGCAACTTCATCCCTCAGTTCCTTAATAACCCATGGGTGGATGCCATCTAGGCCCGGTGACTTACTTATCTTCAATTTATCAATTAGGTCTAAAACATACTCTCTTTTAACCTGTATCTGATTTAATTCATTAGTCAGGAGGGGCCGTTTGGGCAGCGGAATCTGCCCAAGATCTTCTGTCATCAAGACAGATGCAAAGAACTCATTTGACTTCTCTCCAATCTCAAAGTCCCCCTTTACCTCCCTCACCATCCAGAGGGCCAGCAGCTTGTCTGGCAGGTTTCCTACTTCTAACATATTTACAGAAGCTTCTATTACTCCCCTTTATATTGCTGGCCATACATTCCTCAAAGTCTTTCTTTGCCTTCCGTATCCTCTTCTTAAATTTCTTCTGCCAGAGTTTGTATTACTATCTATTTTCCTCATCTGGGAAGGATTACCATTTAAGGAAGGAGCCCTCTTTGCCCTTTAAAGCCTCTTTAACTCCTTCAGTAACTCTACTGGTTTACTGTACCTTAACAGAGCCAAGGTGATCTCATATTTTATCTCCTGACAATGGCATACCCTGTTTCCCTGAAAATAAGACCTAGTATGATTTTTCAGGATGCTTGTTATACAAGCCCTACCCCAAAACCAAGCCCCAGTTAAGTGAAACCAGGCCCTCCACCATTATGCTGCAACCAGAAGATGACATGACTGTATTTGAATAAATGTAGACTGTAGTACATGAAAAAATGAAACATCCCCTGAAAATAAGCCCTGGTGCATTTTTTGGGAGCAAAAATTAATATAAGACCCTGTCTTATTTTCAGGGAAACACAGTATGCATGTATAACAAAAATGGATTTTGATCTTCATGTTCCAGGAAAATAAATATAACGCTATATAATTAACAATGAAATCTCTGCAAATGTAAAAGAGAAGAAAGCTAATTTTTACCTAAGGCGTTCTGGATATTTTGGTCTGCAACTTACATCAGCTTCAGCTAATGTGGCCAATAGTATTTGATTACTGCAGGGAACTGGATTTGGGAAAAACTGAAGTGCAAGTATACATCAGGATTTATAAAAAGTCTGAAATGAGGTTATATAGTGGCTCTAGCCACCATATACCTAAGTTGACTGGATGTTTCCACATTCCTTCATAGAGGTTAATGGTGGAGACTGTGTAAGAAAGAGCTGGTGAATTTTTCACACTTCAGATGTTTTGAATTATAACTCCCAGAACCCCCAGACTGTGTTGCTAATGATAAAGGACTGTGAGATCTGTGCTTCAAAACATCTAGCGTGGCAGAGGTTGTGAAGGCAGAACTACTGACATGTTAACAATTTCCCCCCCACAATTTATGGGCAGCCTGTGGTAAGTTCCCTTTCTAGCCGTGAAGGCAGAAATACCCACTTTGTTCCTACCTTCTTTGAAAAGGAAAACAGCTTGGCCTAGTATACAACAGTAAAGGAGGCATTGAGGGGACTACCCTCAAGCAGAAGCAAAGAAGCAGTTTATGCACATTTAAGTACTTTAAACAGATTAAAGTCTCCTGAACACTGGCAAGCAAGGGTACAAAAAGAAGTGGCAGTTATAATCCCAGAGCCTTTGTGAAATCTTGGTCTGAGCAGATTTAGGAAAGAATGTCATGATTACTAAGAGCCACTATGAATTTCGCAAAATCAAGTCATTTTAGGCTAATCTTACTTCTTTTTCAATGGAATTGCAATCTTAGTAGATCACAATAATATCACAGACATAGTATATCTTGATTTGAGCAAGGCTTTGAATACCCCTCCTCCATCACTCCACAGCCTTCATTATAAATGACTTGGAAGAAGGAATAGAGATACCTGCAGATAACATCGAGCTCAGGGGAGTATCTAGAATTTCAGAAGACAGGATCAGGAATCAAATGACATTTATAGAAAGGGGAACTGGATAAGAAAAAGATGTGAGTTTCAGCAAAGATAAATGTAAAGTTCCCCATTTAGATAGGAAAAATCAGATGTACAAATAGAGGATGGATTACACTTGGATTACCCACCGTACCTTTGAAAAGGTTCAGGAGTCTTAGTACAACAGGCTAAACATAAAGCAATGGTTGGTTGGTTGGTTGGTTGGTTGGTTGGTTGGTTGGTTGGTTGGTTGGTTGGTTGGTTGGTTGGTTGGTTGGTTGGTTGGTTGGTTGGTTGGTTGGTTGGTTGGTTGGTTGGTTGGTTGGTTGGTTGGTTGGTTGGTTGGTAGGTAGGTAGGTAGGTAGGTAGGTAGGTAGGTAGGTAGGTAGGTAGGTAGGTAGGTAGGTAGGTAGGTAGGTAGGTAGGTAGGTAGGTAGGTAGGTAGGTAGGTAGGTAGGTAGGTAGGTAGGTAGGTACCGTGTTTCCTCAAAAATAAGACAGGGTCTTATATTAATTTTTGCTCCAAAAAACACATTAGAGCTTATTTTCAGGGGATGTTTTAATTTTTTATGTACAACAATCTACATTTATTCAAATGCAGTCACGTCATCTTCTGGTTGCTACACAATGGTGGAGAGCCAGCTTTCACTTAACTGGGGCTTATATTGGGGGTAGGGCTTATATTACGAGCATTCTGAAAAATTATACTAGGGCTTATTTTCAGGTTAGGTCTTATCTTTCAGGGAAACAAGGTACAGTAGGTAGGTAGGTAGGTAGGTAGGTAGGTAGGTAGGTAGGTAGGTAGGTAGGTAGGTAGGTAGGTAGGTAGGTAGGTAGGTAGGTAGGTGGGTGGGTGGGTGGGGGAGGAAGGAAGGAAGGAAGGAAGGAAGAAAGATGCTAGGCTGCACCATGTATCTACTTTGATTCTGGACATGATAGTTTTAGAAGAATAGTACTGAGAAACTGGAATGTGTCTGGAAGAGATAACTGAAATTGCCAAGGTTCTGGAAATGAGGTCCTATGAGGAATGGCTCAGGGAGTTGGATGTGTTGTCTCTTGGAAAAGAGAAGACACAGGAATGGTATAACAGCCATCTTCAATACAGTGGGCCCTCGACTTACGAACAGCCCTACATGCGAACTTTTCGGGTTACGAACCCAATCTCATCGCAAGTAGTAAGCCCTACTTGCGAACGTGGATCGGGTTACGAACCCAAAAGGCAGGGAGGAAGGGCGGGAAATTCGAATTTCCTGCCCTTCCTCCCTGCCTTTGGAGCTTTCAAAAGGCTTCCTCCGACATCGGAGGAAGCCTTCTGAAACCTCTGAAGCCAAAAAGGCAGGAAGAAAGTGCGGGAAGTTCGAACTTTCTGCGCTTCCTCCCTGCCTTTTTGGCTTCGGAAACAAGCCGGGCAGCCGATTTCCCCCCGGCCGCGCAGCTTGCTTTTCCAAACAAGAAGCAAGCCGCGCAGCCGTGGGGAAATCGGCTCCCTCCTTGCACCCAATGCAGAGTCCACTTCGCGCCGGGTTGGACGCGAAGCGGACTCTGCATCGGTTGCAAGGAGCGAGCCGATTTCCCCCTGGCCACGCGGCTTGCTTTTCCAACAAGAAGCAAGCGGCGTGGCCGAGGGGAAATCGGTTCCCTCCTTGCACCCGATGCAGAGTCCGCTTCGCGCTGGGCTGAGTGGAAGGAGGGAGCTGATTTCTCCCTGGCCGGCTGGCTTGATTCTCGTTTGGAAAAGCAAGCCAGCCGGGCAGGGAGAAATTGGCTCCCTCCTTTCACCCGACGCTGGGTCCTCTTCGCGCTGGGCTAAGCTCAGCCGGCGCAAAGGGGACTCATTGTCGAGTGGAAGGAGGGAGCTGATTCCTCCATTGCCAGCTGGCTTGCTTCTCGTTTGGAAAAGCTAGCCAGCCGGGCAGGGAGAAATCGGCTCCCTCCTTTCACCCGACGCTGGGTCCTCTTCGCGCTGGGCTGAGCTCAGCCGGCGCGAAGAGGACACACCGTCGGGTGGAAGGAGGGAGACAATTCCTCCCTAGTCCGCCGGCTTGCTTCCGAAGCAAAAAAGGCAGGGAGTAAGCACGGGAAGTTCGAACTTCCTGCCCTTTCTCCCTGCCTTTTTGGCTTCAGAGAGCTCCGAAGCTACCCATCGTGGCGGTGGGGACCCCCAGGGAGGTCTCCCAGGGCTTGCATGCCACCATGGGAGACCTCCCTGGAGGTCCTCACCACTGCGATCGGTGTCTTCAGAGACTTTTTGACAGGACTTTGACGGTGATTTCGGTGTCGGAGTAGATGGTAAGGGTGAAGTCATGGGTTCGGGACAGGGGGCAGGTACCTGAGATGGGATCTGCTCCACTGAAGGTTTGGAGGGAGAAAGTGATTTACTCCAGAGGAATGCTTTAAGTCTTTGCTCACAGGACTTTAATACCAGCTTTGAGAGCTTTTTACACTGGGGGCAGGCTTCGGGTTGATTTCCCTCCCCCAAGCAATACAAACAGTGGTCGTGACTATCAGTGAAAGTTATTCTGGCGGCACAAGAAATATACCACTTGAAAGGGCCTGAGAAGGCCAAAATCCGGTCAATCCCCAGAGATTAACAATTAAGATAAAGCCACCAACTAATTGACAATCCAATATTCAGCCTAGGAGAATGCAAAACAATTCCGAAGTGCTAATCAAAACGGGGCAGTGAAACCAGTCCAAGTCAAAGTGGAAATGCTTGATAAACAAGTAAAAAAGGTAAATGAAGAGATGTTGTCAAAGAACAGTCCGAGTCAAACCGTGAGATAATACGAAATCACAGTCCGTGTAGAAAAGGCGGGAAACGTTAACCAATCCAAAATCAAGCCAGGGAACAATGTACAAATAGCCCAAAAGGTAAATCCAAAGTCAAAACAATCCATTATCAACACCATGAAGATAATACATCAGGAATTTTAGGTAGAAAGGGAATTTAGACGAGCTTTAGCAAGGAGGTTCCAAACATGACGGCTGTAAAATAGAACTAAGGTACTTGGGCAGGCGGAGCACGCGTAATAGGGGACAGCGTACTACTAATGTTTCTTGTTTAAGCTCTACAATATTCCAAGGATCCAGCGCAAGCACAGTTTAAACCCACTTGTGTGGATTCACAGAGGCCACACAGAAGAACTAGAAGATTTGCTATCCTTGACTTGATTCTGACCAACAGAGATGACTTGGTGGGGGAAGTGGCAGTAAGGGGAACTCTAGGTGAGAGTGACAGTGTCCTTCTAGAATTCTTGATTTCAAAGGAAACAAAAGCAGAGTGTAGCCACACAGGTCTGCTGGATCTTAAAAAGCCAATTTTAAAAATCTCAGAACAAGGGTAAGTAAGGTCCCATGGCAGGAGATCCTAACAAGAAAAGGTGCCCCAAAAGAAATTCTAAAGGCACAACTACAAATAATTCCAACAAGTAAAAAAGGGGGGAGGCGGCAAAAAAGGCCAATGTGGCTTCACAAAAAGCTCAGGGAGGATCGAAAAACCAAAATAGAGATGTACAGGAAGTGGAAAGAAGTCCAGGCCACTAAGGATGAGTACAAACAAGTAACAAGGAAATGCAGGGATGGCATTAGGAGGGCAAAAGCTGAGAATGAGCTGAGGTCAGCTAGGGACACTAAAAGCAATAAAAAACATTATTCAGGTATGTGAGTAGCGAAAGACACAGTGGCACAGCTCCGCAATGGAAATGGAAATGGAAAAATATTATAGTTATAGAAAATAAAAAAATACTTTAAAAAAAGGAAATGGAAAAATGGTAACAGAGGACAAAGAAAAGGCAGAGGTGCTCAATTCCTGTTTTAGTTTAGTCTTTTCCAATAAGACAGACTGTGAACTTCCAAACAACTTGGAAGTGCACATGGGGGGGGGGACAGGATTGCAGCTGGAGATTGATTCAAAAAATAGTCAAGGAATACCTTACCATCTTGAACAATTTCAAATCTCTAGGGCCAGATGACCTGCATCCGAGAGTACTGAAGGAACTGACTGAACAACTCTCAGAAGCACTGTCCATTATTTTCTTGAAATCATGGGAAACGGGGGGAAGTACCAGAGGATTGGAGGTAGCCCAATGTTGTCCCTATCTTCAAAAAGTGGAAAAAAGAGGAACCTGGGAACTACAGGCCAGTCAGCTTGACTTCAATCCCCGCAAAATTCTGAAACAGATCATAAGCCAGTCATTGTGCAAGCACCTAGAAAACAATGCAGTAATAACTGGAAGCAAACACAAGTTTGTCAAGAACAGATCCTGCCAAACTAATTTGATCTCATTTTTTGATCATGTCAATTTCCTGATATACCGAGGGAATGCTGTAGATGTACTATATCTTGACTTCAGCAAAGCTTTTGATAAAATGTCCCATGATATCCTGATTAGCAAGATAACTAGGTGTGGGCTGGATAGATCAAGTGTCAGGCGGATCCACGGCTACAGAATTGTGAGAGAGTGATGATTAATGGGTCCTTCTCTAACTGGGAGGTGGTCACAAGTGGGGTACCCGAAGGCTCAGTCCTGGGCCTGGTGCTCTTCAATATCTTTATTAATGACTTGGATGAGAGTGCAGATGATGCTTGTCAAACTTGCAGATGATACAAAATTGGGCAGAATAGCCTAGAAGACATAAACAAAATTCAAAATGACCTTGGTAGGCTGCAGCTGAGGCTGGCTGAAACCAACAGAATAAAATTTAACAGGGATGAGTGCAAAGTACTGCACCTCGGAAAAAGTAACTAATTGCACAGTGACAAGATGGGGGATACCTGCCTCAGCAAAAATATGACCGAGAAGGATCTTGGAATTGTCATAGATCATAAGCTAAATATGAACCAACAGTGATGGGGCTACAAAAAAGCCAAATGCTATTTTAGGCTGCATTAACAGAAGTACCGTATTTTTCGCACCATAAGACGCACTTTTTTCCCACAAAACGGGGGTGGAAAGTCTGTGCATCTTATGGAGCGAAGAGAACAGATTATATTTTCCCGTTTTCTTCTAAAAAATTGGTGCGTCTTATGGAAAGGTGTGTCTTATGGAGCGAAAAATACGGTAGTTTCCAAATCCGGCGAGGTGCCAGTCCCCCTTTATTCAGATCTGGTTAGGCCTCACCTTGAGTATTGTGTCCAGTTCTGGACACCACACTTCAAGAAAGATGCTAACAAATTGGAACAAGTTCAGAGGACGGTGACATGGATGATCAGGGAGCCTGAAACATTATGAGGATAGGCTAAAGTAATTGGGCATGTTTAGCCTTGAGAAAAGAAGGCTGAGGGGTGATAGCATTTTTTAAATATTTGAAAGACTGTCATACAGAGGAGGGACAAGATCTGTTCTCAATCATCCCAGAGTGAAGGACACACAACAATGGGCTCAAGTTAAAGGAAGCCAGATTTCGGTTGAATATCAGGAAAATCGTCCTAACTGGTTGGGCAGTACAACAGTTGAATCAGTTACCTCGAGAGTTGGTGAGTGATCCAACACTGGAGGCATTCAAGAAACAGATAATCATCTTGCAGATATGCTTTGATTGTATTCCTGCATTGAGCAGGGGGTTGGACTTGATGGCCTTGTAGGCCCCTTCTAACTTCACTTTTCTATGATTCTATAATTTACCAGCTGGAAATTTTAAATGCTTAGGTTTGCTAGAATGGGAAGGGTGCTAGACCTAGTTAGGTAATAAATAACTACATGTCATCAAATCAATTGTGACTTATGGTGACCCTTTCCAGGATGTTCTAAATACAAGTACTGAAAAATGGTTTACCATTCCCTTCTTCTAGGGGCATTCTGGGACAATACATCTTGCCCAAGGCAACCCTGATTCTTCTCCAGGTAGCTTAAGTAGAACACTGGCTTCCAAGACTCTGGCTCCACAGCCAGATACGCAACTCACTGAGCTATCTCACTAGCTATTTGATAGTAACGTTAATTAATCTTCTCTTATGTCCCATTTACCAACCATTACGTTGCAATTAATTAAATCAAATAGCTTTAATGATGCTTTTTTAAAGGTCAAACTACAACTGCTTCAGTTCTTATGCTTGAAATTGTTTTTTCTCACTGCTTTCATTATTTTCCAGTTTTCACCATTTTGTCTGATTGCAATACATTTTAAATTGGTTTTATTTTTATATTCTTCTGGCTTAGAAGTCACTTGCCATGTGTCAGCTACAGAAAAATGAAGTGGCTAGAAACAAAGAACCCATTTTTTCTTTATGGTTTAACTGAATTATTAATACTATTTTTAAAAAAACAGTCCCACTTCAGTTCCTGATTCTTACACTGAATAGCTACATTTAAAAATCAGAACTAAATATACATTTCTAAGACAACTCCCTCCCTCACCTCCACAAGTATCTGAAAAAATCATAGTACTCCTGACATAATATAACAAACTGTTCAAAACTGTATCAGCTGTGGTCTCAGTGATGTAGTATGCTCAATATTTCGAATAAAAATATCATTTCACATCAGTAAAATTAAATACTATTTTATTAAGCCAACTCTTAATTGTATGTGAGCAGCTAAAAGATTACATATTAATCAGTACATAATATAACAAATTTACAATGATCCAATATAAAATTATCTATCTGCTTCCAAACTGATAATATTCACTTTCTCAAAACCCAAATATTCAGTTTTTAATAACTTTTACTGACAGAGGGAAATAACTGAAATTAAGTTCACTACTTGCTTTTCTCTGAACATTTTTATTAGGTTTCTTAGCCAATAAATATTCAGTATGAATTGCAACTTACCATCTCAAGTATATAGCAAACATTTCTTACATGAGCAGCTTTATCTCAGTGTTGAATCATAAATAATTCTTTAAACAATTAAAAGATACCTTATTCTCTTTACAAAAAGAAAGAGAAGGCAATAAATAATTAGAAAATGTGCAGCTCAAAGCCTGCTAAAATTTGAACAACTTCACATAATCACAAAATAATGGACAAAAGGCTTTCAGGTCCATCAAAATCAGCCCCCTTGAACCAAGAACAATTTATTGAAAGAATGACTGCCAGATGTTCATCCTGCCTAATCTAAATTATCTGTGACAAAATAAAAGGGGGGAAATAATTTTGGTACTTGTATTAATTGTTAACATCTTCACAATTACTATACTATGCTACAGTACACTATACTATACATTTATGTATGTATGTATGTATGTATGTATGTATGTATGTATGTATGTATGTATGTATGTATGTATGTATGTATGTATTTATTTATTTATTTATTTATTTATTTATTTATTTATTTATTTATTTATCTTATATGCCACCCACACTACCCAAAGATCTCTGGGCAGCTTGAATTCACGTAACCTTGAATTATCATTGTCTTAAATAGCAATGCAGGGATGTAAAAGCCTCTTATGCAGATGAAGAAGAATACTTCGATTACAGCATTGATTTCTGTTAGAGCAGTAATTTATTGTATCCCTTCATGTCAATAACAGCGAGGGAGAAGGCAAAAGATGCAATACAGAGTAAGTAAAGATTTGCTCAGGGGCAGTTTTCCCACATACCAATTAGTAACACTAATACTGTACCAAAGGTTCCATGCCTTACAGAACAATGTTCTGTATCTGACAGGGAATACATTGCTCATGTCATGCTACGAGAACAGGCCAAGATCACTAAAATCTCCCTTAAATTACATAGCTAAGAGGTTTCTTACACAACAGCTAAACAGAAAAGATACACTATGTAGCCATATACAGTAGTTAAGATATTTTGCTAGATCTTTAAACCTTTTACCTTTCTTGCACAACCGACCGAACACTGTCTCCTTTTTTTTTTTTTTTTTACAGCTAAGCATCAATTAAAATGTTATGGCTCACTATTTAAACCTCAGACACTAGGTGTCTACTACATAAGAACTTATCAAAATAAGGTTGAAGCAAAATACTGTATAGAGGTCATTTAGACTCTTATAAAATCAAAGTGTTCTTACCAAGTGACCATTAAGAAATATAAGTGTAAAGACTTATCACTACACTGTGTTATTAAGTTAAGACAGCTTCTCAAAATTATTGTGCTACACCCAGGATCAGTCCTTCAGAGATGGCAGAACTTTTTCATATCATTTTTTTTTTCAAATCAAATAGCTAGGAAGCAGAATAAGAAAGTAATCTTCAGTGATTCCCTTCTCCTTGTTCCATCATGGAAGCACAGGTGGCGTCGGTAGTCCGCTCCGCCTTTTTTCACCTTAGGCGGATAGCCCAGCTGCAGCCCTACCTTGATTTGGGGGCGCTCACCATCTTGGTACATGCGCTCGTAATCTCAAGATTAGACCACTGTAATGCGCTCTACGTGGGGCTCCCTTTGAGGCTGCTGCGGAAACTACAGGTGGTGCAGAATGCGGCAGCCAGATTACTTAGTGGAGTGAGGAAATTCCAACATATCTCACCCACTCTGGCCGCATTGCATTGGCTGCCCATACGATTCCGCATCGACTTCAAAGTGCTGTCGCTTACGTACAAAGCCCTAAACGGTTTAGGGCCTCGATATCTGGTGGAACGCCTACTCCCACCAAGTTCTACCCGTGTCACTCGTGCGAGCCAGGAGGTGAGGTTGAGGAGCCTAACGCCGAGGGAGGCCCGGAAGGAGAAGACAAGAAATCGGGCCTTCTCAGCGGTGGCTCCTCGCCTCTGGAACAATCTCCGTCCTGAGATTCGCGGGTCTCCCTCACTGGGTATCTTTAAGAAACAATTGAAGACATGGATGTTTGGGCAGGCCTTTCCATCATATTCCTCTTGACCTCCTTCTTCCCTCTTTACTGTTCCTGTTTTGCACTCTATGTAATGTATTGTAGTGTTTTTACTAATTAGAATTGTTTATTTATATTGTTACTGTATTTTATTGTTGTTAGCCGCCTAGAGTGGTCCTCACCGACCAGATATGCGGGGTATAAATTAAATTAATAATAATAATAATCATGTGTCTTTCTCCTGTGTAAAACTACTCTGAAAGATTGAAAAATTTTCCAGAACACCATGAGAGGTGGCAGTGAGTGACACAAGGAGAGAAAGGAAATTAGCACTGTTTCCTCCCACTGGCTGCAGCATCATGACCAGAATTCTGCTCAAGGAGTCCTCCCATTGATGGAAGGAAATGCTGGATCTAAACTATTTTTTTTTTACTGTTTCAAATCTAACCACTCAAGAGTAGCCCCTGACTCTTCTACACTAGATACCTAAGTCTCTGAAACTACTGACCACTGTTCCATGTAATGACAGCCTCTCAATGAAGTGTCAAGAATTCCATGTAGGTCCTTGTCATTACACTTCTTGCAGCAGTTTCTCAGAAAGCAACCTTTTTGGGGCTGAGCTGACTAGTCTTAGTCTTACGTTAAGACTACACAAGTCCTTAATGATGGCTTGTTTTCCAGTGTTACATCCCAGTTTGCCCTCTTACGTCGTCTATTTCATAACTCCTTACTCAAAGGACTGTTGCCTAAAGACTAGTACCAACATCAATACTGATAGTTGTTATATGCTGTAAATACATTTCCAACCAATCATTAACAGCTCTTCTCAGGTTTTGCAAATTCAAGGCAGCCTTTTCCTTTATATTGTAAAAGTACAAAAAATCTTCAGTAAAACATCTAGAGTGGTGCATGCTAGAAAAGCCCAAACAGCACAGAACATACTCAGTGGCCACAGAATGTTGGGTAACTGCTGAAGAGAAATAGAACATCAAGTAGCAGGGGGATCAGAATACAACTTCCACAGCACAACTGACTGGAATCCACTTCTCCCTTAAATTGAATCGGTCTGAACAGCAAAGTTTTGGTTACACACATTTTTAAATAAATAAATAAATATTTCAATGAATAAATAAATAATAAATATTTGATATATATTGAGCTCCTGGTCACCCAGAATCCCATGAGTTCAACACTGAAGGCATCAAAATGGTCTACTAGCCCCCAAACACAACATGTCTAATTCAACATTATTTATTTATTTATTTATTTATTTTATTTATTTTATTTCTATCCCGCCTATCTAGTCGTACTAGACCACTCTAGGCGGCTTACAACAAACAACAACAACATAATTTTAAAACATTACAATTTAAGAAAGATAGAAATTAAAAAGATATAGAGAGAAAATCGTCAGGAGTTTTCTGTTGGAAAGGCCCGCTTATACAACAGCGTTTTTAGTTGTTTCTTGAACATGCCCAGCGAGGGAGCCGCGCGAATCTCAGGAGGTAAGTTGTTCCAGAGGCGAGGAGCCACCGCCGAGAAGGCCCTATTTCTGGTCTTTTCCTTCCGGGCCTCTCTCGGCGTTAGGCTCCTCAGCCTCACCTCCTGGCTTGCACGAGTGACACGGGTAGATCTTGGTGGGAGAAGGCGTTCCATCAAGTATCAAGGTCCTAAACCGTTTAGGGCTTTGTAAGTAAGCATCAAGACTTTGAAGTCGATGCGGAATCGGATGGACAGCCAATGCAATGCGGCCAGAGTGGGGGAGATATGTTGGTATCTTCTCACTCCACTGAGTAATCTGGCCGCAGCATTCTGCACCACCTGTAGTTTCCGCAGCAGCCTCAAAGGTAGCCCCACGTTGAGCGCATTACAGTGGTCTAATCTTGAGATTACAAGCGCATGCACCAAAGTGGTGAGAGCCCCAACATCAAGGTAGGGTCTAGAACAGAAGGACCTGTAAGGCTCATTACACACATTGTGAACACTATGGTACATAGAACTTTTGTGTGTGTGTGTGTGTGTGTGTGTGTGTGTGTGTGTGTGTGTGTGTGTGAGTGAGAGTGAGAGTGAGAGAGAGAGAGAGAGAGAGAGAGAGAGAGAGAGAGAGAGAGAGAGAGAGAGAGAGAGAGAGAGAGAGAGAGAGAGAGAGTTTATGCTTTGTAGTTATGTTTTTGGGGACCTAAGAGTTACACATGGATTTTGAACTTTATGGGGATCTGGCAACCCCTAAATCCAGAGTTGCTGAAGGGAGAAGTGTAGTAAACACAGCAACTTCGTGCTCAACGTGTCACTTGTCATCACCTAAAGCATGATTTTGAAGAAAGTCAAGAGGATCTTAATCCAGTTTGCAATGAATGAATTAAAAAACAGTTGACATGAGAAGTTTCAAAAGCTGTATCACATCACTGAATAAGCCATCTGTTGTGGAATTTTACAAACCAAGGGCACACCATACTGTCAGATAAAACAGCAGCACAAGGTATAATTTGTTAATTCCACTCATCTTTACAACAGGCTCTGCCCACACTGAAGAAGTTCATGGAGGCAGATATGAATGAGCCCAGAAAGGTGACCTTCACTTATTAATAATGCTGTCAAAATTCAAAAAATGTATTTGATTCAGGATTGTAAGAAACATCATACATATCCTTGCACAGAAATACAGGAGGATGAGCTTCACTGTCCCATCAAGAGTATCTGGATTAATATAACGGGTGAAAAATAAAAGGAACATGTTAGTTGAAGTCTACTACTGACCGCCTAATCAAGGAGAAGATACAGATGAAACCTTTGAAAAACAAACTGCAAGAATTTCAAAGAGACACAATGTAATACTAGGGAGATCAATTATCCTGATATTTGTTGGGAGTAGCCACAAATGTATGCTGGATTTGGAGAAAGCCAATTTTAATGAACTCAGGACAATGATAAGTAAGTTCCCATATCAGGAAATCTTAACAAGAAAAGTACTGTAGTTCAATATGGGTGGAATTTTGGAATTTTCTTAAAAAGGAAATTCCAAAGGCACAACTACAAACAATTCCAACAAGAAAAAAAGGTGGAAGACAGCAACAAAGATGAATGTGGCTTCTCAAAAAGCTCAGAGAGGACCTGAAAACAAAAATGACACATATAGGAAGTATAAGGAATGCCAGGTCACAAAGAAAGAATACAAAGACATAGCAAAGAATTGCAGGGATAGAGAGAGTGACAAAGGCAAAAGCTGAAAATAAGCTGAGATTGACAAGAGACACAAAAAGCAAAAAAAAAAGTATTCTTCAGGTACATGCGTAGCAAAAGACAGAAAACCAGCTACTCAGTGCTGATGGGAAAATGGTAACAGATGATAAAAAAAGGCAGAACTGATCAATTATTACTTTAGCTTGGCCTCTGCCCCCCCTCCAAAAAAAAGTTTATGACCCTCCTGGCAAACTGAAGTACAAGTGGAGGGGATAGAATAACAGCCTAATAAACAAATGACCAAGGATTATTTTATTACTATGAATGAGTTCAAATCTCCAGGGCCTGATTATCAGTGAAGTGCCAGATGACTGGAGGACTAACATTATTCTTATCTTGAAAACAATGCAGTAATAACCATAAACCAACATAAATTGGTTAAGAACAAGTATTTCCAGACTAATCTTATCTCATTTTTTGATCAGCTAACTTCCCTGGTAGGCTGTGGGAATGCTAAAGACTGGGGTGCCCAAACTTTTTCACACCACAGACCGGCTGGGGAAGGCGGGGCACCCCCGTGCTCATATGCATATGCAAACAAGTGCACGCTCTCTCTCGCACAAACGAGTGCACATTCGTGAGCATGAAAAAACGATGGTGCGGCACTTGTGCATGTATGCACGTGCTCATGTGCATGCACAAATGGCAGTGTGGCACTTGTGCGGGCGCACAGGTGCTCATTCGCATGCACAAACAGCAGCATGGCGCTTGTCAAGGTGCGCTTGCGCTCGTGTGCATGCACAAACAGCAGTGTGGCACTCGAACAGGCATGCTGGAGCACGTGCACATGCGCGAATCAGCTGTGTGGAGGTGAGTGCATGTGGGTGGTAGGGCAGGAGGTCTACCTCCGCGGCCCAGTCCAGCTCAGGCCACAGACCAGCACCAGGGGTTGGGAACCTCTGCTATAGACATAATATATCATGACTTCAGGAAACCTTGTGACAAAGTGCCCCATGATATTATGATTAGATAGCTAACTAGGTGTGGGTTGGGTAGAACTATAATAGGAACCCTGTTTTTATTGGGGAAACATTCCAAGACCTACTGCAGATGCAGAAACAGCAGATATAGCAAACACTATGTATAGCATATTGTGTTTTCCCGAAAATAAGACAGGGTCTTTGTCACATTCCCACCTGTCCCTTGGTTTTTTCACCAAGCAAAGGGCACAAGCTATGTGTCGTGTCGCTGCCACCAGTTGATTACATCAACGTTATGTATTATTAATAATAGAGGTCCAGGCAACGTGTCATTTTAAATACAACCAAATAGAAGGCGATGAAGGTACAGTGGTGCCTCGCTTAACGATTGCCTCGTTTAGTGATGAATTCGCATAACGATGTGTTTTTTTAGAAAATAATATGCACCGTATAATGATGTTTCCTATGGGCGATTTTTGCTTAGCGAAGTTTGGGACCATGCTTCACATAACGAATGCGATTTTAGGTCCCCTGCTTCACTTAACAATGTTTTTTTTTCAATTAAAAAAGTGTCTTAGAAGGGTCAAAAACGGTTCTAAATGCTTGGATTCGTTAGAGGACCCCTTAAGTCATGTGCAAACCTGATTTGGCTTTGATCTGACTTTTCGTTAATTTTTTGTGAATTTTTTTTTTTGGCCCATAGGAACCAATGGGCCTGTCAAAATCTGACAGCTCCATGCTTTCCTATGGGGGAGAAAACAATTTTTTCTTCCCCCATAGGAAATAATGGAGCTGTCAGATTTTGACAGCTGTCAAAAGTTGGGGGGAAAAAATTCACCATTAATTAACGAAAAGTCAGATCAAAGCCAAATTAACTTTTGCATCCGTTTTAGAGGGTGCAGAAGCTAATCCAAGCATTTAAAACCATTTTTGACCCTTTTATGACACACTTAATTTTGCAAAAATTGACTTCGCAAAGCCATTGAAATGTATTGAGTCAGCTACAATACATTCCAATGGAGGAAACATTGTATTGTTTAACGATGTTTCCTATGGGTTTTTTCGCTTAAGGACGGCAATCCGTGCCTATTGGAACAGATTAACCGGTTTCCAATGCATTCCTATGGAAAATGGTGTTTCGCATAATGATGTTTCACATAACGTGTTTTTTTTAACCAATTAAAATCGTTATGCGAGGCACCACTGTACAATCAATGTCTTTAACTATTAACCAAACATCCCACTTCATCTACCCTCAACCGCCAACTCTCTCTCTCTATCCACCCCAAACTTCCAAACTACAATCTCTCCAACTCTCAAACACCCAAAACTTCAATCTAATCTCTCCTCCCCCTGCAGAGACTCTTATATCTCATGACTTTGCCTCCCCAGCACTCTCATTGGTCCATGCAGATAACATATTACTATTCCTGACCTGGGCAGTTGCCACACTCCTCCCCCCCTTAATAGGTTTGTGATAGGAGAGGAAACTTAACAGTTTGCCCTCATAAACAAAAGAAAATACATGGAAGAATATTAACCTTTTACATTACAGTCAACCCTCGACTTACAAACTTAATCCATTCCGGAAGGAAGTTTGTAAATTGAAAAGTTCGTAAATCGAATCAGCATTTCCCATAGGAATGCACTGAAAACTAATTAATCTGTTCCGGCTGTTTTTTGTTCTCAGGTTGAGGGGTGGTTTGTAACTCGAATCATTAGTTCCCATAGGAACTAATGCAAAGCCGGTTAATCCGTTCCTACCACTGGGGGCAGAATTTTTTTCTTTTTTTCCTTTTAACCTAAGATGACTTAGGCTAACAAAAGAGGAAAAAAAAGAGCGAGGGAAGGAGTGAACAGACACCTTTTCAACAGAACACCTTGAAAAGCAACTTTTCAGCCAAGACAAGCACCTTCTGGGAAAAACCAAGCATCTTTCAGACAACAGATCACCTTGAAAAGCACCTTTTCAATCAAGACAAGTCAATACAAGCACTTTTTGAAGAAAAAGGGGGCAGCAAAGGAGGGAGGGAACACCTTTTAAAATACAAAAATAAAAAAATTAAAAGCCAAAAAATAAAAATACAGTCTGTACAGCACTGTACCAGGCAATACCAGGCAGTACCAGGCAGTCTGAAGACTGCCTCCAAATCCATTCTCAAAATGCTGGGAAGAGCGAGGAAGCAGACAGGCACCCACTTCACTGGCCAACGGTTAACTGAAAGTTCAAATTTTGCGCTTTCCCCACCTCCTCCATGTTTTTTTTCAGTTCGTAACTCGAATCTAAGTTTGCAAGTTGAGTCAATATTTTTCTATCAGAGTGGTTTGTAAGTTGAAATGTTTGTAACTAGGGCCGTTTGTAAGTCGAGTTGACTGTACTAAAAATATATTACTTACATTGCTAAGAATTACATTGCATTACTCTTAGTTTATTAATATCCATCTTAGTTTATTAATATCCAAGCAAATTTTGCACTTTAAGCATATTCCATAACTATTACACAAACAGAACAGTTACTACTGAACTCAGATAAAAACAAAGAATTTTCTCTAGTCATTTGGCCTTCAAGACAAGGTGTCAGCAACCACATTCTGGGTCCCTTTTATGCTGCGGATTTCAATGTCAAAGTTTTGCAGAATCAGTGCCCATCTCATCAATTTGCTGCTGTTGGCTCAAATAGTCCTTAGCCATAGAAGAGGTCTGTGCATAGGACAAATCTTCTTCCCAAATGTACGGCTTCAGCTTTTGCAGCGCCCATATGATAGCTAGACATTCTTTCTTGATGGTAAATAAATGTTTCTTACCAGGATGGAGTTTCTTGCTGATGTACATTACTGGATGTAGACTCCCATTGTTGTCTGCTCAGCACAGCATGACTCCCAGTCGCACGTTCAACACGTGTAGATGATGAACGAATCCCAGTGCAATAAGGACAGGTCCTGAAGTCAGCGCCCTTTTCAGACGATCAAAGGCTACCTGGCACTCTGACATACCCTGGATGTTTTCAGCTTGCTTCTTTCAGGTTAAGTTTGTTTTCTTTTTTGGTTAGTGGCTTCATTTTCTCAACCGTGTGTGCTCCAAATACATCTTTGTGTGCCTTTTCCAAAATAATTTCCTGGTATTTAACCAGTACAATTAACTGTTTGTGAGGTCCTTCTCCTCCCCTATGAGAAGTCATTAAAACCTCTCTATATAATAAATCTTTTTCCACACAATACCTCTCTGGATGTTTAGGGGTCAGTGGAATGGGATTCTCATTAATTTTTCCGAAGCAATCAGTTAAGGAGCTATCTTCTTTCTGTTCCTTAATAAAAGAGGAACTCTTGGAATTTCTCAACAGTACTAAATCAGTTGTCTCCCTTATTTCAGGATGTTCCCCTAAAATGGGTCTTTCATCAGTAGTTTCAGTGGTTTCCTCAGTGGCTTCAATCGGCCTCCCCTGAGAGCAGGTTACCATTAAAACACTCTGCACATGCTTAGATAAATCTAAGCCAATCAGAGAAGGAGCTGGGATTTGATCTGACACTGCTACTTTCCATATACCAGACTACCCACGGTACTTCAATGCCACTCTAGCCATGGGCAGAACTACACAGCCTGAACTTATGCCTTTGAAAGCGATGTTCTGTTCCAACATATTCTCTTTAGGAATAATGTCTGGGTGACAAATAGTTCTTTCAGAACATGTATCTCTTATACCTAAATACTTTATGTTGTCAATAAAAATTATTTCCCCAGAGCTCTTCAATAAATCTTGATTACACTTGATAAAAAAGCATTGCATGATGGGCTGATGATAAGTATTGAGCCTTTCCCAGAAAAAAATTGAGCTAGAAAGCTGTAACTGCGACATTATTCTACATATAGTGGACCCTCAACTTACAGACGGCTCGACTTGCAGACTTTGAGTTACAGACTTCTCTGGCCGCAAAATTTAGGTTCAACTTGCAGCCGGAGACTCGACCTACAGACCAGAAAAAAACCAAAATGGAACAAAAATGGAACAAAAATGGCCAGTTACAGATTAATCGGTTTTCAATGCATTGTAGGTCCATGGAGACTCGACCTACAGACTTTTCGACCAGCAGCCACTGTTCCAATACAGATTAATTCCGTAAGTAGAGGGTCCACTGTATTCCCCCAGGAAGTCAATGCACTTGTGACATCTGTCCTGCAGCTTCTTAAGTCCCTGCAAATAAAATTCTTCCGACTGCTGGTGTAAACACACATTTGCAGCATTAGTTCCTTTGTCTCAGGATCATCATAGCAGATCCAGGTCTCATCACCAGTTACCAGTTTGCCCAGGAAATCTGACTCATTTCTTGCAAAATGTTCCAAAACAGCCACCAATGACTCCAGACGTTTCCTCTTTTGTTCAGTTGTCAAAAGTTTGGGGATCCATTTGCTGCCAGCCTTCTCACTTCCAAGTTGTTGTGGATAATGACACCAACTGTAGCGAACGGCCCTGCCCTCACCTGTCTGTCACAGCTGAACAGTGGAGTAGGAGCCAATGAGAGGACAGAAGGTGGAGCCAGGGGGGGAGGGGGCTGGATATAAAGGCTGGTGTATGGAGCCTGTGAGAGAGATTCTGTGAGTGAGAGACAGTGTGAAACTTAAAAGTGAACTTAGAGTGAGTTAGAGGTCTGTAAGAATGCTGAATGGAACAGAGAGTTATTAGAGATTTAAAGTCATAGTAGGACTGATACAAATACAAGTGATTAGCAACCTGTGGTTTACTTATCGAATATTAATCATATGTTAACTTCTCTAATCTAATAAGAGAGTTAAGTTTCAAAACCACACATGTCTCCTTGATTAAATGGTATTGAAGCAGCAATACCTGGTGGCAGCGAAGAAGGAGGAAGAGTGAGAACCTCGTGAAGGCCTGGGGAATAGGGACTTCAGAGGGGATCGCCACACTAACTCTTTCACTTGATATTCTCAGATATATAGTAATACTTTTAGCTGACATCCGGCGGTCCTCCATGATCACGTCATGGATGGCTTTCACATTTGCAGACACAGAGACAGAAACAAGCCTTCCACTGAGTTTCTCACTTTCAACGCCAAAATGGCCAGTTTTAAAATTGCAACATAACGTTTAACTGTTGCATATGAAGGGCCGCTGTCACCCATATTTTGTGACATTTCATCATGGATCTGCTTTGCACCTTTCCCTTGGAGAAACAGGAACTTGATTATGGCCCTATGTTCTTCCACACTGAACTTTTCTGGAGGTGCTGCCATGTTCACTTTGGACCTGAACATGAAAGATAAGTTAAAATCATAGATAGTTGATTTTTGCATCATTGAATACAGACAAATCAGCCAATACACCCTGCAATTTATAGTTTCCTAGCTCAATTTTTTCTGGGAAAGGCTCAATACTTATCAGCACCCCCTCGTATCACTTTAGCCTCAGAAGCTCTGGGCACTCTGCCAAGTCCATTGCCTTAGCAACAGGACTGCCACTGGTAGCTTCAGCTGCCGAAAGCTAAAGGAGAAATACTTTCTTAGGCTGATTGTAATTTCCATTTTTAGGCTGACTGAAATTTTTATTCTTTTGAGTTTCACATTGGGAAAAAATGCCCTGGTTTACTACAAGCATAACATTGTTTATTTGCTCTATGTTCAGCGTGAAGGGATCTATTAATTTTTCCCTCATAACTATATGATTTCAGGACTCTGCTCTGGGAATTAGGGTTTTGCTTTAAAATGGCTTCCCTTAGCTTGAGCATGACTGGATTTACTGTCGTCCCACACTTTTCTACCAAATTTTACTTCAGAAAATCAAGGAACTCTGATCCCACTAATAGAATCAACATATTCAGATGTTTGTAGCATGTTTTTAGGATCCTTGTCCTTGACCAGATAAGGCAATTCCCCTGGTAAAATTGAATAACATTGTTCTAACCCAAACACATTTTTCATTTGGTCTAAGTAGGTGACATGCTCTTGCTCCAACCACTTATTAAGACACTGAGTTAAACATGCTCCAAGCTGGGCAAAAGACTCTTCAGGTTTCTTTGAAATTCCGCAACATTTTCTTCTGAGGTGCTCTGAATTAATCTCAAATCTGGAATACACCATCTTTCTATAAGCTCAAAATCTCTAGCTTGTTCAAGAGGTATCTGTGAATAGATCTAATAAAACACCCCCATCCGTGACCTTAAAATCATCATCCTCTCATCATCTTTAACCCTGAAGTCCCAACAAACTCTCTTAAAAGAAATCAGGAAAGATTGAGGACAATCTGCATTCCAGTATTGGGGAAATTTCTTTATGTTGATTTTTGAGGGATTTACCACACTGGAATTATTATTATTATTATTATTATTTTGAGCTACTAATTCCAATTTCTTCATCTCTGTTTGGAATTGATTTTCCCTTTCTCTTTCTTTGATTTTTCTCTTTCCAATTCTTGCTCAAATTCCCTTTTCCTTTCAAGTTCTCTGTGCTCAAATTCTTTTTCTTTCAAGTTCTGATTTTTTCCAAGTCTAATTGGTTTTTTCTTTTTCCATTTCTAATTGGTTCTTCAGAGCTTGCTCCTCTAATTGGTTTTTCATAGCCAGCTCCTTCAGTTAAAATTCTTGTTCTAGCTTCCATTTTTCAAAATCTTGGGAGCTTTGGATATTTTCTCCCTCTGAGACAATTATTACTAAGCCCTCAGTTTCTTCTTCACTCTGAAGTTGAGGATTCCGATTTCCCTCAGTACCCTGGGGGTCAACCTGTGTCTCCATAACCAACTTTTTGCTTCGTTTGGGCAGCATAAATACAATTCCTTATTAAACTAGACTGGTTCTTTTCCCTCGCACAAGCCTTCCGTTCAGTGGCTTTCCTTATAACTAGGTTGCACTTTTCCAAGCAGCTCACCTCGGCTACTCCCAAGCTCACAACCCTTGCAACAATATTTCTCTCTGGGCGATTCTTGTCTCCAGACACAAGAACAACTCTCTGCTTAGCTTTTCTTTACTTTTAGCTTTTATTATCACCTCAGATCTATCCTGACTTAGGCTTCCACTCTATCCGCTACTGCTCTTTACTCTCAGAGCTCCGGATTTTGAGCTAGTCACTTGGTCTTGTAAATCCTGAGGTAAATTATTTCTCTTATGTATTTTTTCTATATTAGGATTCTCCAGATCTGGGTTCAGAAGCCCCAAGACTAAGTCTTCCACAAGAGTCTAACGGGTAACCACTTCTTACCACAGATACTAATGCCTCCTAGCTAAGAATACCATCAAACTCAAGCCCATTCAATTTTTCACTGGATTATTTTAAATTCCAGTGCTGTGCCATCAATTTGTCACGTTCCGCCTGTCATGTTCTACCCCAAACTTCCAAACTGCAATTTCCCCAATTCTCAAACCTTCAAAATTCCAATCTAATCTCTCCTCCTCCTGCAGAGGCTCTTATATCTTATGACTCTGCCTCCCCAGCACTCTCATTGGTCCATGCAGATAACACATTAATATTCATGACCTGGGTGGATGCCATAGTCTTATGTTAATTTTTGCTCCAAACATGCATTATGGATTTGTTTTTTTCATGTACAACAATCTACATTTATTCAAATACAGTCATGTCATCTTCTTCTAGTTGCTGCACAGTGGTGGAAGGCAGGGCTTCACTTAACTGGGGCTTATTTTTGAGGTAGGACTTATATATATCCTGAAAAATCATAGTAGAGCTTATTTTCAGGTTAGGACTAATTTTCAGGGAAACAGGGTATTCTATGTTCCCCTTCAGTGGCCAGTTCTGGTAATACATCTTAAAAACAGTTTTTTTTAATTAATTTTTTTATTTAATATTTTGAGGCAGCAGATAAGTGACACAAGTGGATACTAATTGCATGGATACGGGAGTTCTATTGTACTCTCAGGTAGAGATACAGTTGATTACAGAATTGAACTAAAAGAGTGCTTATCAATGCCTCTTCCTCAAAATAGGAAAGGGTAACAAGTAGGGTACCATAGGGCTAAGTCCGGGATCTGGGGTTCTTCAAAATTATTAATGACTTTGATGAGGGGAGCAGGCAATGCTTATCAAATTTGTAGATGACATAAAATTGGGTGGAACACTTAATACCCTGGGAAACAAAGAAAATTTTAAAAAGATCTTGATATGCTCAAGCACTGGGCTGAAAACAACAGAATGAAACTGAACAGGAATGAGTGCAAAGTTTTACCTGGAGTAAAAAAACAAAAGCACAGTTACAAAATGGAAGATACTTGTCTCAATAATACTACATGTGAGAAATGTCTTGGAATTATTGTACACTACAAAATGGATATAAGCCAACAGTACAATGTAGCTGCAAAAAAGGCAAAAGCTTTTTAAGGCTACATTAAAAGAAATATAGATTCCAAAACACTTGAAGTACTAGTTCCCTTATACAGCAGTATCTTGGTTTACAAACGCCTTGGTTAACATAATTTTTGGTTTATGAACGGAAATCCATTGAAAATAATGCCTCGGTATATGACTTTTTTCCGCAGTACAAAGGACATTTCCCCAGGATGCATTGTGCTGCTCCTGTTCCTATGGCAAACCGTGTTTCGGTTTGTTTGTTTGTTTGTTTGTTTGCATTATGTAACATTTCAGAGAACACATTAAATTCGTAAACCGAGGTACTACTGTATTCAACACTGGTTAGGCTTTATCTTGAGTACTGTGTTGTTGTTTCAACTTTTTGGTGATTTAAAACATAATTATGCAAACACCACTTTGCTGCCACCCCCAGCAAGTTGGTACTCATTTTACTGACCTTGGAAGGTCAGAATGCTGAGTCAATCTTCAGCCAGCTACCTGTATCAATTGGGATCAAAATCAGGTCAGGAGCGGAGGTTTGACTGAAGAACTAGTTCCCCTCTATTTGGCATTGGTTAGGCCTCATCTGTGTCCAATTCTAGATACTGCACTTTAAAAAGGATGCTGATAAACAGGAACAAATTCAGAGGATGGCAACTGGACAGGGGACTGGAAATTGAGCCCTGTGAGGAAAGACTGAAAGAACTGGACATGTTTAGCCATGAGAAAAGAAGACTGAGGGGAGATATGATAGCACTCTTCAAACACTTGAAAGATTTTCATGTTCTCAATCATCACAGAGTGAATAACACTTAAAAATGGACCCAAGTTACAGGAAGCCAAATTTCAGTTGAATATCAGGAAAAACTTCCTGTTAGAGAAGTACAACAATGGAAACCATTACTTTAGGAGGTGGTGGACATCTCAACACTGGAGGCATTCAAGAGAAAATTAGACAACCATCTGTCTGATATACTTTGATTTAGATTTCTGCACTGATCAGAGGATTCAAATCAATGGCCTTATGGGCCCCTTATTATTCTGTGATTCTACAGGGGCCGATATTGCACAGTTGAAAATGAGATTCTGGTCATAGAAAATGCTAGAGAATATGACAAGCCAGCCAACTCAGAGATGCTGCCTGGGCAGAAAATATAAATGTCCAAAAGTTAATAATAGACAGCGCCCTACTCCTGAAAGATGCAGAAGGGTTATTGTGATGGAGCATGTACTTGGAAAGGCACCAAGGGATTTGTTTACTAACCTGCTCTGGCATATAGGGAACTGTGCTGTTAGCCTGAAGCCTGCACTGAAGATATCCTTGAAAGGTTGCCAAAGCTTATTAAAACCACTGGCTGGCTGCCCATGCAGCTTACTCAGGTGGACACCAGTGTACTGTTTCAAAAAGGTAGAAATAATCAGCTGCAAAGCTCTGGCAGCAAGTATAAAGTAATGAGATGGTATATGGTATGTAATTTCTTACCAGTCTCCCTGACGGAATTAAGACATGGTAAGAAGATGAGCCACCTTGTCACTGTGAACAAATGTAGATGGTATCAAGAGCAGAGCTTTGATTTCAGAATAATGGAGACCAAGAAAGAACTGAACCACATATATTAAAAACCACAATAAATAATAAATGGCTCACTATATTTTTAAAGAATTCCCTTCTCCAGAGAACTGGTATCTTATGAGACTATGGGATCCGTTCTTCATTTTTTTTTTACAAAAATGCAAATTTTATAGTGAGGTAATTAAATTGGGTACAAAGGAAGTCTGAATTCTGATTGAGATGTACATAAACTGGTGTACTTATAATATCTCATCTATTTTAACACTTTACAGAGTGCTTGGAAATAATTTCAGTATTTAATAAGGATTAAATCATGATAAAATATTATCATCTGTATCTGCTAGTCACTGAGAAGAGGGAAGAGCCACTCTTAGATTTTTTAAAATCTAACTGTAAAACAGGGAGGTAAATTATACACATTAAAGGCAGCTATCTCATCGCAATACATACCTTAAATCTGACAGCTCTCATCCTAGATCACTAAGATGTAATTGCCTTATGGGCAACAGTTTCTCAAAATCAAAAGAAACTGAACCAGAAAGGAGGATCTTTTTCAGGAATCCAAGCTGCTAAGACGCCAATTAAAAGATAAAGACTATCCTGCTCATGTTACAGAAAACAGATTTGCTCAGGCCATCCATTCTGTACATACTGACCTCCTAAGAAAGTATAAGAAACAACCTGTAAATCAAGTTAATTGTGTTCTGAATTTTGATCACACCACTGACACATTATGAGATAGCATAAAGAAGGATTTGTACATTTTAAACAATATATATGATTGCCAAGAGAGCCCTCTGAATTCTTTTAAAATACAAAATACTGATTATATCTAAATTAGGGGTGGGTTTGGGAAAAGACAACAGAGACCTTTTAACATCCTGGCTGGTACAACACTCCTACATGGTCACCATTCTTGTAGACATGGTGTTTATTGCATGTAAATCCTGTAAAGGATTTACAGCTGTGAGCTATAGATACTGTCCACACAAGTAACAGTAAGACTGTGGAAAAGGGAAAATGACTGTATACTGAGACTGGGGACACTGGTTTCTAAAGCTTTAAATAAACAAAAAGATTTTCTCTCTCTTCTTTAGCAGTATGTCTTTTTTTATATGCTCGTCTGTAGATTAATCAGAGTGACTCTGAATAACAGCTGTGTAGAGTAGCATCCTAACTAGGGGATCTTTTTCCCACTGTATTGTAATCAATCTGTTAGAGCCGTATACAGCAGCAATCCCCAATCTTTTTGGAACTGTGGACCAGTTGGGGGGATCGGCTCCGTGCACATGGGGGTGAGGGCACCCCCACGCTCTCGGATGGGAGTGTCGCACTCACAGGTGGGCGTTTTGCACTTGAGGGTGGGCATGTCACCCATTGTTGTGTGTCTTGCACTCTGGGATGATTGAGAACAGATCTTGTACCTCTTCTGTATGACAGCCTTTAAAATATTTGAAAAGTGATATCGTATCACCCCTCAGCCTTCTTTTCTCAAGACTAAACATGCCCAATTCCTTGTTCCAATTTGTTAGCACCCTTCTTGAAGTGTGGTGTCCAGAACTGGACACAATACTCAAGGTGAGACCTAACCAGAGCTCAATAGAGGGGGACTACCACCTCGCCGGATTTGGAAACTACACTTCTATTAATGCAGCCTAAAATAGCATTAGCCTTTTTTGTACCCACATCACCCTGTTGGCTCATATTTAGTTTGTGATCTACGACAATTCCAAGATCTTTCTCAGTCATATTTTTGCTGAGGAAGGTATCCCCCAACTTGCAACTGTGCAATTGGTTACTTTTTCCAAGGTGCAGTAGTTTGCACTTATGCCTGTTGATTTTCATTCTGTTGCTTTCAGCCCAGTCCTCCATCCTATCAAGGTCATGTTCAATTCTGTTTCTGTCTTCTAGGGCAGAGGTCCCCAACTTGTCTACGGCCCGGTGTTGGGCAGTGGCCTGAGACGGTTCGGGCCACGGAGACCTCCCACCTCACCCCTGCACATACTTACCCCCACATAGCAGATTTGCGCATGCACATGTAATCCAACACGCCCATGTGAGCGCCGCACTGCTGTTTGCACATGCGCATAAGCACATGTGACCCACCACAGCTTTGCTGAAGTCAAGATATACTACATCTACAGCATTCCATCTATCAGGAAAGTGACCTGATCAAAAAAAGAGGTCAACTTAGTTTGGCAGGATTTGTTCTTGACAAATCCATGTTGACTTCTATTTATTACTGCATTGTTTTCCAAGTGCTTGCAAAATGACCACTCTACGATCTGTAGATAGGGACAACATTAGCCCTCCTTCAACCCACTGGCACCTCCCGTTTCCCATGATTTCGAGAAAATAATGGACAGCACTTCTGAGAGTTCTTAGTTCCTTCACTACTCTCGAATGCAGGTCATCCGGCCCTAGAGATTTGAACTTGTTCAAGGTGGTACGGTATTCATTGACTATTTGTTTATCAATCTCCAGCTGCAATCCTGTCTCCCCCCCCCCCCATGTGCACACAATTTGTTTGGAAGTTCACAGTCTGTCTTATCGGAAAAGACTGAACTAAAATAGGAATTCAGCACCTCTGCCTTTTCTTTGTCCTCTGTTATCATTTTTCCATTTCCATTGCGGAGCTGTGCCACTGTGTCTTTTGCTCCTCACATACCTGAAGAATGTTTTTATTGCTTTTAGTGTCCCTAGCTAACATCAGCTCATTCTCATGCCCTCCTAATGCAATCCCTGCACTTTCTTGTTAGTTGTTTGTACTCATCCTTGGTGGCCTGGACTTCTTTCTACTTCCTGTACATCTCTTTTTTGGTTTTTCAGTCGTCGTCCCCCCCCCCCCGAGCTTTTTGTGAAGCCACATTGGCCTTTTTTGCCACCTCCCCCATTTTTTATTTGTTGGAATTGTTTGTAGTTGTCCCTTTAGAATTTCTTTTTTTTTAGAAGCTCCCACCCTTCTTGGGCCCCTTTTCTTGTTAGGATCTCCTGCCATGGGACCTCACTTACCCTTGTTCTGAGATTATTAAAACTGGCTTTTTAAGATCCAGCAGACCTGTGTGGCTACACTCTGCTTACGTTTTCTTTGAAATCAAGAATTCTAGAAGGACACTGTCACTCTCGCCTAGAGTTCCCCTTACTGCCACTTCCCCCACCAAGTCATCTCTGTTGGTCAGAATCAAGTAAAGGATAGCAAATCCTCTAGTTTCTTTCTCCACTTTTTGTAGGAGGAAATTATCAGCCACACAAGCCAGGAATTTCTTGGAAGGGCCATACTTAGCAGAAATTGTCTCCCAACAATAAAAATCTCCCATCACTACTACGTTGTGTCTCTTTGAAAACGTTGCAATTTGGTTTTCAAAAGTTTCATCAGCTTCCTCACTTTGATTGGGCGGTCGGTAGTAGACCTCTTTTTTTTTTTTTTTTTTTTTTTTGCCCCCACTAGATTGTTTGAGATGCTCTCCTCCTCCTGTATTTCTGTGCAGGAATGTGTATATTTGACATATACTGCAACTCCACCTCCCTTTTTATTCTCTCTGTTCGTTTTTTTAACATCCTGAGACTTCAGTTTTTCCTTCTGAATAAGATTCATTGGATACATCAGTTCCTTTTATTCGTTTTGTTCCATGTTTTCTTACTCCTTCAACAGAAATCCTATTCTATAGTCCATCAGTTTTCTGTGAATTACAAAGTGCATACAGAGAGATTTAGGAGGATGATAACTACCATATATCGACCTGTAGCAATTGCAGTGTCAGCACCAGAAACAAATATTGGGAGAAAGTAATAAGGACCAAAGTACAGGGGAAAGGGGAGGTTTCCTGAATGTATTACGTTTCTAAAAGATAAATTAATGTATATTTGACGATAATTTTGCCAACACTTACATATTTTCATTGAAGTAAATTTCACCTATTTTGTTAGTTAATATTTCAAGGTCATGTTTAGAATTAAAGCCATATTTTAATTTATAGTTTATTGTTCATTTATAATTTTTACATACTTACTGAAATCCATGTGTATGTGTGTTGCACAGATAAGTAACAGGTTTTTATTTCATTCATCAATCTATTCATCAAATGACTTTTTTACCATATTTTATTCATACTTTTATTCTGAATTAAAAACCTGTGAGCATTCTGACATTAGTGCTGAGAATCACTGGCTTACTCAACAAATCAAATGTTTTGTCGTCAGAAAGTAAAATGTGCAATCAGCAGTATGACCCTTTTTTTCCCAGATGAAGTGAACAGGCTTGTCATCTCATTCATAAGATTTTTTTTTGATTTTTTTTTTCAGAACTACAGGCAGCAAACTTGTTGTTAAAGACAAGGAACTGCAACATACTTCTCCTTACAGGTAAAAATTTTCCTGGAACTTTCAACAGAGTTCTAAATTTGGCAAGAACAATGTTTTGCAGAAAATAACACCTTCCCCCCCCCAAACTGTTCAATTCTTTATTTAATTGTCCAATTACATAAATTGCTTTTAAAAATGGACCTACTTTAAGAATATGACATACTAGATGAGTTATTTGCAAATTTCTTTACAGCCAGCTAGTTATTCAGTGTTTGCTGCATGTCTTGTCCTTCTCAAAGGAAAGACATTAAATAGATTTGTGCACAAATTACACAGGTCTTGAGATCAAAAAGTGCACACTGTCTTGTTCTCAGATAGAGGCAAGGAATCTAGAAATGTCAAAATCCTCATCAATGTTTCATCTTGCCAAGAAAACCACACCTGAGGAGAATAATGAACTTAGCAAATATTTGTTTCACCCTGTCTCATAGTGAATGAAATATTTTAAAACTGTGCCCTTAACAGAAAACCTGATTTAACCTCACAAATTAATCAATGAATCTTTAGCAGATGTACTTTCTCATTTAGCATCAATGCCACGTATGTCACTGGTTCCATTCTAATAATATAGCAAGCAATACAGAATGCAGATTTTTTTTATTCATTACAACTGTAGGAGGAAATGAGAAAGATCTTCTAATTCATTATGATACATTCAACAGTTACCACAGACAATAAATTTCAAAAACGTGGTTGTTGTTTTGGAATTACATTAAGAAGCATACATATTCCAAAATTTGAGGTCAAAACACAGACAGTAGTGTGTGACCTTATCCATGGGGAATTGGTTTCAAGGCCCCCCATACTGAAAAACACAGAACACTATGTTACTAATGCCCAATGATATAGTGGAAATATATTTCTCTACCGAATGCTATACATATTCTCTGGCGCCCTTTAGTAGCCAGTTCTGGTAACCCATATATATAAACGGGTTACCAGAACTGTATATAGGGGGATTTTTCTTTTAATATTATAAATATTTTCAGACTGTGGATAAGTGAATCAGCAGATACTGATCCCATGGATAAGAGGGTCCTATTTAAATTCTATTCAATCATCGTGCTATCTAGCAGTATCAACACAGATAGAAAGGAGAAACTATCCCCATTCTTGTCACTTTTTCCATGCAAGCAGAGATGAAACTGAAGAGAAGTTTCTGCTCACATGGAGACTCTATACAGTACATGGAAAAGCAACCAGATTTTATAAGGAAGGCCCTGGCTGTTCCCCTTGTTTGTGTTGAGAATTGTGGTAACGATGGAATATGGCTGTAGTTGCTCTGAAATACAGTGGTGCCTCGCTAGATGATTGCCTCGTAGGACAAAAAACCTGCAAGACGTTTGGTTTTGCGATCACTATGGTGCCTCGCAAGACGTTTTTTCTATGACTGTGCATCGCAAGATGGGTTTGTTTGTTTTTTTTAAACCAATGCTTCGCAAGACTTTTTTTTTTAGACCGATGCATAGGGAACCTCGCAAGACTATTTTTTCACAAGACGACAATTTTCGTGAAACGAATTAAAATCGTCTTGCGAGGCACCACTGTATTATACTAATGCTGTATTTTTAAATAAAAACAGGGAACAAACAATTATTCAAGAAGACCCGAATCATTATCTTACACTATATACTGATCACAAGATTTGTCACTAAATATGACTGTAGTGGGGTTTAGCATGTTAAGCACCCCAGAATCTTAAAACAGTACAGATGTTTATCTCAGACTAGCAAATAACTTTTATTTGCATAAGATACATGCAATAAACCCAATTTCAACGATGAACTGACTAAGCTGCCTTAAGGAAACCAATCTCAATGTCTTCGCACACTGATATGTAATATAAATATTATAACACTACTTTTATTAGTTTTTTTTAATGAATACTACAATATTCAGTATTTTCCCTTTCCCTGTCTTCTTTTTACCCTGCCCTGCTGCACAAAAAACACACCCATGGTGGCAGCTAGTTTCTAAATCCCTCAACATACTGGCTTCTCTCTTGCTCCTTTGAAAATCTGGTGCTCATAACGGGCTGCAGCACTTCAAATATCTAAAAAACAAAACACCTCCGAACCACTCTCTTTTGGCTCTTTGCTGAGGTATAACTTTCCACAGGAAAGATCCTCTCTGGACTGGGACCAATTGCCACAGCACCCTAATGTGCAATTACACTCTTGGAACACAGGGCAAAACATTTGGAGCCTCCTCCCTGCATATTCAACTCCCTATATACAAATATGCTGAGGGAGGGAGGGATGGACAGAGAGGGGGAATTTGTTCCCAAACTGTTGAAATTAAATAATTCTCCACCACCCCAAAATGTGAGCTCCCCTACTAGATGACATATCAATCTTAAGCACACAAAAAGAGACAATATTCTCTTTAGAATACAATGATCAACCCAATAACAGAAAGTATTCATTGTACAGTGGTGCCTCGCTTAACGAGCGCCTCGCTGAGCGATGAAATTGCTTAACGAGGGGCTCTGGGCCATCGCTGGAGCATTCGCTCAGCGATGGCCCCTATGGCGTTTTTTCGCTTTGCGATATTCACTAAGCGATTCGCTTAGCGAATATCGCATAACAAAGCGGGGGAGAACAGCTGATCGGCGGTTCCAAAATGGCCGCTGGGAGGTCCACGCCGCATTTTCGCGCCCTGCCCTCGCTTACCGAGGACGCGAAAATGGCGGCGCTATGGAAGAACATCGCTTAACGGTGAGTTTTAAAGCCATAGGAACGCATTGAACAAAGTTCAATGCATTTCTATGGCTTTTTTAATTCTGTTTAGTGATGTTTTGCTATAGCGAAGGTTAATCCGGAACGGATTAACCTCGCTATGCGAGGCACCACTGTACTTTATTCTATAGTGCATATATTTATGAGGGGGTGCTAATAAGTACTGAGCCTTTCCCAGAAAAAAATTGAGCTAGGAAGCTGCAACTGCCACACTATTCTACACATTCCCCAAGGAAGTCAATGCACTTGCGACATCTGTCTTGCAGCTTCTTAAGTCCCTGCAAATAAAATTCTTCCAACTGCTGGTGTAACCACACATTTGCAGCATTAGTTGCCTCCAGAAGACTCCCAAATCAATGTCTCTTTAGGTGTTTTTTGAGTTTGGGGAACAGATAATAGTCAGAAGGAGCCAGGTCAGGAGAATAGGGTGGATGGGGCATCACTTGAAGGCCTAAGGAAGTCAGTTTTGCCATTATTTCACCTGCAGTGTGTGATGAGGCATTGTCATGCAACAGAGTAACATCCTTGGAGAGCTTTCCTCAACGTTTTTAATTAATGAGGTTGAAGTGGTGGGAGCCTTAGGTGGGAGTGACCACACTCTCTTGGAATTTGTTATACAGTAGGAAGGCAAAGCCAAGTGCAGCCAAACACACTTCCAGACTTTAAGAAGGCCAATTTCAGTAAACTTAGGGAATTACTGGCTGTACTTCCATGGACAAAGATACTGAAAGAGAAGGGAGTTCAGGATGGATGGGAATTTCTTGAAAGGGAGATATTAAAGGCACAATCTAAAACTGTTCCAATAAGAAGGAAAAACGGGAGATGTTTAAAGAAACCAGAATGGTTAAAAAACTTTCAACTGAACTAAGTGTTAAAAAAACATGTACAAGAAATGGAAAAAAAATTAGAAGTGAAGGCTTTGATGGTGTGAATAATGCAATACTATGGATCATTCTAACAGAAATGGACATGCCACAACATTTCATTGTTCTATCATGTAACCTATAATCTGGAAAAGAGGCTAGAACAGAACATAAAGAAACAGAACAGTTTCCCACCGGCAACAGTGTCACAACTGTGTCTTTTTTCTTCCTATCTGCTCAGTCTAGATGCCGACTCTAGATAAGATTCAGATGAATGAAGAGTGAAAATTGGTGGAAAAGAATCAATAATTTAAGAAATGTAGATACTATATTACTGACAGAAAATAACAATGATCTAAAATTACTACTGAGTAAGATAGAGACGTGGTGGCACTGCGGGTTAAACTGCAGAAGCCTCTGTGCTGCAAGATCAGAAGACCAGCAGTTGTAAGATTGAATCCACATGACGGAGTGAGCTCCCGTCGCTTGTCCCAGTTCCTGCCAACCCAGCAGTTTGAAAGCATGTAACAATGAGAGTAGATAAATAGGTACCACCTCAGTGGGAAGGTAACGGCGTTCCATATCTAGTCACGCTGGCCACGTGACCACGGAAACTGTCTTCAGACAAACGCTGGCTCTATGGCTTGGAAATGGGAATGAGCACCACGCCCTAGTCAGACACAACTGGACTAAATGTCAAGGGGAATCTTTACCTTTACCTTAAGATAGAAGAAGAAAGTGTAAAGGAGTGGAACTTTATGAAAACTTAAATGATGACTATGGAAGAATTACATAGCTTTCACACTGATGATGAAGAAACTGAAATTGTTGAAGATTGTCTATACGTCAGTTCAACATCAACCAAAGTGGAGTACAGCCAGGAAATTAGAAGACTGAATGGCAACAATTATGAAACAGAGAAACATTTCTCAAATGTAAGTATGCATTGCTGGAGACCAAGGCCAAAATCATGTTTATTATGTACGGATGTGAAAGCTGGAAGATGAAGAAATCTGGCAGAAAAAAATGTGGTAGAGAGCTTCACAGACACCATGGACAGCCAAAAAGGCATAAAAATGCATGCCAGCATACTACCATAAGAAAGTTCTGGTAAACCACTTATGAATATTTTATATCTAGGAAGCAGTGGGAACCATCTCTGTATGTTGGAACAGACCTGATGATACATAATCATTAAGTGAGGCAAATCAAGATTGAACTCTCACTCAAAGCTAAAATTAGTAAAACTGCAACTGTTATACTTTAGATATGAGAAGACAAGACTCACTGTAAAAAAACAGGAATGCTGGAAAAGTTGAACGCAGCAAGAGAAGGGGGAAATTTAACATGAGATCAATATTCCTAAATTGCACAGCCACATGGCTGCGCAGCTGAGGCAGAGTTGCCACCCATTTGCTTCCAATCACAGTCGGGGTCCTGCCCCACACTAGCGGAAAATTAGAGGGAATGTTGCATGAGACGGATTAACTCATTAGAGGAAGCTAATGCTTTTAGTCTGCAAGACCTGAGCAGGGCTGATCGTGACAGGAGTTTAAAGGTCATTAATTCACAGGTCGCTGTAAGCCAGAAATAACTTACCAGCACATGACAATAAGAACAAAATAGCCTCCTGCATATAGCTCCATTTTTCAAAAAGCACCATAAAGTTTCAAATCAGATTGTGATACAGAAAGGCTGCTGCTGTATTTTCCATTTCTGTGTTTTCCATTTCACAGTGTGGCTTTTTTTAAATTTTTGTGTACGTATTGATCTTTTAATTATGTTAACCACCATTGTATACTCATTGTTTTCAACTTTAAATATTGTCTTTCATTGTTGTAAGCCGCCTTGGGTCCTTTTCAAGGTGAAAGGTGGGATACTTCAAAAAATAATAATAAATAAAATAAACAGACAACTGCTAGCTTGGAAGCACCTAAAGCACCTTTCTATATTAAGGACATTATAAACAAGTAACACATAAAAACATAAGGTCAATCACTGGACAACTTAAATGGACTCTCTGTGCTCTTACTGTCAAGAGATTTATATTACAACTGTGGAAGACAAATACCCACCCCCAATAACTCAATGGATGAAGAACCTTACATTATTTACATATTAATATATCATCCATAGATGACACCTTGCAACTAATGTTTTAGATATCTGGAAGCTTTTTATACAAGTGTACATAGAAGTATTATTCTTTCCCCCTCTCTCTCGCTTTTTTTCATTAGCATTATTATTATGGACTAGGACTCAGGAGACATAGGTCTGATTCCTCAGCTCTGCCATGGAAATTCACAGAGTGGTGAAACTGGCAAGACCACTCCTAAAATACTTCACTTACCTTGAAATCCCTATTAGGCCTGCTAATGTTATGTGCTGACCAGTTTTGATTTGGCAGTATATAACATTATTATGTATCTTGTTTCACAGTACCCCTTCTCAGTTTTTGTTCTTTTTTATTTGTTTTTTTGTTTTTTTAAAAATGCAAGAGCCCTGCTATATTAGCCCCACAAATGATAGATTAGATTAGGCATCCTTCAGTCTCGAGAGACTATGGTAACATACTCTGAATAGGTCTTGGAACAGTGTCTAGTGTGGCTGAGAAGGCCAATTCAAGAGTGACAATCCCTTCCAGACTGAAGACAAATACAATCTGTCCCCTGTCCAGCTCCCTGATTTTTCTGCTTTCGAGACTGCCTCTTTGCCTCGGCCTGCTGAACAAGTGTCTCTTCAAAATGGGAGAGGCCGTGATGCACCACCTGCCTCCAGGCTGAACACTCAGATGTCAGTTTCCCATCTGTTGAGGTCTACTCCTAAGGCCTTCAGATCCCGCTTGCAGATATCCTTGTATCGCAGCTGTGGTCTCCCTTTGGGGCGATTTCCCTGCACTAATTATTCATAGAGGAGATCTTTTGGCATTCGGCCATCAGCCATTCTCACAACATGCCTGAGCCAACATAGATGTCGCTGTTTCAGTAATATATACCGTACATGCTAAAAATTCCAGCTCATTCTAGGACTACTCTGTTTGGAACTTTGTCCTGCTAGGTGATGCCAAAAATGCGTCAGAGACAACGCATATGGAACATCTCATTCAGCGTTCTGTTTCCAACCGAGGCTAACAAGGTACCTTTGGGAAAAATACAAGACAACAATGAAAGCAATGACATATAATTTCTGGATCTTGAGGTTTACACATGCATGACTGATCAATGCCTAGCAATATTCATAGATTTGTCTAATCTCATTATGAAAAATAATTATCTAAGGGCCATCAACATATTTTAAGCAGCAATATTCATAAATTATGTCTTCTATAAACTAGTTTGTCCATTCTGGGGCCCCTGCAAAGCAGTTTTACATCTTACAGTTTTTACATTTTTAGTAAACTGAAGGTCTAATACTAAGAAACAAAAATAACATATTTCAATTCACTTTCTCTACACCATGCATAATTTAATAAAAACTATTTAGAGAAAAAGTATTGTTGCCTATATAGTAATACCTTTTCTCTAAACTAAAAGCTTCACATGCCATGGGTTTTTTCTCTAGAAAATATATTCTAGCCTCTCCCTCCAGAATTTTAATTAATAATTCTTGTATCTCTTTCAGCTCAACAATCTTTTTGAGGTACCATCAGAGTGTACACAATATTGCATGTGCTCCCTCAACATAATATATTCATATAAATATACTGCAATATTGGCCAAAATTCTGTTCTTTAGTATAGTAAATCGCACTGGAGCAAGATAATTAATCAATGGGGATTTGGTGGGTCAACTTCTCTGTACGTTTCACTGATTTGAATGGGAATGGGTATACTCTAACAATGACTTACTTCACAATAAATGACAGTTCGAGTAGGCCCATTCAGAGAGCTGACTTACTAAACCTCTACTGATTCAGTGGACCTATTCTACTGCAGACTTGCTAGAATAAGCAACTGGATTTTGTCTACTATAAGTTTTATTTTTAAATCCTTTCTTAATAATCGTCAAAATAGTACAGTATTCACTGTTTAGATAGCTACTGCACGCTGGGTCAAAGTTTTCATTCAGCCATCCACCATCATTCCAAGATTTGCATTCCCCTTTATCAGCATTTCAAAATCTATTTATGTAAAAATGAAATGAGATATGACTTCTTTTTTTGGTTGCCACAGTGTGCACATATTTTTTACTAACATTCATTCTCTTGCCAATGGATTTGATTTAAATCACAATTTAAATTGCAATTTAAATAAAAATTCAGATTTTGGATAATTTACATTTAAAAATTCATTCTTGTGATTTAAATCAATATTTTTCTTAAAATCAATTATTTTTAATCCACCCTGCTTGTCACTGTTTTCCAGTTAAGCAGCCCAGACAGATTCTTTAAGATATATTCAGAGTTTCTTCATCTGTATTTTCACCAATCTAAGCAGTCCGGCATCATCTATAAAAACCTACCACCATACAGCTCCTCAACTCCAGGTTATATGAGAACCAGTTAAAAGCATTATTCCCTATTATGCAGATACTTGGATGATCCCACTTTTTCTTTCCTCCACTGTAAGAACTCCCCATTTATTCCTGTTTTGTGCTTCCCATTCTTTAGCAGGAAATAAGAGATCTATTCTTTTATTCCTACAGCTATAATTTACCTAGGAGGCTTTCTCCAAGAATTCTGTCAAAGACCTTTGACCTTTAGCCTAAGTCTAAGACACAGTCAGTACTGAAAGACTGTACACGTTTGCTTTTTTGCTCACTCTCTACCATCCAGTATTCATTACAACAAAGAGAAGACCAATCTAGTCCCTTCTCTGTGCAGAAGAGCAACAAACGTGTAGGGTTTACTTTGCCCTTCCTGATCAGAACACCTATGTGAATTCTATGAACCAGTCTCTATATTTCCTTTTCTCCTGCTTTCCCCCCAACCCCTTTCACTTTTGTGCCAGATCTGTAAGACTGCCTATTAATCTTTAACAGCAATTCAGACAGCCTTTTTCAGTTGAATAGCATGAGGACATGTTTTAAAATAACAATCAATTATACAGTGTCTACCAGAACAACTATATGTACATGACAAAGAACTTCCAAAAGTTAGCAAAGCAGAATTCCCATTTGTACAAGCCATACCACTTTTTCTTTAGCAAGACTGGCTACTCTACCTGACTGATTACATAACATTTCACCAGCTCTCTCAAAACAACTGAGTCTGTGATCAAAGGTCGCCTTGCCACTTATACATTCCTCAGTTTTTCAACCTTCAGCCCAAAACAACCCTAAAATCTATTCAGATACAACTACAAATCATGTAAAATGAAGGCCACTATAAATGCATCACTAGTAAGCATGGTGAAAAAAGTCATGACAAAGTTGCTGGCACATTAACAAGGTCAGTCCATGATATTTTACTACCTACAGCAGAAGAGCCAATAATACCCACTTGCACCCATCTAAGTAAAAGCACCTAGTGCCCAAAGCCAAACAAGTTATTTTGGCACCTTCAGTAGAAAATCCCAGGGCCCTAAATACTTAGCGACGTTAATCCTTTCTGGAAAAAACGTCGCTAAGTGATTTCATAGCTAAGCGATTTTTAAAAGCCCACAGAAACGCTTTGAAACGTGTTTAATGCGTTCTTATGGGCTTCAAAACTAACTTTAAGCGAAGATCCTCCATAGGTGCGGCCATTTTCAGTGCCTCTTAAGCGAGGCAAAACAGCAGGCGGCCATTTTGAAACCACCGATCAGCTGTTTAAAAAGGATTGCGGGGAACTTCACTTGAACTGTTTGCATTGCAAAAGCGGGAAGGAGCAACGTTCCCATCTGCTCTCCTTGTCAAGGGAGCCATTTCTCCTTCTCTCTCTCTTTTTTCTCGCCCGCCCGCCCGCCTGAGCACGCCACTGCTATCCTTGACCGAGTGTGTGGTGTGTGTATTTGCTCCAGATCCTGAAAAACATGATAATCAAAAGAATGAAGAAAAGCATAATAATGGCAGTAAGCCCAATATGGAATTGCAGATTTCTAGAGCTACAAGGCCTACAGGGATAATAGAGAATCCTGTTAAAAATTTCTTTGAAGAATCAAACTTCTAGACCACCAGAGCCAGCAGAATGTTGACATTGAAAGAAGGACAAATAAGTATATAAATACTCGTCAGAAAAGATAACCAGGGCAAGAAGCAAAGGAGGAGAATACCTTTAACGGAAGAAAACTCTACAGTGAGGGGAGGGGAGGATTTTTATTTTATTTTATTTTTGTATGTTGATGTGATTTCATAAAATATTTTTATCCCACCTTTCTCTTCAAAAAGGACCCAAGGTGGCTTACATCATTAAAAAGACAGTACTGTATCCGAAAGCTAGAACAGTAAATATACAAATACAGTGGTGCCTCACTTGACAACGATAATCTGTTCCAACAAAATCACTGTAGAACGAAATTGTCGTCAAGCGAAAGTAAAAAGCCCATTGAAATGCACTGAAAACCGCTCAATGCGTTCCAATGGGTGAAACACCTCAGTGTCCAGCAAAGATCCTGCATAGGGCGGCCATTTTCTGTTGCCTGTAAAGTGAAAAATCTGCCCTAAACACAGCGGGGAGCCATTTTGAACAGCGGGTGGCCATCTTGAAAACTTGACGAACAGCTGTTTTGATCGTCTTAAAGCGAAAAATCGGTTCCCAAAGCATGGAACCGATCATCATCAACCGGATTTTCCTTTTTAAACATTGTTTTGCGATTGCTATTGCGATCACAGAAACTTCATCGTTAAGCAATTTTGTTGTGGAGCGGGGTAATCGTCAAGCAGGGCACCACTGTATTTTAAAAGAATAGTTTAAAAGAAAAATTTTAAAAGAATTAAACAAGTATTATATTAAAAAGGTAAATAAAATTAATACTAAAACATATTCAAAACAACAGAGCAAAATAATCCATTAAAAACCCCTCTAATTCATTAAAAAAGCAATAATTAAAGTAAAGCCTGCCTGAAGAGAAAGGTCTTTGTCTGCTTGTGGAAGTACACTTATGCTCTAGTACAGTTTTTTACTTATAAATCTTTGTCATATTGCTCATAGAGGGTACTTAACTGAGATTTTAACATTTATAATTTTAGAGACTATTTTTTGTAATATGTTTATTCTTAACCTTTTTGCAACATTTAGAAAAATTACATTTTGTAATAATTTTAATGATTTTTGGATACCATAATTTTTGTTGGAACTTTTTAAGTTTGATTAGATTAGTAACTTATATTTTTATTTAGTTCATATACTTTTTCTATTCTTATTTCTATAACTTTGTGTTAAGTTTTATAGTTAAGTTTTATTATATATATATATATATATATATATATATATATATATATATATATATATATATATATATATATATATATATATATATATATATATATATATATATATATATATATATATATATATATATATATAACCATATACCCATTTAAACATATAATCATTTACACTGATCAGCCATATTAAAACTACTGTAAAGTGGTAAAGTGAATAGCATTGATTATATTGTTACAATGGCACTTGTCAAGGGATGGGATATTCTAGGCAGCAAGTGAACAGGCAGTTAATGAATTTCATGTGTTAGAAGCAGGAAATACAGATAAGCGAAAAAAATCTGAATGACTTTGACAAAGGCCAAATAGTGATAGTTAAACAACTGGGTCGCAGCATCTCCAAAACAGTAAGTCTTGTGAGGTGTTCCTGTTATGGAGTGATTATTACCTATCAAAAGGAAATGACAACTGATGAACTGGCATTAGGTTTGCGGGCACCGAAGGCTCATTGATGCATGTGAGGAGCGAAGGCTAGCCCCTCTGGTCCTATCATGCAAAAGAGCTACTATAGCTCAAATTGCTTAAAATCTTAAAGATGGCCATGATAGAAAGGTGTCAGAACACACAGTGCATCAGTCTGCTGTGTATGGGGATGCATAGCCCATGATGTCCCCTGTCTACCACTGAAAGTGCCTACAATGTGGATGTGAGCATCAGAACAGGACCATGGAACAAGGAAAGAAGGTTGCCTGGTCTACTAAATCATGTTTTCTTTTAGATCAGATGGATGGTCAGGTGCATGAGCTTCATCTATCTTGGAAAGAGATGGCAGCAAGAGGCACTACAGGCAGAAGGCAGAGGCAGTGAGCAATGTTATGCTCTGGGAAATGTTCTGCTGGAAAACCTTGAGTCCTGGCATTCAAGTGGATGTTACTTTGACAGGTATCGCCTACCTAGAGACTGTGGCAAACCACCTACACTCCTTCATGTGGTGTTCCCTGATGACAGTGGCCTCTTTCAACAGGATAACGCACCCTGACACAATGCAAAAATTGTTCAGAATGGTTTGAGGGACCATTCGGCCTCCAAATTTCCCAGATCTCAATCTGATTGAGCATCTATGGGATGTGCTGGAACGCAAAATCTGATCCATGGAAGCCCCGTTTCACAACTTGCAGGACTTAAAGGATATGCTGCTAATGTCTTGATGCCAAATACCACAGGACACATTCAGAGGTCTTAGGAAGTCCATGCCTCAGTGCATCTGAGGTGTTCTGGCAGCACAAGGGGGACCTACATGATGTTAGGCTGTGGTTTTAATGTTGTGTCTGATCAGTGCATAACAACTGCTTTTATATGCCAATTCAATAAAAGAAAGAAAAGCTGAGACTTTTTGGTCATTTCATTTATCTGTCTTGCTTGATCAAATAGATAAAAAGGATATTCAGGAGAAGGAAGGATTATACAAAGTGCAGAACATTCCTCTGGATCACAATGGATTAACCCACCCTCTGAAATATATGTCAGCTGTGAGGACACAGCTGATATTTCCCTGGAGATCTATAAGGATTAGGCTTCAGGTTGCCTGATCTGACACCTACTACTCTATGTTAGAAATATGTGCTCTCAAAAGCAGGGATGTGTGTGAACTTGCCACTTCCAGCAACCTAGGAAACCATTTCAGTTAAGTTAATAGTGAGCCAAGCCTGCCCATTGGGGACACAAGGAAGAAGGGAACAGGCACAAACTTCAAGCCAGCAAAAAGTTCCTGCTCTGCCAAGGCTACCCATAAACAAGATTTTCAAAACAAAAGCAAGATGTTAAACCAAAAAATCAGCAAAGGTTCAGAAAATGTCAGGGCACATGTAGTTTGCACCTCCAGATGAAACAGAAATGCATAAGAGAGAGATTCTGAAAGCTGGGAGGCAGTACATATGACGCTTCTCTGGAAATACTCTTAGAATCCAAACAAAAGAGAAGAACCAAAATGAAAGAACCTTCTCCTTCTGTTTTAAGCATTAAAAAGTCATACAAACAGGAAGCACTGTATATTCCTGAAAAAGAACACCAACAAGAAAACATACCATTAATTCTTGCAGCCCATCCCCCGAAACTGCTGTCTTTACAGTACATGAGTAGTCTTTAAACATTTACCTTCTATGGAAGATAGTGTGCAATTCCAGTTTGAAGAAGCTTATAATGGACTCTTCTATCGGAAAACACATCATTACAGGATAAATGATAAATCCTGTAAGTCATGGAATATCACAAAACTTTACAACTACCAAAATCTTTTGTTGTGTAGAACTAGAAGGAATTGTCTTGTTTTCAGACTCCATCTTTACAATAATTACACTGATACCAAATCTAGTTGGAAGGTCAACATATAAGCATTCACAAAGGATGGCAACCAATAGAAACATTGTTTGTTGTACAATCCCAATTCAAATATGAACAATGGTAGCACCAGCAATTATAACAGTACATCTCAGTGGTACGTCTCTACTACATGTTGCAATAATTTATTTCCATGTCTTTGTAATATTCCTGAATAGCCTGTTTCACCAAGTATCCAAGGGAGAAAATCTTCTTAGACTGTGCACAGGAAAAAAAACCTATGCTGATGTCAGAATATTTTTTCACTTTCCTAAAAATAGCTACAGTAGTACCTTACAGCTTATGTTCAACATGCCCAAGACACCAGCCTTATCCTTGCGCGTTACTGCAGTCCAGAGGATAACCCAAAGCATCTTGATACCAGCGACCTTTAAATGTACTGGCTGATCTGTATAAACATTTCTATTGGCTGCCATACAACTATGGAACGTCTTTCCTGAAGAAGCACAGAAAAACAAAAACATGAATTTCTGAAAAACACTAAACGTGGTTATCCTTGAATTGAACTGCGTGAATAACTAGGAAAGCAAGAGTATATTATAATTTTGTTCTTTTCTTTGTTTTTTTGTTTTTAGCTAATCCAATTTATTTTATTTATTTATTTATTTAAAATATTTTTATTGCACCTTTCTCCTTAAAGGACCCAAGGCAGATATATAATAGTATCAGAACTACTTCAAATGATATCACAAGCAGTGGGCAGAATACCTACAACCAAAGAATTTTAGTCCTGCAATTAAAAATATATTTAAGCTGGCTATACAGCTGCATATATCACTTCGGGCCATGTACTATAGAACTAAAATATCAACTACACAAACAGAGAATATGGATAGTAATAACAGATTTCAATTAAACGCTACTGTGGTGGTGTGCTGTTAAATCAGAAATGACTTATAGTAACCTTAATAATATAATAATTAATAACCTTTCAAGGTAAGTGAGATATTTAAGAAGTGGTTTTATTAGGTCCACTTCACAGTGAATTTCCATGGCTAAGCAGGGATTCAGACCCAGATCTCCTGAGTTCTAGTCCATCACTCTATCTGCACATTCAGTGTGAAATTGAAACTAAACAACAACCCTCTCAATACTTCTAGCCTTTCCTGAATAAATTAACAGAATAATTATAGATGGTTCATTAACAATATTCACAAACACTTTACTATGACATTAAAATAACTCAATAGTGCATACTATATTGATGAACAAAATTTTAGTGACTCTAGAGCACAAGGCAAATTCATCTTCCTTGCTAAGTAATTATACACAAAAAACAATGAGATGGTTACACTTTTCTGAAACATGAATGTGACTCTAACTCAAATACTCAATTGCGATTTATTTTAAGAAATAGAGAAAACATCTTCACATGAACACCCAAACTGTAACTGTTAACTTATAGCAGCTAAAAACATTAAAATTAAACAACCATCTTTGAAAGATTTTATGACATTTTATTGTAGAGTGAGATCTGTATCAATAAGATAAATATAGAAACTTTACATAGTTCCAGCAATTTGACTTTCATGCCTTGCCAAGGCACACCAGCCAAATTTATCCCTCCCAAGATTTATAATTTTTTATAGCAAAAGCTTCTAGAACTTTATATTCTGTCACTTTATAATCTGTTACAGCGAAAGGCATAGCAGAAAGAAAGAATAGCATTTCAAATCAAAATGTATTCTACTGGCAGCCGGTGATGATGAAAATCAGGGGCTGGTATTTTCAGTACCAAGAAAAGAGAACACTGATCATTCAGACTCTGGGATTCCCTCTGTCATATTCAGACTCAGGAAGGTTCCAAGCAGCTATTCATAAACAGACCATAGGCTCCTGAAAAATCTGGGACAGCTAAGTTCGCAGTACGTGCATATAGAACATTTTCTTAACAGAGCAGCATTTTTATTTAATATCACAAAACTAAATAAGTTTCTGATTTGCTATTTAACTCCTATTTTATCCCAGATCATCCTGCTCACCAAGGCTATGTAATGGACAAAAATCCACTTTCACTATGTTCCCTTTAAGAAGATGAACAAAAATATGTGCAAGAAAAATTCCTCTTCAGGATTTTAAAACATCCACTCACCCACATTCCCCCTCCCACCCATCACCACACATCTCCAATTTAATCTTGGAGATCATTCAAAGCTTTCAGCTTCATTTCCCAATATACTGTTCACTTCTCAAAAGCCACAATTTAAAAGGAATATATACACCTTTAATATTAGAATAGGGGGAAAATAAACCTCTAATGTCTATGTTACATGGCTTAGCTATGCTATAGAAAAATCTTTCAAAACAAATGCAAGGCTGACATCAAAAGCCAGTATCGCCAGTCTAATGTCAAGGCTTCACCACCTTTGGTATTCACCCACACCAAACCCTATCTAAAGCACACACACACCAGCCCACAAATCTTCCTTCTGCTGTGTGTCCTCCTCCTCTTCCACCTATCCAAAAGCAGAAAAGCATGTGGTAATTTATACCATCTCTCACTTTCTCTCTCTCACCTGGGCCTGTGTTGTCCAAAAAAAGTAGGCAAGCAGACAGAAGTAGCTGCTCCTGGATTGGGTTAGTGATAGTGCATGAGAGAGACAGTCCTCAAAGAGCAACCAGAAGCTCTTCTCCCTCACCCAATTGGCAGTGAAGGGCTGGATCCACTGGGCCTATGCTGCTGATAAGATAGCACAAGGGAAATAGTACTAGATGTTCCTTACTGCCGCTTTTGTTCTCATGCACCCGCTCACATGAGCAACAGTGGCAAGAAACAGCCACTGCCTCCAACTCACCTGCTACCTTTGAACAGTGCCGTGTGCCCGATCCAATGTACTAGGCTGTTCAGAGAGAAGACAAATGGAGAGGAAGCAACTCCTTGCAACCTTCTCCGCTACTCTTCACCCTCTGGGATGAGCAACAGTCACAGATCCTTTGCAAGGAGCAGCAATTACAGCCTCAGCTGACTCGCTGTCTCCCCCTGGACGGCCAAGCTAAACGGGCCCAATGCTCACTGCCGCACCAGTGTGGAGGCGTTGGTAGCTTTTTCTGCCTGTTCCGTTGCCCACATGAATGGAGGTGAGATGGAGGTGGCTGTTCGCTCTTTTATTCTGGGGCACCACAGCTAAGAAAACTGGGCCCGCTGAGGGGAAAAACGAGCAGCCCTATCGAGGAGTTTTTTTTGGGGGGGGGGCGCAGGGTACATCCACACCGGCTGGAAACAGCTTTGTTTCTATGACGCTCCATGCACATACACGCAGGCATAATCTCCTACTGGGCTGATGGATCAGAACAGTAAGAAAATAAGATTTGGCAAAAGAACCTACTATTTAAAATGGCCCAGAATCAAGGAATTCGCCCCTTTAAAAAAAACACACGAAGGCCTCTAAAGAGAGAGAAAGGAACCATGCCGTTTCCCTGCCCACAGCTCGGCTGGGCATCGACTCTTCCCAAGCACCTTTGCACCTGGATCTCCCTTCGCGCCCCAGGCAAACCCGGCATCTCACGAACCCTCCCTCTCCCTCGCCCCCCCCATCCCCCGGGCACAAGCCTTTCCTCCTTTTCTCTCTCTCTCTCTCCCCTCTCTTTCCCTTCGGTTATTTACGGGCCAGTCCCCAGCGGGAGCGGCGAACTTGAGGCTGCGGCAGTGAGCAGCCTCCCGCCCGCATGCGGCAGCAACAGCGGCGCCCAATCCCCACCATACGTTCTCCCAACCAAGCCAGTTTTTCCCGTCCTCCTGGTCTTCTACCGTTGCCGGCAGCGGCGGGTGTGCTGCCAAGGCCGAGTCAGGGACTCAGAAAGAAGCCGGGTTGGCGGCGCTCAGGCTCCCCGGGCAACGGCGGCGGCGGCGAAGACGAGGCGAGCTAAGAAGGACGAAGCCGTAGAAGCAGCCCTAGCGGCGGCGGCAGCGGCTGAGGTGGCAGTTGGTGGTGGTAGCAGCGGCGGCGGCGGCGGCAGGGACACCCAGCACCGAGCGGCCTGACGGTGAGCCCCGACCCGTAGCCACCTCTGCCCCGCTCCCCAGCAGCGGTTCATTACCTGTGAGGACCCCGACGCGGATTTGGTGGTCGTGGTTCGTTAAAATCATCCCCTCCGACGCCATGTTTCCCAGCGCAGCCACCGCACTGACAGCGAGGCGGGTGGGGGGGAGTGGGGGGGAGAAGGAGCGCGAGCGCGGGGAAGGGGGAGAAAGGGGAGAGGGAAAGCGCGTGAGGTGGAGCCAGCGGGGAAAGGGGGGGAGTAGGCGGGCCCAGGTTCCAAAGAGGCGGTCCTGTGGGGCGCACGCGCCCGGCAGAAATGCATGTGAAGGGGCGTGGCCAACCCCCCCTCCCCCGGCGGAAGGCGGGGCCTCAGGGAGGTCGGGCGAACGGAGGCTGCACGAGGAGGAGCCGAAGAAGAACGCGGGCGAGTTCTCGGCGCGAGGAGGACCCTCCAAGTGTGGCGTCCAGGCGGCGTCAATCGAGCGCCGAGATCAACGCCTCTGTCCTCGCTCTTTCTGTTCTGCTGCTTTTCCGCCTCCTTCGTTCGATCCGATTGGGTTACGACGAGGAGAGCAGGGGAGGTCCTGGTGTACCAGTGCGGGGGAATCCTTTTCCAATTTTCCCCCTCCCCTCCAGAAAATGATTGAGTCTCTCTCCTGTCTACAAAGTGTCATTGCCTCGTTCCATATTTTGAAACGGAAGGAACACCAACAAAGCTCATCCGTCCCGGCGTTGGCTGGAACACGCTGATATTTCACTGCATGCACCTGCACTGCACCCACACATGCATCAGTCACCATTTTTATATCCACACGTAACTGACTGCATCACGCTGCACTGGCACATATTACACACTGCATTCATACGTGCAAGGCACGGCACGCACACCTGCTGGAATTGACGGCCACATTCTCGCCCTCAAAATTCATTGCTTTTTTTCATACTGAAGCGACGTTTACTGCTTTGCATTGCGTGCACGATACCTATGCCAAGTGGCGGAGTTTATTGGCATATCAAGGCGTAGAAAAGCTGTGAAATGGAAGACAAATGCAGTGTTCAGGTATTTCTCATAGTGAAATGCAAACCACGAAAGCTTTGCTCATTTAATTTGCTTGTCACTGTCACCACATGGAAACAAGCTGCAATGTATTATCCTGCATTCCATTCACATCCACTGTATTGCATAACCCTGCATCACTCTGCAGGTTCACACACCTGCATTGCTTGTAAATACATACAGCAATAACACATGACTCTACTGTGCCGGATGTCATGTTCTGTGCATGTACACAGGCCTAGCAACCACATATCAAGTCCACAGCACTTCAGAATTTGTGACATTTTAAAATTAAAAATGGACCTATGGTCAAAACTAGCCTAGATCATTTCCTTGCAATAAACAAAAATGTTCTACTGCACAAACACATGCATATTTTGATCCACATACATTCTTTGTGCAAGCATTTTGCAGAACCTTTAGCTGTGCGCTTTTGGCAAATTTGGTGATGTTTTACACCCATCTGCCAGTATCTACACAGCGTTTTAATGGCTAGAAAGGGGGAAATAGTTAACTAGATAATGCAGAGGTGATTGTTATGTTAATCATAAATTATAAGAGCCTAGAATCTTCTGAAAGCAAGTTTTACCTTGTTTCTTTGGAATTTTATCTCACTCTGTTCCAAGAGCTGAGGGCAAATTGCAACATATTTAGAGCAAAAGCTAAAAATAAAACATGCAAATCAAAGGTTTTTAAAATCCAGGTTAAAGCCTCAAGCAGCATAAAGAACTTACTCATGCTCAAGAGAATTCAAATTCTTTAAAAGTCACTCAAAGTGTCTTACCATCGTTTCCAGGCAGGGACTCCATAACTGTGGAACAGTCAACAAAGCACATCTATTTACAACAGGAATGAGGAATATGTGGCCTTCCAGCTGTTGTCAGACTGCAGCTTCCACCAGCCATAATCAGAATAGCCAATAGTGAGGAAGTTGTAGTCTGGCAACATCTGGAGGGTAACGTGGTTCTCCAACTTTGCTTTGTATGGCCTCATTATCTAAAACCGACATTTACAGCCTAATATTTTGCATATTTAATTGAAATGTTATCTTCACTATGGCTTGTTTGCCATAATCCCAAGTAACTGTATGTTGGTTTTTAAGTTTCATTTATTTGTTTAAATGAGTTTATCTTCTGCTATTTACAGGGTGTTAAGGTAAAGAAACAAAAAAACATTGATATTGAAGATTAATGCAAGAATCCTGTTCTTTGGTATTGTTTAATGCAAGAATCTAAAGGGCTTCCTGGCCAGTCTCACAGAGTATGATGGCAGTGAAATTATAGGGCAATTGCATAAATTCCTTGCAGATTCAAATTAAAAAGAAAAAGCACTTGAACTTTCCCCAGAAAGGCATTTTAGTCTAATAGTGATTTTAAAATATTGCTTCCTGATGTCAATGTTGATGATTATCTTAAATCATAAAATAATAAGTAATATTAAATTTATAAACCTCTTTTCACTGCAAATTAGTGTTCAATGTAGTTTACAATCTTTGTGAAACCATAAAAACAAGTCAAACAAATGCGAACTACAATAATTAAAATAAAAGCAACACTACCATTAATAACATTATAATCAGTCAAGTGCACCATTAAACATTATATGCCAGTTTTTAAAAATGTGTTTCTACAGCCATTTTCAAAGCAGCAACAGTGGAAGCTGATCATAACTGTAAAGGAAGTGCATTCCACAGTATGAGAGATTCATGCAGGAGAGAAGAAAAGCCTTTTGTGTGTGTGTGTCTGTTAAGTAGGTTCCTGCAATTGTTTCTGTAACTCCCCTGCTACAACAGCTCCTCTGGCTGCCAATTCGTTTCTGGGCACAATTCAGAGTGCTGCCTTTAACCTATAAAGCCCTAAATGGCTTGGGTCCAAGTTATCTTAAGTACCACTTCTCCCTCTATGAACCTGCCTGGCCATTAAAGATCATCAGAAGAAGCTTTTCTCTTGGCCCTACCACAGTCACAAGCGCATTTGGTGAGGACACGGGAGAGGGACCTCTCTGTCACTGCACCCAGACTCTGGAATGCCCCCCCACAGGAACCCCATCTTTGCTGTCCTTCCCAAGCAGACAAAGACTTTTCTCTTCAGATAGCCTTTTTCTTAGTGATCGGCAGTCAGAGAGTTTATTTTCAAATTGAATTGTTGTGTTCTGTTGTTTTTAAATGTGTTTTTAGTATTGATTTTGTTTACAGTTTAACATGGTACTTGTTTAATTCTTTTTAAATATTGTAAATATTAAAGATTCACTGCAAGATAGGCAGTCCCTAAGATACTTAAATCCTAGGTCATCTAGAGCTTTAGAGGTTAAAACCAACAGCAGCATTATAACATAATTGTTGATATGTATCTAGTTAATAATTGCTGTTACACAGCACCCAACAGTAATAAAGTACAGTAGTGGCACTGTTTTGCACTTCCTGGGCTGTTGTATTGGTTTTATACTGCTGTCATAACTGAGAAATGGGATGAGAATGTTTAACAGACTCAGCTGCATCATTGATCCTCTTGGCATCCCACGTGATAACTGTTTCCTACCAGGGTTGTTCCACCTAGTAAAATCCACCTGGTCATTTTGTATTTGTTTCAGATAATATAATTACTGTTTTAGACAATGTGATTACCTCTGAGCACATCAATATAACGTTCTTGTGCCTGGGTTTTAAGGAGATGCTTTATTTATGGAATAAATATCACCCATTTATTCTACATATCCTATTAACCACCACCCAGATATGAACAGTATGCAGTATCATAATCTGCTTTTTAGAAGTAAAAATGGCTTGATATATGAAGTGGGGGTGTTTAAGAAAACAAATCCTAACCGCTCTGATAGGTGCACAGTGCTAGTCATGGATTACTTTGGATCATAATTTAATGTGGTAATTTTATATACGGTACTTCTCATTTCTACTAGAGTCAGTATAACTGGAATAAGAAAACAGTTCATTGAGCGGTAAAATAAGCACAAATTCAGATAGAAGACCTTAAGTACAAATAAAAGCATTGCTTAGCAACAACACTTTCACCAACCACTTAACATTATTTATTTGCAACTCTTTTTTAGCAGATAACTTGATTTACCTATTATATGATCATACTAAATCTTTCTTCAAATATTTGGTTAGTTTATTCTAAGCCACATTGCTTAAAGCTTAACCTGTTACTGTAAAACAGCATGTCTCAAAACTGGGTTTTCTCTTTGATTTATTTGTAGTAGAGTTTTGAATTTCTCGTGAAATTCATCTAGCTGCACAGCAGAAGTGCAGGGATTCACAGAGCAGAATAGCTTCAAGTTCCCCAGAATAGTCCACCCCTTTTATTATTAATTGACACTTGCAGTCTCAGTAACTTACTCTGAGACATTATTAATACAAAGAATAAAAATTGTTTAATGTCTTACAGATCAACAGCAAACTGACAAACATTACTGCTTTCAGCAACAGACCTCAATAGAATTAAGAGAGGAAAAAGAGATACAGAGCAAAGAGGCAGGGCTTTCTGAATTCAGATGCAGGAGGGAACAATTAGTTGGTGCTTGATAGATTGACCATCACCTTAGCCCACAAAGTTTCCTCCCAGCTACACCTCAAGGCAGTATGTGAGGTTTAAAAACTCCAACATTATTCCTCAATTCAGACATTGCTCTATTTCAGAAATATGGGCTTTGGGATTTCAAGCAATTAATTGTGCATCATCATGACCTGCTGAGGGAGGCTGACACCTTCTATACCAGCAGCCACCTTCTATACCAGCAGCCACAGTACTGTATCATCCTGGGGAGGCTCTCCGAGCTGGGAATCAGTGGTCTGGCGCTTGCCTGGCTCTGATCCTTGTTGGAGGACCGTCTTCAGAGAGTACAGCTTGGGGAGAGTGGTTTCGGCCCCGTGGAGCCACAATTGTAGGGTTCCACAGGGCTTGATTATCTCCCCAATGCTGTTTAATATCTACATGAGGATGCTGGGTGGAGTCATCAGGGGGTGTGGTGCCATCAGTACACTGATGACACCCAGCTCTACATCTCCTTTTCTCCAACCACAGTAGATGCCGTCCTGTCTCTTCAGCGCTGCCTGGAGGCTGTACTGCGATGGATGCAGGAGAATGGGCTGAGGCTGAACATGGACAAGATGGAGGTCCTGAGGGTGGGTGGCCCCTACATTGGTGGTTTGGGAAACTCTGGTCCATGCACTTGTAGTCTCAAGATTAGACTACTGTAATGCACTCTATGTGGGGCTACCTTTGAGAATGATGCGGAAGCTTCAAATGGTGCAGAATGCGGCGGCGGCCAGACTTCCAAGTGGGACAAGAAAATATCAGCATATTTTCCCCACTCTGGCTGCGTTGCATTGGCTGCCCATTCATTTCTGCATTGATTTCAAAGTGTTAATGATGGTGTTAATGATGACATACAAAGCCCTAAATGGTTTAGGATCTCGATATCTAGCAGAACGCCTCCTCCCACCTACATCTACCCAAATCACTCGTTCTAGCCAGGAAGGGCAGCTGAGGGACCTAACGCCGAGGGAGGCCCGGAGAGAAAGAACAAGAAACCGGGCCTTCTTGGCAGTGGCCCCTTGCTTTTGGAACAGTCTGCCCCCAGAGATCTGTCTGGCTCCCTTGCCGGGTGCTTTTAAGAGGAAACTGAAGACCTTGCTCTTTAGGCAGGCTTTCCCTCCAGTCATCACTTGAATATTCCCCCCCGCCCATCTTGAAAAATATTACCATCATTTTTTATTTTATTATATTGTTTTTATTTTATTATTGTTAGGCCGGGGTATAAATGTAATACAAATAAATAAATAAATAAATAAATAAATAAATAAATAAATAAATAAATAAATAAATAAATAAATAAATAAATAAATAAATAAATGTTCTGCACTCTGTGCTGATCTCTGAAGATGCCAGCCACAGAGACTGGCGAAACGTTAGGAAGAACAACCTTCAGAACACGGCCAAAGAGCCTGAAAAACCCGCAACAACCATTGAACTGAAACCTTCCTTGTTAATACACAAGAGGAAAAAAACATGGATATTTGCGTTACATTAATGGGATTTAAATTGCAATCCTGTGTCAATTTACCTGGGAGTAGACCATATAGAAATCAATGACTTCTGAATAGACATATACAGAGTTGTCTAATGCTGAAGATTAAAGTGTTGTGTATGTAGCAGAAATGCTTCAAAAATAAATTCTCTGAAAATTATCTGAGGCAAATACTTAAGAAGATTTAAAACATCTGTCTACTATTAATCTCCTAATTCAGTATTTTATATTCTTCTAATGTTTTGCAGTAATTCCTGCTATTTTAAAACATGCTATCTATTGAAGATAGTCTGTTTGGCTGGCTGAGAGGGTCAATAATAGGATACAGGATTTGATTTTTGTTTCATTGGTGTGAAGCCAAATGAAGTCACAGTACTAGCTGTCTCAGTGGATCATTTATAGAATTCTATCTCTTTTATCGAAGTGAGGGAAAGGGACTAATTGGCTCAATAGACCAGTAACGCATCAAGAACATTTGTTTCCTTCATTGCTGTACATTCAGGAAGTTCATGTAACTGTCATACAATAAAAAAAAAGTAATAGCATATTCGCCTTTCACTGCTCAGTAACATTTAACCTGTTAATACTTATTAAATTAATTGTTATCTAACTATTTTCTTTGAAAATAAAATGCCCGAATTAGGTTGTTCATTTTTAAGCATTTGTTAATAAAAAGGAAAAATTTGCTGCAGAGCCCCCTTTTTTGAAACTACCTTTAAGAGAAAGAGCACACGACCAATTAACATGAGACATGATGTGTAATTAGCATACCTGCTCTTTATAATTTAAGCTGCAGTAGAGTGCACACTTACTAGGAAGGAACTCTGACTGAACTCAGGCTGGAAACAGACATTAGAACTATAGTGGTGCCCCGCATAGTGACGTTAATCCGTTCCGGATTAATCGTCGCTATGCAAAAACATCGCTAAACGGAACGTAAAAAGCCATAGGAACACATTAAACTTCGTTTAATGCATTCCTATGGCTCCAAAACTCACAGTTCAGCGATGTTTCTCCATAGCGCTGCCATTTTTGCGCCCTCGGTAAGCGAGGGCAGGACGCGAAAACACTTGCAGCGGCCATTTTGGGCACCCGGCGGCCATTTTGGAACCACCAATCAGCTGTTTAAAAAAACATCACAATGCGAAGATCGGTAAGCAAAACGCTTACCGATCATAGCAATGCAATGTTTTGCCTGTACAGAACATCGTAATGCGATCGCATTAGCGATCTAAAAAATTAGATCGCTATGCAAATTCATCATTAAACGGTGCGCTCGTTATGCGAGGCACCACTGTACTCCCATAAATTACAACTGAAAGCATGTTAACGTTGCAAAAAGGCAAATGAAGCATTCTTTAGACGACTTGTGAAATCATACTTCAAAGGAATCTGATGCTTACATACTGAAGACCAGTCACCAAACAAAGCAAGCTAATTTGCATGCTCCCCAAAGTGTGAAACATTCAGACACTTGTATTAGTTACGGATTTTCTTTTCTAGTCATGGATTACCTTTAATCTCTCTTTCTGTCCTAGGGCATACTTGTGCACAGATGTGTAGAATTGCACTGTGAGTAATCTCTACCCCAACCATTTCTAAAGGATTCAGATGGAATTCAGAGTAGAAGATCAATGAAGAGAGATTTACTTTGTTTATTAATGAAAACTGAGAAAATACTAACTTTTACAACATTTTGGTTTTAAATAAATCAATTAATGTGATCATGCTTATGAAAGTTTTTTGCTCTCTCACACCCTTCATTAGAAGGAAATGAAATATAGCTGAAACAGATATATATATATAATACTGTATACTGTATAGTCAAGTCAGAACCAACTTATTACAACTCTTATACTGTAGTTCTTTCACGGCATGTGAGATGTTGAGGATTCTGGCCAGAACCAGGCTATTCACTGGTCTTACTGGAATGTCTCCCAACATCCCCTCTTATCTCAATTTGTACTGTATTTTTTCCTTATGTTCCTGTACCTTTTTATCTCCCCCATTCCCTAAACCCTTAGTTTATGTTGTTGTACTGTTTTATACTAGGCATAGGGTTAACACTATGACACTTTCCATGCATTCAGTACTGATGCACCAACAGGAAACAGCAGTCAAGAAAGCAAGTGCATGTTCAACACTGTCTCCTTACAAAGTTCAAGAATGCAGACACAGTCTGTAGAGAGATCCATGACCTTGATGCTAATGCTTCTGAAGCATCTTGGCACTATTCAACATTTAGGCAGCAAGTATTGGTAAGCCCTGTGATCACCTCTCATCAAGCAACAAAAGGGTCAGAACAAAGTGAACAAATACTATGTCTGAAATGCCTAAGTTCAGTTGTCTGATTACAGTATTTCCATCTTATCTATACAGTGGGGTCTCTACTTAAGAACGTCTCTACTTAAGAACAATCCAACTTAAGAACAGCTCCATTTGCTAAATTTTGCTTCTACTTGAGAACAGAAATCGAAGACAAGAACAGGAAAAAAAACCTTTCCTGCTCTTTTTTTAACCTTAGGTCATCTTAGGTTAAAAAAAAATTCTCCCCATAGTGGTAGAGTACGTATTAACCAGCTTTGGTTAATGTACGAACGCACCTCTACATAACAAAAAAACAGCCAGAACGGATTAATTGGTTTTCAGTCCATTCCTATGGGAAATTTTGCTTCAACTTAAGAACATTTCAACTTAAGAACACCATTCCAAAACGGATTAAGTTCTTAAGTAGAGGTTCCACTGTAGTTTCTATGGACGGAAAAGAGCAGATACGGATTAAATGGTTTTCAATGCATTCCTATGGGAAATGCAGATTCAACATAAGAACTTTTCAACTTGAGAACCACCTTCCAATACGGATTAAGTTCTTAAGTAGAGACCCCACTGTACTGACTGTAGAGCACATACCATTCACACTTGTTAAAAAATAGCCCTAACAATTGTTTTGTGTTTGGGTGAGAAGTAGTTAGCTGAGGAAAATAGGAGTCAGCTTCTGGGATTTTCCCTTGCTAGGTGTCACATTGAATGGTAGTGAGCACACGAGGGTATCCTGTAGACCAGCGGTCCCCAACCTTTTTGGGACTGCGGACCGGTTGGGTGTGGCAGGGGCACCCCCGTGCGCGAGCGCAACATGCCCCTGCGTGAGCGCGACCACCCCCACGAGTGTGACATGCCCCCCGTGAGTGTGACACATACCCCTGCATGAGCACAACAAGCCCACCGTGCGTGCAAGGGCGGAGATCCGACTTTGCAGCCCAGTTCCAGCAAGCCCACAGACTGGGCCACGGACCGAGGGTTGGGGACCCCTGCTGTAGACCTTCTTGACTGCTGCCAGTGATGTTGTCAACATCCAGGCTGCCTTTGCTGTGTACAACATGACATACTTTTTCCTGCTGGCAATGTGAACATGATATTGTGCCACATTTGAATCATGGATACAGAAGCGAAGTATCTCACATTCATAAACCAATGGTTTGTTTTTGGGGTTTTTTTTGTTTTGTTTTTTGCAGAATTGAATAAAGCATTAATGTGTCTCAACAGGTCATTACAGAGCAATCCGTGCCAAAAGCAAGATCTTGCAAGAAGTAATGCTGCATTTCTGAAGGTGTTCATTCATCACTATTCAGCAGAGAATTTTTGTCGCGTTAATGTTTTTCCCACGGATGTATAAACTCACAGAGAGATCTATGCCAAAAGCATCCTGCCATATTTAGCCATGACAATATAAGCTGTCAGCTGGCCAGATCATCTAGGCAAAAATCTAGCTCTCCACTCACTCCCCAAAACTATGCCTCAGGGCTTTACTGTATGTATAATTTAAAGAGACATCAATTTACCTTTTTCCCTTTTACAAAATGGCATAGTACTGTGAATAATGCAGTAATACTGTATCACTTTGACAAAAAGCAAATTGAGATATCTTGGAAACTGTATGACATACCAGCTAAATGGGAAAGCAAGTACAATTTTTTCCTGCCAGGTTACTCAGTGGCCAAGACTTGTCTTCTGTCTCTCAGTCTTTCTGACAAAAGAAAAGGAAGCAAATCTTCAGTTGACTAGAAGAAGCAATTTGGAATTTTCAAATGTGTTTGACAAAACTGAAACTGATTGTGTTTGCACACTGGCTTGGGGAGCAACAGGCATAATAATACTCATTAAAGTATTTCTTATTGACCCTTTGCCAGTAGATCTTATGGTGGAGCATAGTACTAATACATACGTATACACGATGTGGTGATAGCCTCCAATGTCAATGACTTTAAAAGGAGGATCAGAGAGAATCATGGAGGATAAAGCCTGCTGGCTTTACCAGGTTTGATGACTACTTCCAGGATTATTTATTTATTTATTGGATTTATACACCACACCATCTGACAACCAGGCCACTCTGGGTGGCTAACAACAAAATAAACAGCACAATATCAAGACACGATGAAAAAAAATAATACATTCAAACAAATATAACAACCAGCAAAGTAAATTAAAACAGATGGTAGTAAAGGTGGTGAAAGGATTACGAAAAGGATGGCAAAAAGGATGGTAAAAGGGAGGCTGAGATTGCAGTAACATAATGATCGGGGAAAGCCTGGTGGAAGAGCCAAGTCTTCAATGCTCATTGGAAAGCATGCCTCTAAATAGCAGTCGTTTGCAACAACAGTGGGAGAGAGATGCTTCATGCATGCCCTGTATGTGATTTTCCTGTGGACCTCTAACTTCCTGCTGTGGAAATCAGGCGATTGATCTAGATAAGTCTTTGGTCTGAATCCACATGACTTTTCTTAGGTTCGTGAGGGATGTTCAATTACCCAGCATTTATATAGGCAAAACAAAAGTGGCTGGCAAAGGAAGAAAAAAATATGCCTGGTTTCAAAATGTCTATGTCTTTTCTACAAACAATGTGCAGGATAGTTTGTGTAGTTAATGGGCAGAGCCCAGAAACGGAGCCCTTTTTAGACTACATCTCATAAAATCTCCCAAGCTTCATGACTACTGTCCTTGCTGGTTGGAGTGGTTCTGGTTGTGTAGACCCAAAAAGTAACATTTCCAAGATCAGATTGTTACATCTGATTTGTAAGAGATAGATAAGGATTAAAAGATTAAGGAGAACAAGCTGCAATGGGAATTGAAAGGTTTCTTTGACTGGAGCAAAGGTTCAAGAGGGAAACTGGAACGTATTAGCAATTCTTTCTAACATGAACCTCAGATCTCTTTCGGGTAGTAACAATTGTAGTGACACAAAAGTACTTGTAGTGATTTTCCCCCCTCCAATGTCTCTTAGTTCAGAATTGCTTATAACATTCTTAAGTAGAAAACAACAACAGTAAAATTAATCATTATAGAAGAACTAAACAACCAAAAAGTACTAACAACAGCATTAGTTAAGAAAGAGCCTAAAGGCAGCAATAAAACAACCTTGATTTTTTTAGTAGTTGGCAAGTCAATAAAAATCAAACTCCCAAGTGCCTGCTGGAAAAAAACATTTTTAAAAAACATTATCTTCAACAAGAAGATAGAAATACCTTGATAGTCTTCTCTAGAGTAGATGCTTTATAACAAAGACACAGGCGTCAAGAATGAACCAAGCCTTTATCCCAACCAGTCTGAAATAAAGAAGGGACTCATCTGCACAGCTTCCTTTTCTGATCTTAGTGCACAGAGAGTACACATAAGGGAGGACATTCTCCTATATTTATTCAGAGCTCTTCACTGAACGGTCCTGCCCATTACCAAAACCTGGAATGGTTTCAGTAGTACAGTGGTGCCTCCCTTAACGAGTGCAACGTATAGCGATGTTTCCGTATAGCGATCCCTTTTTCGGGATCGCTATACGGAAACATACCCGATCGTCGCAATGGGGAAAACCCGCATTGCGAAGATCGGGTATTGCGGCGGCCATTTTGGAGCCGCCGAACAGCTGATCGGCGGTTCCAAAATGGCTGCCAGAAGCCCGGAAATGGCTGCCGGCAGCCGTTTTCGCGCCCTGCCCTCGCTTAGCGAAGGCGCGAAAATGGCTGCCGGCAATTGGAATCCTCGCTGAACGGGTAAGTAAGAAAGGTATTGGAACGCATTAAACTAAGTTTAATGCGTTTCAATACATTTCCCCTACCCGTTTAGCGACGATTTCGCATAGCGAGGGTTAATCCGGAACGGATTAACCTTGCTATGCGGGGCACCACTGTATACCAAATGTGCACACCTGAGCTTTCAGGGGGAGTGTAACCTAACCCCATCCATCACAGGTTGGATCTCTATACCCTGACCCATTTTTCAATTCATCAGGAACACCTCTGTCTTGTCGGGATTAAGCTTCAGTTTGTTCACCTTCATCCAGTCTCTTACTGACACCAAACTCTGGTTCAGAGCTGAAATAGCTTACTTGGAATTACAGTGGTGCCTCGACTTATGAATGTCCCAACTTACGACAGATTCGAGTTACAACCAGCTCCGGCCGCACAATTTTGCTTCAACTTGCTTCAAGCTATGATTGGAAAAAAGACAGGGAAAAAGGCAGGGAATTCAAACTGCTAACTGTTGGTGGCGAAGAGGCTGCTTCTTTGTAGCTCTTTTGCCCCAGCAGTTAGAATGTGCATTCGGAGGAGGCTTCGGACTGCCTGTTAAGGTGCTACTTTCTGCTTTTTAAAAACTGCCTGTTCTGGGTGGGTTTTGCAGCTGGGGGCAAGGGGGGTTATGTTTCTGTGCTGTGATGGGTCTTGCAGTCTTTGTTTTTTTGTTTTTGTTTTGTTGTCCACCTTTCCAATGGGTCTTGCAGGGTTTTTTTGATTTTTGGTGTTTCCTCCCCATTTTTGATGGGTCTTGCAGAGTTTGTTATTTTCCCCCACTTCCGATGGGTCTTGCAGGGTTTGTTTGCTTTTTGGTGTTTTTTGTTTTTGTTTTGTTTTATTTTTTGTTTTGTTTTTTGTTTTTGCATTTCCAATTGGTCTTGCAGGGTTTGTTTGCTTTTTGGGGGGTGTTTACCCCCATTTCTAATGGGTCTTGCATGGCTTGTGTGCTTTTTGTTTTTTGTTTTTGTTTTTTTCATTTCCGATGCATCTTGCAGGGTTTGTTGGCTTTTGGTTTTTTTTTCCTTTGGCTAGAATGGATTAATCACATTTCTGATGGGCCTTGCAGTGGGTTTTGTGTGTGTGTGTGTGTGTGTGTGTGTGTGTGTGTGTGTGTGTGTGTGTGTTTCCCCCAGCTGGAATGGATTAATCGTGTTTCAGTGCATTCCTATGGGAAATGGTGCTTCAACTTACAACCATTTCGAGCTACGACCATCTTCTGGAACAGATTAAGTTTGTAAGTCAAGGCACCACTGTACATGGAAAGAAGAAGTAGAGTTGGATATTAACAGCGTATTGGTGAAATCAAAACTCCAAGAGTTTAATGCAAATGTTAAAAAAATGTGGGGATAGCACAGAACCCTGAGGAACAGGGCCCGTGGCCAAGGTGTTGAACAGCATAACCACCTTCTGATGGTGGCGTTACCCTTCCAGGAAGAACGGGAGCTATTGTAAAACAGTGGCTCCCAACCCAGAGAAATTGTTCAGAAGGACACCATGTTTAATGGTACTGGAAACTGATGAGAGGCCCAGGAGAACCAACAGGGACACACAACCCCTATCCACTTCCTTGTGAAGGTAGTCCACCCATATGACCCAAGCTGTCTCTGTTCCATAACTACTGGTATATTTGAAGCCAGAATGAAATTGATCTAGACAATCCATTTCCTTAAAGAACACTATACTGTATATCAAATACACAAGACATAGACACTATTGGATGTGTTACTGGGAAAATTAAAATAAGTGAAAACTGAAAAATTGTTACCATTTCCAACTGAAACTCAGCTTCCCTTCCAATCCTGCTGTCTGCTGGGCCTAGAAGGGGACAAGGCAGCAGGAACAGGTTATGGGGTCACAGAGGGGGTTGGGGTAGTTACGGGAGGACCTGGGGGGTCTTACTTTCTACTCAAGAGGGGCAGTGGCCATCTTCAGAGGCAGCAACTGAGGCTTCACTTCCAGGCCTGCACAGAGGCAGGGGCCCACACAGGAGGGGTAGTCCACCTCTGTCTCTGCACATGCACCACCCATCAGTTGGGTGGTGCGCAGTCTGAGTCTTTGTGTCCCAGTCCCAAGCCTGGGGAGTGGGACGAACAACTCATGACTTGAGACTCAGGACTCGGACCCAAAGACTAGCTAACCAGAAAAGGGATCAGCTCTTGTGGGTTCTTTCATTTTCAGTTTCCCTGTTTAGGTTCTGCCTGGCACTTGTCCAGAAGCCTAATGAACCCTTCTTAACTACTCTTTAAAAAGCAGGTGCAAAGCAAGCAAGAGAAAATTAAATCAAAAACTCTTAAGAACACATAAAAACTATGTACTTTGAAAAAGCAGAGGTAAGGCGGATGATGTAGAGTAAATTAACAAATAACACCTTAAAAATAAATTGAACATGGGAAGCCTGTAAGGGGGGGGGGGAGAAGCCAAAGTAAAAACAGGCATGCTACCCTCCTCCTCAAAACAAAAATAAAAGGAAGGAAATAAAGGCCAAACATCCAGCCAAAGCCTCCTCAAGCCAAAATGACTAGAATAATGGACCATGATCTTGTGATCATGGTTAAAATCCTTTACTCTTTTCGATGCACTTGTCTGTAAAGGAGGCGACGGTAGCCCAAAATCTTCCAATAAAACAGGTTTATTATCTAACAAGTTATCAGACTCAAACATGTTCATATTATTTGTTTCAGCCTTTAAAAACAAGTCATACTTCTTAACTTCCATCAAACCAGGTAACTCTCCTTGCAATGAAAGAGGAGATGAACTCTTAACTCTGGGTGTCCATTTCTGCCTAGTGCCCCAGGTGTCCGGCATCTTTTCTGTTAGGGCTCTGGTTCTGGATTGTACACCCAGCTCACCTGCGGCTCCCAGACTTTCTTCCCCTTGTTCTGTCTCAGCGGGGGTCTGAAACGACTGAGCCCACGGGATCTCCCAGTTGGCGCCATACATCTTCTCTGTTCTTTTGTTTGTTCTTCCCTTCTTGTGTGTGTGTGTTTAGTCGTTTAGTCGTGTCCGACTCTTCGTGACCCCATGGACCAGAGCACGCCAGGCCCTCCTGTCTTCTACTGCCTCCCGGAGTTGTGTCAGGTTCATGTTGGTTGCTTCGCAGACACTGTCCAGCCATCTCATCCTTGGTCGTCCCCTTCTCCTCTTGCCATCACACCTTCCTAACATCAAGGTTTTTTCCAAGGACTCTTTTCTTCTCATGAGATGGCCAAAGTACTGGAGCCTCAGCTTCAGGATCTGTCCTTCAAGTGAGCATTCAGGGTTGATTTCCTTTAGAACTGATAGGTTTGTTCTCCTTGCAGTCCAGGGGATTCTCAAGAGCCTCCTCCAGCACCACAATTCAAAGGCATCAATTCTTCGGCGGTCTGCTTTCTTTATGGTCCAGCTCTCACTTCCATACATCATGACAGGAAAAACCATAGCTTTGACTATTCGGACTTTTGTTGGCAAGGTGATGTCTCTGCTTTTCAAGATGCTGTCAAGATTTGTCATCGCTTTCCTCCCAAGAAGAAGGTGCCTTTTAATTTCAGGGCTGCTGTCTCCATCTGCAGTGATCATGGAGCCCAGGAAGATAAAATTTGACACTGCCTCCATATCTTCCCCTTCTATTTCCCAGGAGGTGATGGGACCAGTGGCCATGATCTTAGTTTTTTTGGTGTTGAGTTTCAGACCGTTTTTTGCACTCTCCTCTTTCACTCTCATTACAAGGTTCTTTAATTCCTCCTCACTTTCTGCCATCAGAGTGGTATCATCTGCATATCGGAGGTTGTTGATATTTCTTCCGGCAATCTTAATTCCGGTTTGGGATTCCTCCAGTCCAGCCTTCCGCATGATGTATTCTTCATATAGGCTAAATAAGCTGGGGGACAATATCCAGCCTTGTGGTACTCCTTTCCCAATTTTGAACCAATCAGTTGTTCCATGACCAGTTCTAACTGTTGCTTCCTGTCCCACATATAGGTTTCTCAGGAGACAGATAAAGTGGTCAGGCACTCCCATTTCTTTAAGAACTTGCCATAGTTTGCTGTGGTCCACACAGTCAAAGGCTTTCGCATAGTCAATGAAGCAGAAGTAGATAAGCTTTATATTCTTTCTTCCTTTTCCTTTCCTCTGTCTCACCCCAATATGGTGGTTTTGTATAGGTCTGTCTTTTCCATTCTTTCTCTGCATATTCTCTGGGTACTCAAAACTCTACTCATTCCCCTGTCCAGGGATCTTCTTGTACCAAATCTACTAAGTCTTCTCTTTTCTCTGAAATATCCTCCTCAGCCCAACCTCTCTCTTTTCCTCTTTCAGACTGCTCCCCTCCTCCTCCTCCCTTCTTTTTTATCCTCCTCTTTCCCCATCAAATTAGCACACCCTAGTGCTTCTATACTTATTTCCAGTTGCTTTAACCCTCTTTCAATGGTCTCTGTCTCTTCTTCTGCTCTGTTGATGTGGGAGTTGGATGGTACACCCTGGAGAGTATCCCTGGGGTTACTCTCATCCTCACAGATCTCTCTTTGTTTGCTGTTGATCTGTTCAATTGATTGCCAATTATGTGTGCAGAAAGAAAGCAGCATACACAAATCTACTATTTTAAGCAACTGTACATAAAAATAAATGTTTTTTCCCTACAAATATATTAGAGTGAGTTATTGAGACTTTAAATGGCAGTTAATGAGAAAGGGGTGGACTCTGCAAAACTTGCGGCTATTCTCCTCTGTGGATCTCTGTACTTCTGTTGCATAACAAAAAGATAATTTTTCCAGAAATTTAAAACTGTGCAACAGTTTTTGATTTTTGTTCTCATTTGGGTTATCCCAAAAGTCTATTCCCACTGGCTGTTTTATGCAGTAGAAGTTCATGAGCACACTCAGATGCATCAGTCTGGCTCAGCACAGAGTACTTAGATCTCAGGCCAAGCACATACATAAAGCCAAGAAGACTGAATATATTATCTCTTGGGGATATGTACATATTTGATTATTCTTAGTCTAAGGAACTCCTTCATGGATTGCTGCTTTGTTGTGTCCAAGGGGCCGGAGTAATTCAGAGAAGCTATGGGCTATGCCGTGCAGGGACACCCAAGATGGACAGGTCATAGTGCAGAGTTTTGACTGAACACGATCCACCTGGAGCAGGAACTGACAAGCCACTCCACTACCTTTGCCAAGAAAACCCCATGAACAGAAACAAAAGGCTAAAAGATATGACGCTGGAAGATGAGCCCCTCAGGTTGGAAGGCATCCAACATGCTACTGAGGAAGAGCGGAGGACAAGTAGTTCCAGTGCTAATGAAGTGGTTGGGCCAAAGCCAAAAGGATGCTCAGCTGCGGATGTGCCTGGAAGTGAAAGGAAAGTCTGATGAGGCAAAGAAAAATGCTTCGTAGGAACCTGGAATGTAAGATCTATGAACCTTGGTAACCTGGATGTGTTCAAACAGGAGATGGCAGGAATAAACATTGACATCCTGGGCGTCAGAGAACTAAAATGGATAGGAATGGGTGAATTCAATTCAGACGATTATCATATCTACTATTGTGGGCAGCCAAAGATGGAGAAGCTCTACAAAGTCAGCAAAAACAGGACCTCGAGCTGATTGTGGCTCTGATCATCAGCCTCCTATAGCAAAATTCAAGCTTAAACTGAAGAAAGTAGGAAAAACCATTGAGCTAGTCAGGTATAATCTAAACCAAATCCCTTATGAATACACAGTGGAAGTGAAGAACAGATTTAAGGAACTCAATTTGGTGGACAGAGTGCCTGAAGAACTATGGATGGACGCTCATATCATTGTACAGGAGACAGCAACAAAAACCATCCCAAAGAAAAGGAAATGCAAGAAAGCATAGTGACTGTCCAACAAGGCCTTATAAATAGCATAGAAGAGAATGGAATGCAGACTTCCAAAGTATAGCAAGGAGAGATAAGAGGGCCTTCTTAAATGGACAGTGCAAAGAAATAGAGGAAAATAATAGAAAGGGAAAAACCAGAGATCTGTTCAAGAAAATTGGAGATATTAGAGGAATATTTTGTGCAAAGATGGACATGATAAAGGACAAAAATGGCAGGGACCGCACAGAAGCAGAAGACATCAAGAAGAGGTGGCGAGAATACACAGAGGAATTATACCAGAAAGATCTGGATGTCCCGGACAACCCAGATAATGTGGCTGCTCACCTTGAGCCAGACATCCTGGAGAGTGAAGTCAAGTGGGTCTTAGAAAGCATGGCTAACAACAAGGCCAGTGGAGGTGATGGCATTCCAGTCGATCTATTTCAAATCTTAAAAGATGACACTGTTAAGGTGCTGCACTCAATATGCCAACAAGTTTGGAAAACTCAGCATTGGCTACATCCCAATCCCAAAGAAGGGCAGTGCCAAAGAATGCTCCAACTACCGTACAATTGCACTTACTGTACAATTGCACTCATTTCACATGCTAGCAACGTTATGCTCAAAATCCTCCAAAATAGGCTTCAGCAGTATGTGGACGGAGAACTCCCAAAAGTACAAGATGGATTCCGAAGGGGCAGAGGAACTAGAGACCAAATTGCTAACATGCACTGGATTATGGGAAAAGCCAGAGAGTTCCAGAAAAACATCTACTTCTCCTTCATTGACTATGCAAAAGCCTTTGACTGTGTGGACCACAACAAACTATGGCAAGTTATTAAAGAAATGAGAGTGCCTGACCACCTTATCTATCTCCTGAGAAATCTCTATGTGGGACAAGAAGCAACAGTTAGAACTGGATATGGAACAACTGATTGGTTCAAAATTGGGAAAGGAGTATGACAAGGCTGTAAATTGTCTTCCTGCTTATTTAACTTATATGCAGAATACATCATGGAAAAGGCAGGACTGGAAGAATCCGAAGCCGGAATTAAGATTGCCAGAAGAAACAGCAACAGCCTCAGATATACAAATGATACCACTTTGATGGCAGAAACTGAGGAATAATTAAAGAACCTCGTAATGAGGGTGAAAGACGAGATTGCAAAAAGCTCAACATTAAAAAAAACCCCTCAGATCATGGCCACTGGTCCCATCAGCTCCTGGCAAATAGAAGGGGAAGATATCGAGGTAGTGACACATTTTGCTTTCCTGGGCTCCATGGTCACTGCAGGTGATGACAGCAGCCACGAAATGAAAAGACACCTGCCTCTTGGGAGGAAAGCGATGACAAACCTCGACAGCATCTTAAAAAGCAGAGACATCACCTTGCTGACAAAAGTCCACATAGTCAAAGCTAGGGTTTTTCCAGTAGCGATGTATGGAAGTGAGAGCTGGACCATAAAGAAGGCTGACTGCCGAAGAATTGGTGCTTTTGAATTGTGGTGCTGGAGGAAACTCATGATAGTCCCCTGGACTGCAAAGAGAACAAACCTATCAATTCTGAAGGAAATCAACCCTGAATGTTCAACTGGAAGGACAGATCCTGAAGCTGAGGCTCCAATACTTTGGCCATTTCATGAGAAGAGAAGACTCCCTGGAAAAGACCATGATGTTTAGAAAGCGTGAAGGCAAGAGGAGAAGGGGACGACAGAAGACGAGATGGTTGGACAGTGTCACTGAAGCTGCCAACATGAATTTGACCCAACTCCGGGAGGTAGTGGAAGACAGGAGGGCCTGGCGTGCTCTGGTCCATGGGGTCACGAAGAGTCCGATACGAAAAAGTCTAAGAAAAATACCTTTTTTTTTTTTGCTTTACAAAGCCTTAAATGTTGGTTTTGTTTCACCAAAATGTTGTGGAATTCTAGCTACAACTTTATAGGTATACAGTATTTGAAATCTCTCCCATTCTATTTTGAATGCTCTGGTCTTTACATGCTTAGCTTACTGAGAATTATAAAGTGAAAAGCAAGAGCATACTTAGGTATTCTGACTGAACAATTTAATTTGGGCTGCAGGCCTGTGCACACTTTGGGACAAGTTACATTTAATTCATTTGGCTGAGTATGGAGATACAGGACTGTACCATCAGATCCGTCATTGTGCTGTTTTTCAACACTCACAAACATATTTCACACACTGTGTGGTAGGCTGGTTGTTTGGCAGAAAGAAACACAAGTAGGGAGGTCAACCCTTTTCCTATGGTAGGGAGGCAGGCAGGAGCGGGCTGGCTGGTTATAGCCTGAAGAGAAGTAGTGCTCCGTTTGACCAAATGGGCCATCCTCCACTGGTTGCAGGTAAAAGGGGAATCAGCTGAAAGCATCGCCCTGTCTTCTTCCTTCCATTATGAAGCCTCCACCATATACCAGTTTCCTGTGCAGATGCAAAGAACAGAAGGAGGAACAGAACTAGATCCAAGCTATTGTTTGATAAATATGCTCACTGCACATATATTTAAGTTTTGTAAGAAGCTTTCATTGAAGTTGAAGATGCTCTATGTTTTCTTCTTCTTTTAAATAGTTATTTATTTAGAGTTCAGGCCAAGAAATATCTGTGTTTCTAGCTTTTCATGTGAAACTCTGGAGATGTTCTAGAACATGTTCTAGAACAAGAGTAAAAGTTTTCTATTATCAAATAACAGAAACTGAACAATGACTAACAAGATCTATGTTCCTATAGTTATAAATAAGACACTGAGTTTTTTTGCTATGTCATGAAAGACCTGGGATGAAGCCTGAGACAGAATTTTTTGTTTGCTGAATTTATAAAGCCAGAAATATAGTAACCCAGTTTTAATGTTTTGCCTAGAATAGAGCCAGTGAAATTCAGTTACTCAACTAGTACAGAACAGAACAGCCCTACAAATCACATTCTCATTTTATGTATACAGTCAGCAAAACATGTCAAAACACATTGACTCCCAAAAGGGAGGAGAGTTCCCTATATCTCTAGACACATTTTGCTTCTGCCTCAATCAGAATAACCCCTTACTATTCAGGTTACTATTAAGTTTACTTGATAATGTTACTGAAATAGTGAGCCCAATCTAAAAACGAATGTTAAGAAAGCCAGGCTCCCAGTAAGCAGGAAGAAGAGCATTTACAAGCCTCAGATGAAAGGGTGGAGCAAGATCTCTCTCTCTCTCTCTCTCTCTCTCTCTCTCTCTCTCTGTGTGTGTGTGTGTGTGTGTGTGTGTGTGTGTGTGTGTGTGTGTGTGACCTTACCTTTCTACTTCAAAAGGATCCAAGGCACTCATGTCATTAAAAGACAATATTGAAAGCCAAAAGCAGTAAGTATACCCGTATTAAAAAGGATCAAAAAATACCACACAAAAAATGCTAAACAGCCTGCCCAGCTGTTCAGATAATTAGGAGAGGCCTTTCTTTCAGTCCTACCACTTTCACAGGGAAGACAAGGGAGAGGATATTCTCTGTCAGTGCCCCAAGACTTTAGAACTCCCTCCCACAGGAATCCAAGCTGGCCCCATCTTTGCTGTTCTTCTGAAAGCAGACAAAACATTTGTCTTCAGTCAAGTCTTCTCTCAGTGACTGAGTGGGGTTTTGAAACACCAGTCACTGAAGGAAGGCTGAAACCCATTCATTAACACAGGGCAAGCAGGAACAATAGTTGCATTCATAGGACCTGTATCAATTACAGCATCTAAGTCAGAGTGGATCAAGCAATTTTGCCTGCAAAGTGTTGTACAAATTCTTCAAGCTACAGTGTGGTCTGCCTTCTCTTCCTTTGGACCATGATGTAATAGGGCCTTGACCTCTCAAAAGAGCTCTGCTTCACAACTCTGCACATACAAAATGGTGGCAGAGAATAATTACTTCTTCATTGCTGCCATTGCCACAGAATAAGCTTTCCAATGGATCCTAGGCCATGTTTGGTTGGATTTACTGTAGATTTTCTGCAATTGTGGCTCTAGTCTGTGTTCTGCTCATTTCATCATCACCTCAGTAAACCAGGCAGCCAGTTTGACTCTGCTTTGTGGGAGAAGACACTCAGAAGCAATAATGTCAATGACTTTTGTCATTTGCCCAATCCAGATATCTACCAGCGCTTCTAAAGAATCACCTGCCAAGGTGATAGGAAACTCCCCAAGAGCGATCAAGAAACCGTTTGGATCTATAAGCCTCCTTATGCAAACAACCTTAGTCTGTCCGCCATCCCTGCAAAGGCTCTGAGTTCCAGTGAATCAAAACCTCACCAGATAATGGTCTGTCCCTGACAATGGAACTGCACAGACTTCCTCCATACCCAGATCGCCTTCATCTATCTCAGTACAGAAAAACAAGTCTAAAGTATGCCCTGCAGCATGACTAGGGGCAGATAACATTTGGGACAGACCCATGGTCAATATGGAGGTCATGAAGTTGAGCCACTCCTGACAGAGCTGCCTCAGCATGGCTGTTGAAGTCCCCCTGCAGAATGAAAAGTTAATTACCAAGGGAACTCCCAACACCATCCCCAAGACTCAGCTCAGTTAGATCAGGAAGGGAGGCTGTTAAGCCATGGGGAGAGCGGTATACCAACAGAATCTCTGTTCTGTCCTGTGCTCCTCCTTTCAGAAACACACCTTCAAACCTGGGGAACCAGGGATTGTGGCATCTAGTGAGATTGATGGAATCACGATTTCAGTATCTTGATATGTGATTGAATGAACAATAGGTTTATTGTTATATGCTGGGGAGTTTCCTATCAGTTTACTCCCAACTCATAGTGACCCTATGAGTTAATTACCTCCAAAAGATCCTATTGTTAAGAGCCATGCTCAGATCTTAGAAACGTAAGGCATTACTTTACTGAGTAAATCCATCTCGTATGCAGTCTTCCCCTTTTCTTATTGCCTTCCATTTTTCACAACTTTATTGTCTATTCCAGTGAGTCCTGCCTTCTCATGATATGTCCAAAGCACAATAGTCTTGGTTTAATCATTTTAGCTTCTAGTGAGCATTCACTCTTGATCTGGTTTAGAAGATACTGGTTTGTCTTTCTGGTGGTATTACATAGACGTGAAAGATTATTTGGTTCTCTCACCATGGTAACATCATGAAGATCCTAACCCACAGCTAAATTACTTGCTGCATGAAATAGTTTTTATTTATTCCTTGCTTCTTAGTAAATGTGTCGGCCCCAATACAAATCAAAGTCACTGCACACTGGTAAGAAATAAGTGTGGGGAAATTAGGCTTTCTCGCTTCCACTGTAGATCCCTGTGCCCCCTTTTTATTAGGGGAACCTTGGGCAGACTGAAGAGGAATTTGTCATAAATCATTCCCTCCTTATACGAACAGAGGAGCAACTTGGAATACAAACCTATAGAAAACAAGGTAAAGCTCCACAATGCCATAACTAGAATTTAAAATAGATTAGAATTGAAATCCTGCTCACGTTTGATGCTGGTGACAAAGCTATATAGATTTTAAATGGAAAATACTAATAATAGAGAGGTCCAGTAATAGAATGTTTTACAATAAAATACAAATATAGTGCCTTTCAGTTATAGGTCATGCCTCCAGCAGGAAATCATTATGTCTTTTTTTATGTCACACGTAGTTTTACACCAAAGTATCTGACATTCTTTTGTCTTGTACTTTGATTAAAATGTGACTAAGTATAACAAAGGAAGTACCATTAATTATGTCTATGCCTTATTTGAGCTATCTTGTGACCTTTATTTCCTCTAACCTTTGCATGTATGACTAATTGGTCTGATAATTACCAGTTATTTAGAAAAGAGAAGCAATTTTTAGACAAAAAAGCCAAGGTGTACATGTGTTTTAAATTGTCTTCTTTTTCTCCTTCAGTGAAGGATTTATCAGTTCAGTTCCACTTGTTTTGTGTGTGTGTGTGTGTGTGTGTGTGTGTGTAACACAGACAAGTGAGCATCCATAGTTTTGGTACCACAGATGGCTTAGTTTTATTATAATATTATTTCTCTTTCTGCTACCTTGTCAACACATCATTGTCTCAAATGGACTATTAAGGTCTCCCTATCAACACCCAGTGCTGTACCTCCCTGTAATAGCTATGCTATGGGATTTATTCTTTGAGGGGCAGGCTAGACAGATTTCCCTCCCATAGTATTGAACTAAAGTTGTGATGTTCTTAACCCATTATACAAATTCCTATGGTCTGTTAGGTTAACTGGTTTGTTTATTTGTAGCAGAATGCTATTTCCGAAACAAGATTTGGGAAAGGAGAAAAAAACCCACATAATTCTACCGAACATCTCCTCATCCTTGCTACTAATACAGTATTGCAATAATCGTCATCATCATGATCGTGGTCATCTTCACCATTACCTGTTAAATTTATATTTTGCCTTTCTTCCAATAAGCTTGAGGCTGCACACATGGCACTCCTCCTTCCACTTTATCTTTACAACAGCCAAAGCGAATGTGCGTGGCCCAAGGTTGCCCACTGAATTTTATGGCCAAGTGGAGTTCTGAACACAGATTTCCTAACTCATAGTCCAACACTCTAACTACTTCACCACACAGGCTCTCGTACTACCTTTTCATAAGGTAATTCACAATGACTCCAGTTTTCTTAAAATAACTTTTCTTCTATGCTTCTTAAACTCAATCACTTAGGGCCAAAGTTCAGAAAGTAATACCAGATGAGGGTTCGCAGGGCCCAGTTGTCGCTTGAGTAGCTGCAAAGTACAACTGGCCTCTGGACATTTGGGGAGGCGTTGTCCCTAAATGGGACATTGCCGAGCACTGAAAACAAAACAAAACAAAACAAGTAATAAAGAGAGTAACATAATTAACTGTGTGACAACAATTAATCTCTTTTGCGGCACTATAATGACAATTCTTAAAAGTAACTGTTTAAGCTCTGATTTGATTCCTGGCTCACCTTGTTCAGAGCTATCTGCTCTGATTAGCAATAACTTTCCTGCTCTTCCAGTGGGGTCCCTTCCCATGCTCTGCTATCCAATGTTTTGAGCATGGATGCTTCATTAGGGAAAGCACGCACACTGCCACCGAGTGAGTTATGACATTTCCCATTCATTGCTGGAAATCTTTGTGTAAAAAAATATCTTCTGATGTTTCTGCCAGAAAAATGCTGTCATGATTATGAAAAAAATCAATCTTTTGAATAATTCTATCTGAAGAATTAGACATTTGGCCCTGCTCTGCCTTAGTAATGATAGCATAACGTGTTTCATTATCTCAAGTCATTGCAATGCCTGATCTACAGCAGTTCTCCAGTGTTTATGTTCCCCCCAATTTGCCCTGTAGAAATGCACATGCTAGAGCTGTGCTTCCCAACCTTGGGTCCCCAGATGTTCTTGGCCTAAATCTCCCAGAAGCCTTCACCATTAGCTGTGCTGGCCAGGATTTCTGGGAGTTGTAGTCCAAAAACATTTGGGGACCCAAAGTGGGAACTAGTGTTCTACAGTAAGGGGGAGGGGGGGCATATCAGTTTACTAAGTTTGCTTGGATGCATGTTAAGGTGTGCAAGTGGCAAGAGAGGGGAATGTCAGGGAAGTTGCCAAGTCTTTGGGTTTGAGTCTTTGGTACCAATTTCTGATTCTCAAGCCCTAAGTCTGAGTTCCTATTTAAAAACAAGTTTATTTTCCCTAGAAAATGGGAAGGGAGGGTGGGTGCGTTCCGAGTTGCGAGTTGAGTCCAAGTCATTACGGGGTGTGTGTGTGTGTGTGTGTGTGTGTGTGTGTGTGTAACCCATCTGAGTCAAGCCAGCAGTGTGACTTAAGAGGACTCACAGGAAGAGCTGATGTCTATATGCCCATGAAGGTCTGTGACCTTTTGTAGTGACACGGAGGATGCTGGGGGTGGGAGTCGTTCTTGGATGATTGCTGTTGCCTGTGGAACAGATACTGGATTGAGGTAGAATGAAATGGTTACCTTAGGCAAAAGATGCTGGAGGGAGTGACAGCAGAGAGTTCTAAGAGAGAGTTGTATGCCAAGTGTGCAACTGCTGTGTACTCTGGAAGGTAGGCAGGTGCTGGGGAGGAAGATGCCATCAGGTTATCAGTGCTGAAGAAAGTTTGGTTGTATAAATGGAACATGTCAGGGGAGGACAAAGCATCTTGTTCATGGTCTCATGCAGCAAAATGTTCTGAGCCAGAGCTGACTGCAAGCAAAGTAATTACACGGGGTGGAAACAAAATCAAGGGAAACCATATGCAATCTGTATTCACCTTGTGGTACATCCCTCTGAAGTTCCTTATGCTGCTTTGATGCCTTCTTTTTTAGTACCTTTTCCATCTCTGCTTGATCTCCTCATCTGGTCAAATGTGTTAATGTAAACATGATCTCCAAGCAGAAGCAATAAGGTGCAACATGCCCACCACAACAGAACTGCTGTGAACACTGATTTCTTTTCTTTCTTCCCTCCCCCCAGACAAATACCCAAATGTATCTCTCTGGCATGTGTTCCCTCCTTATATCCAACATATAAAACCAGCAACAAGAACTTATATAATAGAGTCAGTGAAGTAGTAGCAAAATCAAAGACCAGAGCAGGGACTGAACAACTGGAGACATATTCTGAAGGCAATTTGGTTACAGTATAGACAATGCAGGTGCACTCCATTCCCTCAGCCTTTACATGGTAATTGCTGTGTGCTTTCAAGTTACTTCAGACTTACAGGAACCCTATCAATTAATAACTTTCAGAAGATTCTATCATTAACAGGCCTGATCAGGTCTTGCAATTAAAAACTGTGGCTTCCTTCATTGAATCAATTCATCTCATGATGGGTTTTCTTTTGCTATTATTTTAATTCTTCATCATTATTGTTTTTACCAAGGAATGTTGTCTTCTCATGAAATGTCTGAAGTACAGTAACTCCAGGTTAGTAATTTTGCACTACATTATCTGCACAAATTTATGCTTTGCGATTCCCTTACCATTGCTACTTCTTCCTCACTTCTTTTTTGTTGCTAAGAATTCTTCTTTACTACATAATTCTGATGAGATAATTTTACATTTAAGATGGTGATATGCACCCACACTAGTTCCAGACAATAAAATATTGTGACATAATAGCATGGTGATGCATGGTAGGTAAGGTCATGACTCAGTGAAAAGTACAGTATGTGACACCCACTATCAAGAACTTCTGATGTTCTTCTGAATATCTAGAAATGCTGACATTTCATGCTGAAATGGATAGTTCAGCTGTTATTTCATGCTGGCTTCAGAGATGGAACAAATCTCAATTACAAATAACTTTTTGTAATTGACTTTTGTGCAAGTTTTAGGATTCAACAGTACATGGTGGTGTTTCTTCACAAATTGGATGGAAACGAGAGATTTCTGAAAAAATCATTTTTTCAGAAATCTCTCCTGTTTCCATCCAATTTGTGAAACAGATAAGTGTCAGCACAAAACTCAACAAAATTCTCAGCTCTATATGTTGTCAAAATTCAGTTGGTACAACTATTTCCAATATGAGAGAAAACAAAACCAGTGTGTGAAATCCACTTGTTAGTCCCAATTAGAGTAGACCAATTGATTCAATGGAACTTACAGATGGTTGATTCATCATTTCCACTGTGATTTAATGGGCTTACATGTTTGCCTACATCAGATTGTCTCTGCCCTTGTAATAGTGATAAAGTTGAATCAGTTGGTCATGTTCTCCATTTCTGTACTTGTTATCGGGTTCTTCGTATGGAGCTTTTATCACCTATTATCTGTAAATCTCCCACGAGATCAGAGGAGGATTATGTCCAGCTGCTACTCTCTGACAATACCCCTTATATTACAAGACAAGTGGCCAAATTCTGTGTGGCAGCAATGGTTATTCGGAATCAAATGTTTGGGTAGGTGATTTTAGATGGATATGTTTTTAATATAACTCTGTCTGAGGTTTTACTTATATTAAGGATACATGATGTTATTAACTGGAAAGAAGGGGTTGTTTTATCATGTTTTAATGGAATTTTATTACCCTGACTGACTTTACCAAACTATAATCATATGTATCTATTTTATATTGATTTGGTTTTACTGGTCTTTGACCGTAATAAAGTATTCATTCATTCAATGGACTTACTATAGCTGTGACTTACTGCTAGATTTCAGCCAACATATGCATTGCTGTCTACCTCAAACACCATGTTATAATTCATATTTAGTTAATGTGTAGAGGAAGATTTCAGTTTTCACACAAATGGGTGGGAATTCTGTGTTTTGAAATTATTTCCCAAAACATAGACTGATGGCATGAAGTGCTTTGGGTCTTAACTTGAGCATTATCCAGTTTGATCTCAATCATACAAGCAGAGACATGACAAGTTAAGAATAAAATTCATGTTTTCTAAATAAAATAAATGCTGGGAAGCATGAAGGGCAGAGACTCCTCTTCCTTTACTGCCACTTTTTGTTGAGAATTTGGTTTAATATGTGTTCTCAGGACATAAGCAGAGTATGCATACTTTCTCAGTATTTTACTGAGATAGTAAAGTAGCAACTTAGTCTATATATATATAAAAATATATAAGACATTCATCTGGCAACATAACATGGAACAACACATAGCATAGAAATAAGTGATCTGACTTATAGCAGATAAAATGTCCCCTTTACACATGCCTTTTATACATTCTTGGGACCAATCAAAATACATTACTTCATTTTCTACTTACAGAAAGTTACATCATTTTCTACAGCCTTACAACATCAAGTCCTTAACCTTGGTACCTACACCAGAATGCAGTCAGTACATGACTCAGGTAGAATCAGCCATTTTACTTTCACTATACAACATTTATATTTAATATATTTTGAGATCAAAATCTTAACACTTTTTTAAAATTTTGAATAGGCATGCTCCTAGCCAATCACAGAGAAGGATCTGAATCAGAGGTGGGCAACTTTATCAGGTAGATGGCTGCACAGACTGCCAAAAACATGAAAAATAGAAACCAAATGTGCCAGAAATGCAATTGTGTGTGTGTGTGTGTGTGTGTGTGTGTGTGTGTGTGTGTGTGTGTGTGTGTGTGTGTGTGTGTGTGTGTGTGTGTGTGTGTGTGTGTGTGTGTGTGTGTGTGTGTGTGTGTGTAAGAGAGAGAGAGAGAGAGAGAGAGAGGACGGACCACAGCAGTTCATCTGTTTTTCTATGAAAACTCCAGTTGTGGTTGGGGAAAGCTTAGTGGTGGTGGGGTGGCTGCAAAAAATAGACTTTGGAGCCACATGTGGTTCCAGGACCACATTTTGATCATGTCTGGTCTGCATAATGCCCAGCCGGGCCATCAGATGCTAGAAACTAGGCATATTTATTCTAATGCTAGTTTGTAGTTTATTTTCATCCTTTATGGTCAACCACAATACAGAAAAGATATTGAGGCCCAGGAAGGGGTGCAGAGAAGAGTAGCAAAGATAATAAAGGGACTGGAAGCTAAAGCCTATGAAGAATGATTAAAAGAACTAGGTATGTTTAGCTTAATGAGAAGAGACATGAGACAGCAGTCGTCTAATATCTGAGGAGACATGATAGCAGTCTGGGGAGACATGATAACAGTCTTCCAATATCTGAAGGGTTGCCACAGGGAAGAGGGCATTGATTTATTCTCCATTGCGCCTGAGGGTAGGAGAAGACCCAATGGGTGAAATAAGGAAGGATTTCCTGATGGTGAGAACCATTAAGCAGTGGAACAGCTTGCCTCCCAATGTTGTGGGTGCCCCATCGCTGGAGGTTTTTAAGAAAAGACTGGACAGCCATCTGTCTGGGATGGTTTGAGGTCTCCTGCCTTGGGCAGGGGGTTGGACTAGAAGACCTCCAAGGTCCCTTCCAATCCTACGACAATTCTATGAATCTGTGATGAACCCAAAGTAGCAATTGATGAACCAATATCTCTGCCAAGCCATCTGCATTCATTGAGTCCCTTTGGATTCTTAGTTTCTCAGCTGTCACAATTGACAGGATCATTCTCTAATGTGAGCACTTCAAACTGTGAATATGCTACCGGCCTGAGTTACAAAATAATACAAAAGTGAAAAACCCAGCTTGCTTGAGGTATAACTGAGAATCTTAGGCTAGAGGGAAGATACCTGGAGAACTGGCTCTCAAGAAAAAAAAATAACTGTTGGACAACATTGCTAATCAAAGAAACCACTTTAACTGAAATGAAGAAAACAGGATAAAAATGAGATGTGTTATGAAAGGACTTTTGAAACTAATTTCAATGTATGACATAATGGTCAAAGTCATGTTTATTTTTATCTCTTATGCAATGGCCTTGCGTGTGTGGAGTTGCCCCCTTTTCTCCAGTTGTCCAAGGGGTTGTTTACTTCTCCTTTGCACATGTGTTAGCCCTAATACTTTCAATAGGAATATCTCTGGCCTGTGTTACTGAAAGTGGGAGAACAATGGAACAATTATGAAGCATTTCACCCACGGAGCAGTTATGGTCCTTCATTGCTAATATAATTTTGTCCAGTATAAAATCTGCTTAGAACATTTTTTAATAAGAGGTAACAAGTGTAAAGAGCTGAACTCATCAAATTAGAAAGAAACAAACCTATAGATGAGCAGTGGGTAATGCACAAATAACAAAATGATTGATGGAAGTAAGTGCTGGAAAATATTTATTTGCTCAGATTCATGAACTCTTTCCTGTAAACCTGCTGTGTGAATTATATGTGCATATCAGTGGAAGAATATTGTATATACAAATATCAATTAAAGGCTGACGGCTTGAGAAACAAAGGATGCCAGTGGAGATTGCAGTACCATAGCTGCTGCAAGCTTTACACTGTAAATTATCTAATTAAAATGATTAATTACATATATTTAGGAGTAAATTATAGTTATTTTCTAGACATTGTGTGGACACCTATTCATCAAAGGAACAAATGGTGTTATATGCCTTCAAAGTGGTACTAATGGTCTAGAGGGGAGCTACCTAATAAATATACATGCACATTATTTGAGCAATAGACAAAATTCTTGAACTAGATTATACAAGTCATATTATACTCTGATATTAGTTGAGATATTCAGATTCATAAGTGAGTAACAGTGAAGTGTAAAAAAGATTGGCAAACAATAAAGAAACAATTTTACATATGTTTAACTTTCAAACGCGAAAACATAACACTTAAAATATTTAAAAATTATTTCTTAACTATGCCTTTCTTTTTGTGTATTATTTCATAGCCCTACAAAGACAATTAAGAGATACATTTCAATATTTGTGGGCTTGTAACGTCAAACCTTTCTCAGTAGTGCAACTGCAAGAAGTATTCCATACTTTTCTGGCATTTTTCCCAGCCTGTGACATACAGTATATCGCCTTTAAGGACAAATCTGAGTTCTTGTTATGTCCATACAGCTGCAAAAAGCTAAGTTCAGAAAAGAGTCTTTCTTTTCTGCTTATAGGCTTTGGGCAGTCTTCTCCTTTGTTTGTAGCATTCAAAATATAGCATGAAAGATACAAGTGTGGTCCTTCTGATAGTCTTCTCGCAGGCAACTGGTTGGCCACTGTGTAAGTAAACAGGATACCTTCTCGTATTTTAAAATGAAGATTAGGTCTTTGTAGTTCCATAACTCTTCCTAGTTACACAGATCAAGCGTAATAGAGCACTCTTTTTTCCTCATCTGTCCATATGCAGAGAAGGAGCTGGTGTCCCTCTCTCCCCTCCCCACACACCCACCCACCCAGAGAGGAAAGACTAGAGGAAGGAAACAGAGATGGATTGTAGTCCATGCCAGCAGACAGGACACAGCAGAGCAGAGGCAGGAGCTCAACCTTCATGGGGGGGGGGGGGGCGGATTGGCAAATGTGTTTCTTCTAGTGCTCTGTTGCCTCAGTTGCTGTGTTGCCAGGCTCAAATCTAGAGCCAACTGCAAACAACACACATTGAATCAGCTTTCTCTTCTTCCTTCTTCTAAACTTCATTGCCTTCTTCTGTGTTCATTCGTTTCCCCAGAGTAGTCAAGACCAGTAGGAATCCTTGTTCTCAATCACGCTGTTCCAGGTTCTATTTTTGAACTACCAGTATATCCTGCTACTTCGTGTGAAGTTCTGGTGTCCCTAAAAATGGCTTAACTTCTACTTATGCTGTATTTTCAAGTGACCATTGCCAGGTGGAAAGTATGGCCCTTTATATTCCCTTTTCCCTATGGCAAAGAAAATATAACCATTGTGGCTTTATTTTCCTATCTTTCTCTTGAAAGAATTTTAAAACTATACTGATTTAGATTATCATCTTAGAGATGAGAAAGCACTGTAGAAATAATTTGATGTTGATGATGATGCAATAAATAGATTTATTCTGCAGTGAAGAGTTCTGATCAACAGAAATGGATTTATTCCTCCATTTCCCAACTTTTCCCAATTATATTCAAAATACCGTCACATTTTTTTTGTATATGGTCTCATCATTTTCTTAGCACACGGGTGGGCAAGCTCAGAGGCTAAATCATTTTCTTAGCACACAGGTGGGCAAGTTCAGAGGCTAAATTTGTGTCCACAATTCCTGCCCATGGGTTGGGAGTTAGCCCAGAAATGGCATGCATTTTTTTTTTAATAAAAGGAAAAAAAGTAAGCACTTCTGCTTTTTAAGGATGGGGGATGTCTGACACAAAAGCAATTGCTCCTGGAGGCCTCTAGGAGCAGAAATTGACCAATATAGATATAAATACAGTAGGACTGTGGTATCTGTGCAGGATTGGTTCCAAGCCCCCTTCACATACTGAAAAACAGAAAAGTATTGAATGCTATACATTGCATGGTCTCTGGCTCCATCTAGTGGCCAGTTCTGATAAATTCAACCTAGAAATACATATAAATAGGTATTTGTGGGATTTTTTATTTAGTATTTTCAGTCAGCGGATAAGTGAATCAGTAAACACTGATCCTGGCAATAGGGGGGGTTCTCCTGTATATAAACAGAAACATAGAACTGAACAGCACTTTGTTAAGGTTTTTCTGGATTCATCTGAGGAATGCAGTTAATTACTAACAGTGCACACACACATGACTCATAAACAAACTTCAGCTTCCATCTTCAGTTTCTTAAAGTATATAAATCTAAATCTAAATTTGTTTTCCTAGGGGCTTTTGGCAAACCCAAAATGCTCCTGAAAGTCTGCAAACAGCCCATGATCACATTTTACCTCCTTGTTTTGGCACCTTCCCTGCTACTTATTTAGCAAATTTAAGTCACTGCTGCCATCCTTTCTTGCTCTATAACTCTTATTTGGAACAGTCAGCTGCTGTGTTCCTGAGCTGATTTCCCCCGTTTTGTTGAAGTAGCGTATCAAATCTATTGGTCAGAATTCTACTGATTATTTATACTAACATAAATGCAATGATATAAATTGCACCATTTCCTTTCCAGTGAGTCATGATGTTTGCTCTTACACGAATTATTATTATTTGCATATCCCTGGTCAACAGTGTATAGTCAAGTTAAAATATGTGGATAGTCATCCTTCATTTGCTATTAGTTTAAGACAGTAAACCCTATTTACAATAACCAAATTTAAGAGCAGCTGTTTTGTTACAATAATAAAATTTGCATTTATATCCTCTTTGTGGCCAGTGTTATTAGAAAATATATTTCCAACAAGTCCCCTTTCCTTTGCACATGAATACTGTATAATTATGAGTTTGTCAAAAGGGTTTATTTTAGAATGATAAAACATACAAAAAGTCTATGATATGTGTCATCTTGAATTTAAGCTTTCTCCTGTAGCATTAAAAATTCCAAGCATGAGTCAAAATTATGAGTCAGGACCCTCAGATTCTTAAGACTGATAAAGATTGTATCAAAAAAGGGAACAATGCAAATTAGTTTTGAACTGTTTAATTCGTGACATATTATTTAGGTTGCTAAAAAAGGCATCACAGCACATTGTTATTGGTTCAGGTTTGAACTAAATGGTATTTCAGATTTTCCTTACAAGACTATGACTCTTGGAGATAATACTGGGCTTTGGTCAGGAGGGGTTTAATTAAGCCACACTTGTGTCAATGAGTACATATGTGTATATAAACCATATATCCCAAAAATGCCATACGCTTCAAAGTACCTGATTCTAATTGATTTTCAGCATTAGAATTCCTTCCACCTGAGGAAGCAGGATACAGAAGATGTAACAATAGGAACAGCATGGGTTGGATAAGAGCAGTCCCTAACAACCTATCAAGTTCATCATCTAGTTTTTACTAATTACGGTGGAAATCATCTTGTTCACCAGTTTATGTTAGAGTTTTTGTGGCCTTGTATATTTGTTTGACTGGGAGGGACTTTTCTGGACTGGGGTTACTGTCAATCTATTTAGCACTAACCATTCATTCCCATCCATCTCTGAATCCAAAGAGATACCCACCTCTCTGCTGAGTGTTCCTCCCTCCCTTTAATCTATTGGAAATCAATGTTTGTTGTTAGTTTGCTGTTGATCTGTTCACAACTGTAAGTAAATAAATGCCTTAGAAATAGCAAAGAAGAGAAGGGAAACAAAATGCAAGGGAGATAGGGAAATTTACAGAAAACTGTATGCAAGGAGAGACAAGAGGGCCTTCTTAAATGAACAATGCAAAGAAATAGAGGAAAATAAAAGAAAAGGAAAAACCAGAGATCTGTTCAGGAAAATTGGAGATACTGTATTAGAGGAACATTTTGTTCAAAGATGGACATGATAAAGGACAAAAATGGGAGGGACCTAACAGAAAGAGAAGACATCAAGAAGAGGTGGCAAGAATAGACAGAGGAATTATACCAGACAGATCTGGATGTCCTGGACAACCCAGATAATGTGGATGTTGACCTTGAGCCAGACATGCTGGAGAGTGAAGTCAAGTGGGCCTTAGAAAGCATGGCTAACAACAAGGCCAGTGGAGGTGATGGCATTCCAGTTGAACTATTTAAAATCTTAAAAGATGATGCTGTTAAGGTGCTACATTCAATATGCCAACAAGTTTGGAAAACTCAGCAGTGACCAGAGGACTGGAAAAGATCAGTCTACATCCCAATCCCCAAGAAGGGCAGTGCCAAAGAATGCTCCATCTACTGTACAAGTGCACTCATTCCACACGCTAGCAAAGTTATGCTCAAAATCCTCCAAGGTAGGCTTCAGCAGTATGTGGACGGAGAACTCCCAGAAGTACAAGCTGTATTCCGAAGAGGCAGAGAAACTAAAGACCACATTGCACTGGGTTATGGAGAAAGCCAGAGAGTTTCAGAAAAAAATCTACTTCTGCTTCATTGACTATGCAAAAGCCTTTGACTGTGTGGACCATAGCAAACTATAGCAAGTCCTTAAAGAAATGGGAGTGCCTGACCACCTTATCTGTCTCCTGAGAAACCTAGACGTGGGACAGGAAGCAACAGTTAGAACTGGATATGGAACAACTGATTGGTTCAAAATTGGGAAAGGAGTACGACAAGACTGTATATTGTCCCCCGGCTTATTTAAGTTATATGCAGAATACATCATGCAAAAGGCCACACTGGAGGAATCCCAAGCCAGAATTAAGATTGCCGGAAGAAAGATCAACAACCTCCGATATGCAGATGATACCACTCTGATGGCAGAAAGTGAGGAGGAGTTAAAGAACCTCTTAATGAGGGTGAAAGAGGAGAGTGCAAAAAGCTCAACATTAAAAAAACTAAGATCATGGCCACTAGTCCGATCACCTCCTGAGAAATAGAAGGGGAAGATATGGGGACAGTGACAGATTTTACTTTCTTGGGCTCCATGATCACTGCAGATGGAGACAGCAGCCACGAAATTAAAAGACCCTTGCTTCTTGGGAGGAAAGCGATGACAAAACTCGACAGCATGTTAAAAAGCAGAGACATCACCTTGCCAACAATAGTCCACATAAAAACTAGGGTTTTTCCAATAGTGATATATGGAAGTGAGAGCTGGACCATGAAGAAGGCTGGCCGCCGAAGAATTTATGCTTTTGAATTGTGAGTGTCCCCTGGACTGCAAAGAGAACAAACCTATCCATTTTAAAAGAAATCAACCCTGAGTGCTCACTGGAAGGACGGATCTTGAAGCTGAGGCTCCAATACTTTGGTCATCTCATGAGAAGAGAAGACTCCCTGGAAAAGACCCTGGTGTTGGGAAAGTTTGAGGGCAAGAGAAGGGGACGACAGAGGATGAGATGGTTGGACAGTGTCATCAAAGCAACCAACATGAATTTGATCCAACTCCGGGAGGCAGTTGAAGACTGGAGGGCCTGGCATGCTCTGGTCCATGGGGTCACTAAGAGTTGGACACGACTAAAAGACTAAACGACAATGACGATTCTTTCTCCTACAAATGTCTTAGAGTGAGTCATGGAGTCCTTGAAAATACAGCATAAGTAGAAGTTAAGCCTTTATTAGGGACACCAGAGCTTCACGGGTTATAGTTCAAAAACAGAACCCAGAGCAGCATGATTAATGAGGAAGGGGTGGACTGCCTGGGAAGTTTGAAGATATTCTCCTCTGTGAACCTCTGTACTTTTACTGTATAGCCAAAAGAATTTTACTCGAAATTCAAAAATCTGGAACAGTTCATCCCTGTCTAAATTTTCCCTGTTCTTTTTCCTTTGCTTCTCAGGGTAGGGAGCTGTCATTTTGTGAAAGTGCTATAATCATCATCAACAACAGTAATAATAACAACAATCATCAATGACATGGTTATTTTTTATTAAGAAGGGACTGCTGACAAGTACTATTTCTAGAGATTAAGAGTAAGGCTAGAGTTGACACTCCTAGAACGAAGATTGAGAAACAGTAAGAATTCCATTATATAATGAAGTAGTAAATGAAATCAAAACAGAAATGTGGTTTTGAACAGCAGAAATGGTCCAAGATTGCTGACACTTGAGATAATGAAACATACAATGATTTTTTTTATACCGGTAAAAATATTAGACATAACATACATAAAATTATTGACCATTGACTCCTGTGAACTTCCAAACTGTACAATATAGCTTGATGGACAAAGGAGCCCATATAGAGGACACAGCATTCAATTTAAAGATGCTTTCCCACTTTATATAAAGTAACAATTCTTGTTGGGTAAACTTATAAATTAAGGCACAAAGGGAAATAGAATTAGTTAGGAATGTTGGGCATAGTTTTTAAAAAGATGTGGAAGCTAAAGTAAAGTTGCAATAAATTTGATGCTGTAAAAAGATACCTTGAAGAAGAATTATTGCATTTCCAATGTGGTTTGACCATTTTTCTTCTCCCCTTCCTCCTGATATAGATTTTATGATGAGATATAGGGTGGATAGGGAAATCAGTGTTTAAGTTATCAAGGCCTGATGAAGTACATCAGGCTGCTGGGAGTGGGGGGAACCTGCTGATTAACATTTGGCATCCCTGGCATTTCTATTTAAGATCACAGAGAGGACGGAAGGGCCCTTGGGAGATGGAAGAGGGCAACGTTTTCTGTTTATCAGTAAAGAAAGAGCCAGCAAATTGTACTTCAGTTCAAAACTGGAGTTAACTAGACAGACCTAGAATGTTATCTGTTTGGACAGATTTCTAAAAGGACCCCCTGTCAACAGCCATGGCAATGTTTCGGAAGCAAAACACTTCCAGCTCCCTCCTGCCAAATGTCCTGAGTAGAGATGGGCAGTTCATGCCAGTTTGGCCAAAGGCCAAACAGGAGGTCTGCGGTTTGGTGCTCTCCCCCCCCCCACTCAGAAGTATTTCCTGGAGGAGGCGGGGCAGGGAAGCCCAGATGCTGCTTCCGAATGGATCCCCAAGCTCCTGCGGAATCCACTTCACCAGGGGAAAGATCACTGGAAACTGCAGATGGGCGGGGGAAAGTCCTGAATTACCAAAATTTGCTACTGACTGAATGACTTGACTGATGGTGCCTATTTTAGGCAACAGAAAAACAACTCTCTGCCAGGTTTCATAGTTCCCAATAGGTTCCTGACAGTGAAAGCGATTTCACAGGAGCCTTGGAAACTTTGGTGGTGGTGAGAATTGGAAATGTTTTATATTTGAAAACTCATTGCAGCTGATGGCATCATCAGTCTAACATGGTGTAACTTGTGGAACAGGATTTTAGCCATTACATCATGAATAAATTCTGAGAAATGAATGCACGCATTTGATCATGCTGTGCTTCCAAAAAATAATTTACCTATTTTATCTTTGGTTATTAATGGAATCATATATGGATGTAAAATGTATGCAAATGTCTTATGTATATATCAAATTACACCATGACTCACAGTGTGTTATGCCATGCTAAACTAGCAAGACATGTGCCCACATGTAATATGATATGTTCCAATATTTGAAAATTATTGCAAAGGCCAGAATCCTGTTGTGCAAGTTACATTGTCATTCTCTGGAACCTGGCCAGGGAAGGGGAATAGGAAGCTCTTAATTTCTCCAAAGTGGCTGTGGTGTGGCTGCTGTGGGACTTCTACAACAAGTGGTGCCTCGCTTAACGATTTTAATTGGTTAAAAAAAATTGCTATGTGAAAACATCGTTAAGCGAAACACCATTTCCCATAGAGATGCATTGAAAACCGGATAATCCATTCCAACTGGAACGGATTACCGTCCTTAAGCGAAAATCGCCATAGGAAAAAATGTTAAGCGAAACGCGGTTCCCCAACTGAAATGCATTGAAGCCTTTTCAATGCATTTCAATGGGGGAGAAAAAAATTCACAAAAATTTCAAAAAGACTCAGAACAAAGTCAAATTAATTTAATGAAGGTTTTATTAGGTGCACTAACGATTCCAAGCATTTTAAACATTTTTAAACATTTTAGAATATTTTAAAAATAGCAAAAACGGGGCTGTCAAAAAAATCGTTAACAAGGGGACCAAAAACCTAATTGTTATGCGAAGCATGGTCCCGAAATCATTAAGCAAAAATCGCCCATAGGGAAAATTGTTAAACGGAGTGCAAGATTGCTCCGAAAAAGCCATCGTTAAGTGAATTTTTCATTATACAAAGCAATCGTTAAGCGAGGCACCACTGTAATTTGCTCCATCTGTATTCCAGCCTATAAATTACTCCACAAATGGACTAAATTTGGTACTTCTACACTGTTCTAAAGATGATTAATGTGGTTAATGTTTTGTTACTTGTTATCAAGCTTATGAGGGGGTGCTGATAAGTATTGAGCCTTTCCCAGAAAAAATTGAGCTAGGAAGCTATAAATTGCAGGGCGTATTGGCCAATTTGTCTGTATTCAACAGTGCGAAAATCAGCTACCTATTATTTTAACTTATCTTTCATGTTCTGGTCCAAAGTGAACATCGCAGCACCTCCAGAAAAGATCGATGTGGAAGAGCATAGGGCCATAATCAAGTTCCTGTTTCCCCAAGGGAAAGTGCAAAGCAGATCCATGATGAAATGTCACAAACTGTGGGTGACAGTGGCCCTTCATGTGCAACAGTTAAACGTTATGTTGTCCATTTTAAAACTGGCCATTTTGGTGTTGAAAGTGAGAAACACAGTGAAAGGCCTGTTTCATCTCTATGCCTGCAAATGTGAAAGCCATCCATAACATGATCATGGAGGGCCGCCGAATATCAGCCAAAAGTATTGCTATATATCTGAAAATATCACATGAGAGAGTTGGTGCCATTATCCACAACGACTTGGAAATGAGACAGCTGGCAGGACAGATGTCACAAGTGCATTGACTTCCTGGGGGAATACAGTGGACCCTCTACTTACGGAATTAATCTGTATTGGAACAGTGGCTGCTGGTCGAAAAAGTCTGTAGGTCCAGTCTCCATTGACCTACAATGCATTGAAAACTGATTAATCTGTAACTGGCCATTTTTGTTCCATTTTTGTTCCATTTTGTTTTTTTTCTGGTCTGTAGGTCGATTCTCTGGCTGCAAGTCAAACCTAAATTTTGCGGCCAGAGAAGTCTGTAACTCAAAGTCTGTAAGTCGAGCCATCTGTAAGTTGAGGGTCCACTATATGTAGAATAATGTCGCAGTTACAGCTTTCTAGCTCAATTTTTTTCTGGGAAAGGCTCAATACTTATCAGCAGCCCATCATGCAATGCCTTTTTATCAAGTGTAATCAAGATTTATTGAAGAGCTCTGGGGAAATAATTTTTATTGACAACATAAAGCATTTAGGTATAAGAGATACATGTTCTGAAAGAACTATTTGTCACCCAGACATTATTCCCATCTGTTGAGGTCTATTCCTAAGTAGTCATGCATTGCAGTCAAGTGACATATATCCTGGGATGTGTGTTCTGATGTGTTTTTGAAGTACTACGACAGTCAACAAAATTAGATGTTCTATGTGTGGCTACACCATGGTAACAAAACATATCCCTTCCTGGATTTTTTTTGCATTTCTCTGACTCCCTTTAAAAAACAAAAAAATCTGGATACATAAATGTGTTGTGCCCCATTGCCTTCTCTGAGCTGGTGGGGTTCTGCTTGCTGCTGGTGGTGCTGCTGCTCTTGCTGCCGCCAGAGGGGGCAGTGTAGGAGGGAGTCAAAGGTTGGCTGAAGGGGGCAGCAGCCGTGCCATCCAAGAGCTCTCGTAGTCATGCAGACATGGCCGGGCAGTGACGGTGGCAGTGGCTGATACTGCAGATCTTGTGTTGGCTGCTTCTTCCCCTCCCTCGGAGATGAGGGAAAAGGCAGACAGAGGCTGCCAGAATTCTCAGGGCACATGGCAGGGATTGTCTTTGAAGAAAGAGTTTGACAGGAATTAACTGATGCATCAGCACAAATGCTGCAGGAATTTTTAAAGAATCGTAAACAAGATTTAACAGGACATCTGCATGGCATAATGCCATTCCCTTTGCATGATATGATCATTTGCACAAGTCATCGCACAACTTTTTGTTGAGTTTTTTTTGGTACAAAAAGAACCATAAGAACAAATAAAGGAGAAGCTCCTGGTCGAGTGAGAAAGGATCTGCAGTTACCTTGCTCAGTGGGCAAATGATTTGCTAATAGCCATGCATCATGTGAATGGAAATTTATGTTACGAACTTGATGGGGGATAGGAAGGCAACATTTGGCTGTTCTGACAGCAGCCTGAGACTCAGAAGGGCAATACTGAAGGGATTAGAAAAGATCCTGAAGTGTAAGGATGTGTCACTGGAGACCAAGACCAATGTCATCCATACTCTTGTATTTTTGATCACTACGTCTGGGTGTAAAAGCTGGGCAGTAAAGAAATCTGACAGGGGAAAAAATGGAATGTGCTGCTGGAGGAGAACTGGACTGCCAGAAAGACTAACAAATCCAGACTGAACTATTTCTGGAGGCAAAAATGTTGAAACTGAGGCTGTCCTACTTTGGGCACATCATGAGAAGGCAGGATTCTCTGGAAAAGACAATAAGGCTCAGAAAGACGGAAGTCAGCAGGAAAAGAGGAGGACCAAATATGAAATGGATTGACTCCCTAAAGAAATTCAGAGGCTTGAGCTTGCAAGTGTTGAGCAGCCCTGTTGAGGGCAGAACATTTTGAAAATCACTCATTTATAGGGTTGTCATAAGTTGGGGGTGACTTGGCGCCATGTGGCAACAACATATCGGTCCCATGGGGTGTGGCCTAAGAATAGAGGGCACTTGGTTCTGTTACTGTCATAGGACTGGAAAGGGAAAGGGCTTGTGTTAACTGTAACAAAGGAAATATTATTCAGTTCTCCTATCATATTATCAATCAGAATTTAATAATCATCTGTCATTTCCTTAGCATAAAATGTTGCATTAATTGCTGTTGCCATAGCTAAAGCAAACATAGTATCAAGTTTTAAGACACAAAGGCACTCAAACATTGTTAACTTGCCTGTTTTAAAAAAATATATACAATATATTTCTTAAAAGGTACAGGTTTCGTCAGTTGTGTTTCTGGTTGACAGAAGAGACACACCCCCAACAGTGAGTGAAAAATGCCTTAGGAATATGTATATACATTTGTGTAACTAACTGTAATGTGTCTTAACATTAATGCCAAAAGCCATTTTGACTGCTGCTGCTTCCAGTAGGTTTCCCAGCCTTTTTGGGGGGTGGGTGGGTTAAAAAAAAACCTAAGAGAGGTGGGAAGGGGAGGGGGAGAGGGGGTAGGCAGGCAGGCAGGTGGGTGTGCATAGGGGCAGGGAAAAGGTGGCTGCAAGGGAGACTTTGTCTTAAGGGCCTCCAAACGTTCATGGAATTACATCTACGATTTTGACGTGTGGGATAAGACCAAGCTAAATACACAAAGAGAATAGTTACCATATTAAGCTCCAACGTTTCCTTGTACTGATCTTCATGCTTCACTGAACTGTACTTATCAAACACAGTATTTGAGTAGACTGGTGATGGCCTCAGCACAGCATGCAGAGTATATTAGTTTGATTCCAGGCAGAGCTGCCCATAGCAGGGATGAGATTCCCACTCCCTCTAGTGCAGCATGTGTGCCTGCAGAAGACACCATTCATTACACCATTTAGACAAGAGCTGAACAGGCATTCGGTAGCTACATGGAAATAAAGAGTAACGTTTAAGAACAACTACATGATATGAGAATGACATGAAAAGTCAAGAGACCAAGTAGTAACATTTCCATATGTTGTTTCCCCCTAAACTCTACAGTATTCATCATTATTGTACTGTACTACTAGTGATAAAAATAAGTATAAGTTTATCATCTAGTTAATAAAGGCATCGTTGGATGTCTGAGATGGATGGATGGATGGATGAATAAATAACATCAGGGCAAATCTCAGCTTAACTGAAGAGGTCTTTCTACGTGCTTTAGCATTTCCCAATTTTACTTCCATGTAAAGTGGAAACGGTAGATAATTATGGTGTGAGGAAAGAAGTATTCCCCACTTTTCTTCCTGTATACATAGCCAGGAAAAAAGGGGGGGCAAAGAGGAGGAACTCCCAGGATCTGCATCCTGTTCTTACCGTCACAGAAAACTTTTCCCAGCTGCAGGAGCCAACAGTGTGTTATGGGGCACTAGTTTTCCACCACTCCTTCAGAGACACCTGAGCCCCCCCCCCATTCCCTTGCAGGAATGCAGAGCTTAACAGACAATCAGCCTGGCTTCTTCATGGGCCAACTAGCCCTTTGCCCCATCCCAGCAAGCCCACACAAACACTCCTCCCCCTTTTTTTCTTCCCAGACAGTGTTCCTGAAGACTTCACTGCCCTTCCTGCCACCACCCATGCCACTTACTTGATCCTTACCACTGTCCTCCCCATTTTAAACATCTATGTGTTGTACCAGTTTAATATGTTAACACAAATTTCATTTTTAAAAAATGTGGAAACAGAGTAGCAGCACAAAGTGCCGTCTCCCTATAATCCCACAAGGGATTTTGATTCGGATTTAGAATTTAATCAGAAAACAAAGCAAATGAGGGGATTCGCGAAGGCTTTCACGGCCGATATCTAACGGTTGTTGTGGGTTTTTCGGGCTCTTTGGCCGTATTCTGAAGGTTGTTCTTCCTAGCGTTTTGCCAGTCTGTGTGCTGTCCTCTGAAGATGCCGGCCACAGACACTGGCGAAATGTTAGGAAGAACAACCTTCAGAACACGGCCAAAGAGCCCGAAAAACCCACAACTACCAAAGCAGGGGAGTTGGCCCATTTCTGAACCAATCCAAAGCCAAGTGAGGAAGCCTGAAGTGGCACTCAGGTTGAATCAGGGTTCTTTGAAGCAACACATTTTGCTCTGGTGATTCTGAGTTCAACAATCCAGAGCAGCAGATGTTGTTTCAAGGTGTCCAGGGACAACTTACAGGTGGGCTGTACTGCCTGGCTACTGTAGGACGGTTTCATGAAAGGCTGGGAACTAGGCAAGGAGGAAAATCTCCTCTGCCAACAGAGTGTTTAGCCGGTGCATCTGAGGCATTCCACTGGTGTTATCTGCAAGTATGGCAAGAATGCATGTTGCACTCTGCCAGCGTAATAAAGCATCTGTAACACCTTATGGCCCCTCAGCTGATGGATCTCAAATTACAGAATGGTTCCTAAATTGTTTAGAGCAATGCTTTGAAATCATCTCATGGGGAAAAAAATGCTTTACAAGCACAAGTCACTATATATAGCAACAGTCTGCCTCTCTGGCTCACACACAGCGGCCAGTATTAAGGGGAAACACCACAATAAGAAGGAGAATATGAATACCCTTAGAGGCTGTACATTCAAAGATACCAAATAAATTTCACCTGATGTGACAAATACATTCTTTATTTCATGAGTTATCTTTAAATGGTTCATTTTTATATCTGATTGAAATAGCGTCTTTAATCAGGGAGACACCCATTTCTTTTCTAAATTGATAATCCTCTTGCATAATGAAGAAGTCGTTAAATGGCAGACATGGTTAGTTTTAAAAATCTGTCTGATTAGTAACACATTCGCACAATAAAGAATTGCCATTTGCAACTTGTACTCATAAAACCTCATTTAGCTGGAACATTAATAGGATGCAGTGGCTTTTCTCCCAAAATGCTGAATAGGGCAATATGCCATTTTAACTTAAAATGCCTAAGTTTAGATCATTTTATTTTATTTATGAAAAATATTTATAAAATGCTTTGCATTTGCCACCATTGCTATGAGGGCTTGCATTCCAAGCAGATTAACCAACAGCACAGATGGCATTTTGGGGGATTTTTCCAGACCTTGCTCTGCTGATAGGCATGTGGAAGCCTTATTCACCAGCCTATTAGGAGCTTTCTTCTTAAGAGAATCTACACTACAGCTATCAGGACTTATACAGCTATGAGGTTTATTAGTCCTGGTGCCTTTCTGCTTCCCTATGACCTCAAAATGGTAAAATGGGCCCAGACAGATGCACTGACCATATATATCCCCAGTCACCTCCCTACATTCCTGGCTTTTTGAGCCGCTGGTTTTGAGCAGGTACAACACACATACAAACTACTGCACAGTGAGTTGGTGAGTGCTGGGGCCATCTGAGAATGAGAAAAGTTGTGTGCCAAATTTTAAAGCAAGTGTAGGAATATCTGTCAAGGCTGGAGCCAATTTTTCACCCCCAGCACTCACCATGGGCCAAATCAAACCACAAGTGACAAAAGATGGCTGGAAAAGGAAGGAATACGAGCACCATAATGCATAACTAGCGCTGTCAGGGCAGTCGCTTCCACTTTTGATTTTTGGGTTATTTTGCAGTTGCAAGGCATGCGAGACTCCTTGATCCTGCTAAAACAACAACAACCAACCAACATTCCCAAATGCCTCCAGGACAGAATAGCCCAATTGTATCTGCTTTATAATTCAGGAATTCTTTGAGATTTCAACTAGTGCCATGAGTCCTAGCAACTCTAGTACTCTCCTCTGAGAGTGGCAGTGACTCAGTGGGTTTCAAGCAGATTCTTGGACTTTCTTTCACTTGCTACCTGATTCTCTTTCAACTGGAGAGAAACACCTCCGTTTTCTGGAGAGAAACACCCCCCCCAGAAAGTCCCCTTGCCAGGGAACAGACTGGAGACTTTCTGCATGCAAACCAAATATCATGCTATTAAGCTACAATCCCTCTCAAAACAGTGGTGCTTAGCAAATGCTGTCTAGTAGAAGGAATTTCTATGCCATCCCAGTTTGAGATTTTCATTTTGTGTGAGCAGATTACAGAGGGCATTTAATTCCAGGTTAACTAACTTAAAATTCTCCACCAACCTTCCCAAACTCTCCCAGTAGTTTCACATACTGTATATGACAAGCAGTATTGAAGACAAAACATAACCGTGGTGGAACCTCAGAGCCCATGGCATGGTCAGGAGATCCTCAGCGCCACCTCCTGAAATCAGTTCACTCTTTCAAAAAGACCTCTGGGTAGTGTGGGCGGCATATAAATTGAATAAATAAATAAATAAATAAATAAATAAATAAATAAATAAATAAATAAATAAATAAATAAATGGCAGCCATTCTAAAACAGTCCTTTTGTTTGAGACAAGCGGTCCAGAAGGATACCGTGATTGATGCTGACACAAAGAGGTCCATCAGAATTAGCAGGGATATGCTTCCCCAGTCCTATGTTCATCTTATATTGGAGTGGGCAACATACACCCTGGGAGCTATTTTTGACAACTCCCAACCCCCTCTGCACCCCCATTTTTAAATCAGAAAATCCCCTTGTACCCTCTAGAGGAAATGGTGGAGAGTTCTGTCATATTTTGAAGGCCTTACAAAACACCTGGGTCCCTCCTATACCATTTTTAAAAACCTGATTTGTTTAAAAAAACATTTTTTTTGCTTAAATCAGCTTCTCAGTTAATAAAAATTCAATTGCTGCAACTTTTATAGCACATAATCACTGCACTGAAACATTTTAATAAATTAAATAATGAAGTATGCACATTAGCTTCTTTGGCCACACTTTCCCCTTTAGCCCCACTCTGGGCAGAAAAATCCTTGGGCTGTTGGCAAATTTGAAAAAATAGCTCTTTGACCCACTGAGATGGCCCACCCCTGGCATCTAGGAAAGTGACCAAAAAAAAAATCCCATTACCAGGCCAGAAGCCAGAGTGTGATGAAGCTTTGATACAATTCGGGGCAGATTATAATGGTGTGCCACGGTATTCCCAAAATGTTTTTGGTAAGACACAGCAAGAAAGAGAATTCCTATGGTCGAAAATATTTTCATGCACAGGTTCGCACTATGTCAATGTTTTAGCAAATTATGGAATAATATTTGCAGAAGCAGATGTGACCAGGCATGTGATTGGCACGCTGCTGGCATCTTGTCACAGAGCTGTTTCCAGGAGTGCCATTTTGCACACAGCAATTCAAACGGGATCCTGGCTTAAGAAATGTAGACTGTAATCATATAGGCTGACTTAGGATTGCACTTATATATATATATATTACATTCTCTTTTGTCATTGTCTTCACTGCTTTTACCCTTAGTCTATATTAACAATGCCTTGAGCCATCGATTTCAGACTTGGACAATGTTCTTTTATGCTGGTTGAATAATTGTGAAATCCAGGTAGTTTAAACACTGGGGAAAAAATACAACAGAGTGACATAACCTTCACCGTGGCAGCTTAAATTCTCATATGAACTTTTTGGCTGAGAGATACAAACATACAGATACATCCTGTTCAATTGCCAATGACCTGTGGCAACAAGCCTGACCTAGAATTTTAAAAGAACAAATCAATACTCTTTTTAAAAGATGCAATTTATCAACCCTGAGCATTGTTGTCAGGGAACTCCTGAGAATTTCCAAAAATAAACTGAAAATACAGTTAACTGTCAGGATTTCATTAAAAGGGAACCAAATTGAAGAGTGAAACCATCTAGCTGTACTCTTGAAAAGAAGAAAATTAAACTCACTTCAAAAAGTTCTTTACCTGTTACAAACTGTCACAAACATGATACATTTTCAAAGCAAGAAAAAGTACTATTTTCACAACTTAAGAAAACAGAGATGAGTTGAAGTAGAAGATCACAGAATTATAGCATCATAGAATAGTGAAGTTGGAAGGTGGTTACTGTATAAGGCCATCAAGTCCACCCCCTTACTCCATGCAGGAATACAAATCAAAGTATATCTGCCAAGTGGTTGTCTAAGTTTCTCTTGAATGCCTCCAGTGTTGGAGCACTCGCCACCTCTTGATGTCATTGATTCCACTGTCTTACTGCTCTAACAGTTAGGATGTTTTTCCTAATGTTCAATCGAAATATGGCTTCCTGTAACTTGAGCCCATTGTTGCGTGTTCTGCACTCTGGGATGACTGAGAACAGATCCTGCCCCTCCTCTGTATGACAGCCTTTCAAGTATTTGAAAAGTGTAATCATCTTACCCCTCAGTCTTCTTTTCTTAAGGCTAAACACGCCCAGTTCTTTCAGTCTTTCTGCGATGACAACAAAAACAGATTGCCACATTTCTTCGTAGGGTTATATTTCACATAAGAGTAGTTATGGCACCTACACTTTGGTGTAACATGCCTGTGGCTCATCCTACTATTTTAGGGGGTGCCCAAACCATCAAGGACCTAGTTTCAGAAGCCACCTATGTCCTGAACTTAAACAATAAATCTGTCAACATCACAAACAGGCATATTTAGAGAAATTCCTACATAAATATAATGTATTCATGAAACGTCATCTGTACATTTGGAGCAACTGTTTGTACACCAGTGGCTTATCACTGACTTCTCTCCCTAGCTTCTTAAATAAAAAAATAAAAATAAACCCACACAGAGGTAATCACACAAAACAGATTTTAGCAGGTCAATTGGTCTCCTTGTATTCAGCTGGAGAACCCCCAAAGAATATAAGTACTCCAAATGGGCTTTTTTTTAAAAAAGGACACAGCCCATGTACAGTTAGCTGTTTATTTAATCTATAGGTAATATCTGTATGATATTAGGATTGGCTGTTTCATTCAGAGAGTATAGTTCTTGCTATATTTATTGTATTTTATAGATGTTGTAAGTTGCTTTGACAATGTGTAGACGTCTGCTAACTAGAAAAATCATTGTTTCAGGAAGCCATCAACGAAGGTTTTACATTGTAAAGGTCACCTCAACAGCTGTCAGGAAGCTAGAATTGATTCCACAACCAAGGTTTCCTCTCACAATCCCCTTTCTCCACAGTTGATACTGGATTTTGTCTGTAGGTTTTATATCTAGCCCTTCACACTTGGGTTGAAGGAAGGACGTATGCTGGGAAAGCACTGTGGGCATTATTAATAGTTTGCTTGTGTATTGTGTATGTAAGTATTGACTGGAAGGGGTTAAGTGACATGAACTTGGTGTTTCTGGGCACGCTTCTGATTTGCATCATGTCTTTCATGCTTGTGTAATGCAGGAGCATTAACGGTAAGTCTCATTGTGATTTCTGGCTAGCATGCTCCTAAAGCCTTTGTGTGAGCGGTTGCCATTCTTCCTATATTATCTCTTCCCCTCCACCTCAATTGAATTATGGTGCTTTTAAAATTGCTCCTTGGAAGTACAGAATCCCAACTAGATATAGTGATATTAGCTGTAACATAGGAGCAGCCTTTTAGAGAAGGCTGTTGGATGGAATTTCCAAATATTCGTATTTAGGGCACACATTGCTCTGCATGCAACAGTATGGCATTATTCTTCCATTCAACTTAACAACTATCCTGCAATTTGCAGATTTTCCTTTACTCTGGATTAGACGTGGGATATTCATATTTGTATCCCTTGGGATACTAATAGGGATATCAGCACCATAGGTGCCAGAGGAAACTGAACCTTGCCCCCAGAACCCACCGGTCCACTTACTGCTTTCTGTGCAGTGCATGCAGCTGTCATCAGCCACATAGCGCCAATTGCAGATGTATTCCAACTGGTGCTTCCTCGCCTCTCCACATAGCCAGCCACTCTTGTGTGGAAGTGGGATGATGAGTCTCCGCACTCAGCTGCTGAGTGGTCAGCTGTGTGAAGTGCCAGCTGGGCTACTTCCATGATGGGCACCATGTGGCTGACAATGGCTGTACAGGCTGCATGGAGAGCAGTAACAGAACTGGCAGGTCCTAGAGGGAAGGTTCAGTTTCCACTGGCACCTGTGGTGCTGAACATCTCATGTCCACCCTGGATACTCAACCCATAATATAGTGGAACAAATTGTAGATGTAGTGGAAATTGTGGTTATGCTATGATAGCAGCAGGAGTGATTCATGGCATGTTTCTCCTACAGAGCTGTATCTGGTTTCCTAGCTCAGTATACGAGAGGCAAATATCCACCAGTGAAGATGGAGACTGCATGGGTATTATATACTTTGGACTTTACCTGGATGAACATGCTGAAATAGTTGGCCACTACTGTCTGAAACCAGGAGAAACTGGGTCTATTAAAGATAACTACATCAGTCATGGTGCTTGTCGTCCCAAATCTGTTGATGAACAGGGTCCCCATCTTTTCTCCCTCCTGATTTGTTATTCCCTCCATTGAACCAGTTGGAATGGCCTCTATTTCTTCCCAGGACTGTTCTAGATTACTTTTAGGAAAAGTTGGTCTATTTATTATGTTTGCCTCATTCCATATCTGCAAAGTCAGCATTCTGTCGCTTTATAGTTGGTCACTGAAAACGACTACAAACCCACTTTGATTGTATAACCTTAGAACAATCTCAGAACTTCTGAGCTGGAAGAGACCCAATGGATCATGGAGTCTAGACCCTATCAAGGAGGTACAGTGAAGAATCCAACTCCCAACCTAAACCACTGAGCTATCCGGTCTTTATGTCTCAGCTGTAAAAGATTTGTTTGCCTGGAGGGATATGCTGTTGCCTTAACATGTGATCTGACTCTTACAGTATTAAGCATAGTGAGGCATTGTTAAAGTAATGAAGCCTCTCTAAAAACTGAACATGTTACAGATCTCACTGAAATCAATAGCTCTTACGTGCATAGTTGGATAAAGAAGCTTAAGCATCCTTGACTTTTTGTGGAATACACCTTGTAGAGCCACAGCATAGACATCATGTTAGCCGAGTTCTGCTTTGATCCTTTGGATAAACATCCACCTTATGTATTCTCACCATGTATGAAGGGACGAGGAACTTTAATCAATTGGGACTGTGCTGCAAAGCTGTCGTGCTGAAGCTGTGGGTCAGGTGAACCAACATCTATCTCAGTGTCTGTTGAGTGACAGAATGCCTCAAATCCTGGACATTGTAACAGAAGAAAACTACAGCTGAGCTGACAGATACCCAAATAAGAGTCCTGCTTTCTGAGTATTCATTCTGAATTATACAGCTATCAGCCACTCTCAGTTACGCCATAACATGATTCTTAGGCAAACAGTATTGCCTTGTCTATTAATCAAATTATTCAGCTGATATATTCTGTCACTTATAGAATTCTTAAGGATATATTTTTTAAAATAACAGTGGGTAGTGACTGTAAGCCTTTGTGAGGATATATTAACAGAAATATCAAACATTCAGCAGTGCTCTGAATTTAGCTCTTAGGCTGTTGTTTTTCATTTTTGTTTTAATTCAGAAGGTTTTTCAGGTCACAGAAAGCAAAACCAACACTGTACATTACTCGCCCCCATCAAAAATCCATCATGGTAAGGAGAAATTTGAAAATGCACCAAGAAGATTTCTTTTCAAATATAAACCATGATGTTCATGTAAATGGGGAGTGTCATTTTTCTAATTGACAGGAGAATGATACTAACTCAGATTCTCCGTCCCTGTGGAGAGAGAGAATCTGCTTGCTTGAGTATAGTAGCACATCTTGTGGGCTATGTACTGAATTTCTGATGAAGTGCTGCAGCATTTGAAATTGCGGGAATGTTAGTGGATGCTGTAGAAGCAGCAGCAGAAGAGAGCATTCGCTATGCATGCTGAATGAGAATTAAAACAGGCTGGCTTATGTCTGTGTGCGGGTATGTGTGTGCGCGCACGTGCGCCTGCAGATATTAGCCAGGCATGATCAGTTTGTTCAGTTTCCTTCATGTTTCACTGCAAATTGGACAGAAAGGGAGGTCATTGTGGTCTGCTAATTGGTAACTCCTCAAATGATACAGTTATTATTGCCTACGTTCACCCAAACTGACAGTAGCTTCTGTTCCTCCAGTGAGCAGCTGGGCAGATGCACTGTCTACCCAATAAAGGTGCGAATCTGAAAAAATAAGTGTAAGCAATAAGATAGTATGCTGAGAGTTTATAAAAAATTAATTTTAAAACATTATTCTGCCGTCTTAGAAAGAGTTATAGGAGATGGAATGGTGATACAAACTCTCAGGGACAAAAGCAAAAGCAAATCAAGGCTCTTTCCCATAAAATACTCTTCTCCTCCCTGCTGCAATAAAGGAAGCTTTTATTTTTCACTATAGTCTTCTCACAGGAGAAGATATATAAGTCATGCGAGTTATGTTCTGTAGATTTAAACTTCTCTGTTAAGGACATACGGCTGATAAGATCAGCAGCACCAAAAATTAAGATTTTTAAAAAGGCCAAGCATGAGGCTTCATCGGTCATGAGATCAACTATGTTGAGTACTGATTTCTGACTTAACACAGAATGAGCAACCATAACTGTAATGAATGGGGACTAACTGTTTATTCAAGGAACTATTCTTCCCCTTACCATTTAAAACAAAGAGTGTAACATTGGTACGTACCCCAATTATACTCCTGCCCCTACAAAACATATTTTTATCTTTCTAGCTTTTACTATTCTATTATAACTACAGGGTGGTGGATAGGGGTGTATTATGCATGATGAGAGGTAGGATCTGGCTTTTAACTGAAACTCTGAATATGACATAATTGAAGGTAAGCAGAAAAGAAGATATAAATCACATAAATATAGAGTAATACGTATCCTTACAGTAAACTGGCTGGGTTTAAATAGAGGTAACAGATTGCAAAGCAAAATGTGCTGCCTATCTACTGTCCTATAGTGCTTCAGTACATAGAATCAGAAGTGAAGTTGGAAGGGGCCTACAAGGCCATCAAGTCCAACCCCCCTGCTCAGTGCAGGAATACAAGCAAAGCATATCTGCCAGGTGATTATCTAAGTTTTTCTTGAATGCCTCCAGGGTTGGAGCACTCACCAACTCCCAAGGTAACTGGTTCCACTGTTGTACTGCTCTAACAGTTAGGAAGTTTTTCCTGATATTCAGCCGATATCTGGCTTCCTTTAACTTGAGCCTATTGTTCCGTGTCCTGCACTCTGGGATGACCGAGAACAGATCTTGCCCCTCCTCTGTATGACAGCTGTTCAAATATTTGAAAAGTGCTATCATATCACCTACACAATGTGCAGCAAAGTGTAACCACCAAATATTTTGAGTTTGACTGGTAACATGTGTACATACTACTAACTTAAATGTAACTGTCTAATTGTTTACATCAGTGTGAGAGCTTTCCACAGTGCTAATTTGATGTTCAGACCAAAGCTGGAAAATCAGGAAATAGCATTCCAGAAGTGATATCCTGCTAGGTTTTAAACATCACTCTTAGTATGAAAACTGGAGCATATGGGGATCATAGTTCATTTTTATTCAGCCTACCAGTAACTTGGGACTATAACTACCAAATTTAATGAGTATTGCAACACATAACAACATTAAAAAAACCTAAACAATCAAAACTTTTAACTGACAAAGCACCAACCTGAGGGCCAGTTACAAATATTTTAACTTCCAGAGAGGTAGTCCAATTAATCTTGCAGGAAAAATGACCAATATTGAAACAGTGGGTTGCAGCAAGCACTATCGCCCCATAGAGAGCAGGGTGGATTTGGTTAAAATCACAATTTAAATCATTATTCAGAAAGACTTGATCAATCATGTGAAATTATTTCTTTTGCTTGTTGTAACTGTAATATATATTTTCCACAGCAGATTTTTCCCAATCTCTTTGCCCAGAGTGACTCTAGTAACCCTCTGTTCATTGTTAAGGCTTGTCTAAAAGTGTATCCTTGGGTAAGGGCTTTCCTCTGTCTACATAAAGGTGGAGAAAAACAATATCCGTGGGAGCCACTGGAGAGAAATCAGCATCACTCAGGTAAATTATTGAAAGCAATTCTGGAGATTTAAATAGGATTTCTAAGAATTTTCAGCATAGTATCATGTAGAGATAAAAGCTACAGGAATAATTTGAGTTAGGGGTAGAAAATAGGGCTGATCATGTCTTCTGTTTCTAATTTCTGTTACGTTGGTAATAAGAATGTACCTCTGGAGAAACAAACCCATTCTGAGAAATGCAAAAATTTCCTGGTGGTATGCATCAGACTGAATATTATAAGAAACAGAAAGATCAACCTAAATAATCTGTACAGAAATCCAAGGAATCCCATGAAATTGAGGTTCCAATCCATGAACTGCTGAACTCTATGTAGTGTATTCATAAATGATGTCATGATTACACTAACAATATAGAATTAGAATGTAGAATCCCAATTCTATAAAAAGATACTTCAGTCATCACACATTTTAAATTAAGACTACCATCATATAGGGCTTAAAAACATAAAATAGCAATAAAATTTAAAATGAGATTTAAATTTAAAAATCCAATTTAAATTTAAAAAACGATTTTTAGAAAAATCACTGGCAAAATCCTATATAAAATTCCTTTTATTCATGTGAGCCTACTCTTAATTTAGCATAGTATGTCACAATTAGTGTAGGCCCATTTAAATCAATGGAACTTAAGGAAGGAGTTGATTCACTAAATACCAATTGATTCAACAGGCCTGCTCTAGTGAAATTTACTGCGCTGCACAACAGGATTTTGCCCTTTGATTTTCATCTGTTCTAATGGCCAGTCTGCTATTGCTAGTCTCAACTAAGAGCAGGGACATTGCATAAAATGCAGAAGGGTTATTCAACCCTTATGTACATTCCACTGAATCAATGGATATACTCTAGCTGGCACTAGCAATAGAATACTAGCCCACATTTTTGTCAAGCTTCCATGTCAATGCTGTAGAGATCAACTATGCTGAAAGCCAGTTATGCTGAACCATCTTGCCTGTACAACTGACTTGCCAGTCAGATGTAGCAATATTTGATTTGGTTCTGTTTTGTTTAAAACGCTATTTCACATCAAAAATACTTACAAAAAGTAATATATTAACCAGCCTTCTATTAATTTTCAATTTCAACCTTGTCAAAGATCAGATTCATTGAAAATGCAACAGTTTCTCAAGGAGCTCCAACATTTTGTTCAACCACCCCATAACAGGTGCTATCTGGAGGCATTTTCTTGAGAAAGACAGTTGAATTTTGGCTGATGTAAACAAAAATCCTATTAAGTCATGTTATATATTTGGAATATTTTCTATTTTCAAGTTACTCAACAAAACTGTCAACATGCTTAAATATCCCTATATAGCTAAGGATATTTGTGTATCATCACATTATCTTTGGACATAAGTATTCAATAATAAATCTTCTAGTGTTTATCAATGTATTTCTTCTTAGTATCTAACATTTTCACTTGGGAATGTTAGCCTGCTGTCATTTTTTTCAAATAGTACTTCTGATTTTAATAGATAATGAAAAAAGAAGGGGCAAATTTCAAATCTTTGTCCATATCTTCTAGTTCCATGCAACCCTGTTTTCCTGAAAATAAGACCTAATCTGAAAATAAGCTCTAGTATGATTTTTCAGGATGCTCATAATATAAGCCCTACTCCAAAAATAAGCTCCAGTTAAGTGAAACCCCACCCTCCACCATTGTGCAGCAACCAGAAGATAGCATGACTGTAAAGTAAAACATCCCCTGAAAATATACCCTAATGAATTTTTTGAAGCAAAAATTAATATAAGACCCTGTCTTATTTTCGGGGAAACACGGTACCCTCACATATTTGGCCTTTTTTATTAATGCAAAATATCATTATAAAATACATAAGTTTCTGCAGATGAACACCACTTCATCAGGTTTGTACCAGTGTGAAGAACTTAAAAGTCCAAAAATTCGAGGCAAGATGGATTTTGCCAGGAAATTTACTCTTAGATTTAAAGTCCAAAAGTTCTTCGTTCGTTCGTTTAGTCGTGTCCGACTCTTCGTGACCCCATGGACCAGAGCACGCCAGGCCCTCCTATCTTCCACTGCTTCCCGGAGTTGGGTCAAATTCATGTTGGTTGCTTTGCAGACACTGTCTAGCCATCTCATCCTCTGTCGTCCCCTTCTCCTCTTGCTGTCACACTTTCCTAACATCAGGGGCTTTTCCAGGGAGTCTTCTCTTCTCATGAGATGGCCAAGGATCTCTCCTTCCAGTGAGCACTCAGGGTTGATTTCCTTTAGAACTGATAGGTTTGTTCTCCTTGCAGTCCAGGGGACTCTCAAGAGCCTCCTCCAGCACTACAATTCAAAGGCATCAATTCTTCGGCGGTCTGCTTTCTTTATGGTCCAGCTCTCACTTCCATACATCACGACAGGAAAAACCATAGCTTTGACTATTCGGACTTTTGTTGGCAAGGTGATGTCTCTGCTTTTAAAGATGCTGTCAAGGTTTGTCATTGCTTTCCTCCCAAGAAGCAGGCGTCTTTTAATTTCGTGGCTACTGTCTCACCATCTGCAGTGATCATGGAGTGCAAGAAAGTAAAATCTGTCACTGCCTCCATATCTTCCCCTTCAATTTCCCAGGAGGTGATGGGACCAGTGGCCATGATCTTAGTTTTTTTGATGTTGAGTTTCAGGCCGTTTTTTGCACTCTCCTCTTTCACCCTCATTACAAGGTTCTTTAATTCTTCCTCACTTTCTGCCATCAGAGTGGTATCATCTGCATATCAGAGGTTGTTGATATTTCTTCCGGCAATCTTAATTCCAGTTTGGGATTCCTCCAGTCCAGCCTTCTGCATGATGTATTCTGTATATGTTAAATAAGCTGGAGGACAATATACAGCCTTGTTGTACTCCTTTCTCAATTTTGAACCAATCAGTTGTTCCATATCCAGTTCTAACTGTTGCTTCCTGTCCCACATATAGGTTTCTCAGGAGATAGACAAGGTGGTCAGGCACTCCCATTTCTTTAAGGACTTGCCATAGTTTGCTGTGGTCCACACAGTCAAAGGCTTTTGCATAGTCAACGAAGCAGAAGTAGATATTTTTCTGGAACTCTCTGGCTTTCTCTATAATTTGGTCTCTAGTTCCTCTGCCCCTTCGAAATCCAGCTTGTACTTCTAGGAGTTCTCGGTCCACATACTGCTGAAGCCTACCTTGTAGGATTTTGAGCATAACCTTGCCAGCGTGTGAAATGAGTTCAATTGTACGGTAGTTGGAGCCTTCGTTGGCACTGCCCTTCTTTGGGATTGGGATGTAGACTGATCTTTTCCAATCCTCTGGCCACTGTTGATTTTTCCAAACTTGCTGGCATATTGAGTGTAGCACCTTAACAGCATCATCTTTTAAGATTTTAAATAGTTCAACTGGAATGCCATCACCTCCACTGGCCTTGTTGTTAGCCATGCTTTTTAAGACCCACTTGACTTCACTCTCCAGCATTTCTGGCTCAAGGTCAGCAACCACACTATCTGGGTTGTCCGGGACATCCAGATCTTTCTGGTATAATTCCTCGGTGTATTCTTGCCACGTCTTCTTGATGTCTTCTGCTTTTGTGAGATCCCTACCATTTTTGTCCGGTATCATGTCCATCTTTGCACAAAATGTTCATTTAATATCTCCAATTTTCTTGAACAGATCTCTGGTTTTTCCCTTTATTTTCCTCTGTTTCTTTGCAGTGTTAATTTAAGAAGGCCCTCTTGTCTCTCCTTGCTGTTCTTTGGAAGTCAGCATTCAATTTTCTGTAATTTTCCCTATCTCCCTTGCATCTTGTTTCCTTTCTCTTCTCTGCTATTTGTAAGGCCTCGTTGGACAGCCACTTTGTTTTCTTGCCTTTCCATTTCTTTGGGAAGGTTTTTGTTTCTGCCTCCTGTACAACTTTACGAGCCTCCATCCATAGTTCTTCAGGCTCTCTGTCCACCAAATCGAGTTCCTTAAATCTGTTCTTCACTTCCACTGTGTATTCATAAGGGATTTGGTTTAGATTCTACCTGACTAGCCCCGTGGTTTTTCCTACTTTCTCCAGTTTAAGCTTGAGTTTCGCTGTAAGAAGCTGATGATCAGAGCCACAATCAGCTTCAGGTCTTGTTTTTGTTGACTGTATAGAGCTTCTCCATCTTTGGCTGCAGAGAACATAATCTTTTTTCAGTATTGCTCATCTCATGAAGTCCATGTGTAGAGTCGCCTCTTGTGTTGTTGGAAAAGAGTGTTTGTGATGACCAGCTTGTTCTCTTGACAAAGCTCTATTAGCCTTTGCTCTGCTTCGTTTTGAACTCGAAGGCCAAACTTACCTGTTGTTCCTTTTATTTCTTGACTCCTTACTTTAGCATTCGAATCCCCTATAATGAGAAGAACATCTTTCTTTGGTGTCAGTTCTAGAAGGTGTTGTAGGTCTTCATAGAAGTGGTCAGTTTCAGCCTCTTCACCATTGGTGGTTGGTGCATAAACTTTGATTACTGTGATGTTGAAAGGTCTGCCTTGGATTAAATGTATTAAATAAATACATCTAAACAATTAATAAAAATTCTGCAGGCCTAATGGCTTCTCATTAATCTTCCAAAGTTTCATAGGTCTTTCCAGGGCCCTGATTAAAGGGCAATGCCAGTGTGCTGGAGCAAAGGTGAGTCATTTGTTTAGTTAATCTGTTCCATTCCAAGGTCAGTTTCCAAACAAGTGGATGCAAATTAGAAATGTTTCTTGCCCTGGAACAGAACTGAAGGTGAAACATGGCTATTCCTTGAAAATTATAGTTAACATATTCCTATAGTTCCTGATTCAAATTGCGAATGGAAGAGACACCAATGGGAAATGTTTTCTCACCTATGAATATAACAATGAATTCACTGCAACATGTTATACTCAGATGGCAAAAGTAATGCAGCACTGTAAGTTATGTAAGTTGAGCGATGAAATGTATGTACCCTGTTTGGGATCAATTATATAACTTGTCAGCACCTTGGATGCATTAAATATTACATAAAAAGGACACAAATAACAATCATTTCAAAAACCTAGTTTGAAATTACTTTAACAGGCAAACTTAAATTAGTGGTTTTGCAAGCTTGTCTACTGGGAAGTCCTTATTGTTTGAAGAGTCCCAATGAATGTTATTGGAAAATATTTTTCATTGCTCAGTCAGCTCTAGTAATTACATTCTGCTGACCTAGATTCTCCCTGCTGATGCAGTTGAGTACAGTATTCTTTTTGTCTCCTTAACAAAACTGTTGTGCAGTGCTGCTGTGTCCTGTTAAAAAGCCACTAAGTTGCATTGCAGCAACAAGACAAATCACACTGACAGCTCCAGAGATTACACATGGAGCTTGCTTGTGGAAGTTGTTAACTGAAATGTTATATTTTAAATTCTTGTTCATACACAATAAACAATGCCCACTGAAAGTGAAAAGCCAACAAACCTTGAAACAGCTTGAATCCTTATTACCACACCTACTTGCTTAGAGGTTAGATCCTAGCAGCGAATTTCATAGTCTAATGCTGGGATGCTTTTCAAGACCTATAATAAGAAAATGTTAAAAATAATATGTCCATGATCCTGCAAAGAACTTGAATGCATAATTTTTTTAGGGTGGTTGATTTTTGCTTATTTGCTTGATGTTAATGAATCTCAGAGATTCTATGGCAGTAGTGGAGGACCTCCCCCCCCGCAAATGCCCCCAAATCAGAAACATCTATTCAAGAGGCCCCATCCCACAATTCTTGTTCAATATTTCTCAGGATTTCAAGCTTTTGTAAAATGTTAATACTGCTGGGAGTAATTTTTCCTGCTATCAGGAAATTACTAATATTGTTCCAAAATCTAACTCCATAATCTCTGTTTGTGCCCCTTACACCCAGCATTTCAGCTGTACGATTTAATCCGGTGGTTCCCATTCCCAAGCTTGGGTTCCCAGATGTTGAAATGGAGATACTACAACCTAGTAGTCATCATCCCTAGTTACTACAACCTAGTGTACAGGAATGATAGGAATAGTGGTAGTGTAACATCTGGGAATTCAAGCTTGGGAATCACTGTGATATATATTAATACCCACCTCTCTGAAGAATCTGTCCTAGCTTAGAATGTAACTTTATAGCTGGAGCCAATGGTGTTTAATAGCTTAGCTAGGCATATGATAATTGTGGTCTTAACCATCCCTTGAAGTTGTTCTAGTGATTCAGAGCCTTCATCACATAGTATCGTTGGTTCTATTGTTAAATAACCATCACAGCCATATATAATTTGGGGGATTGTACTATATGTACTTTTAAAAACTGCTGGTGATCTGCTTAGCTATTGGTAAAGAACAATCACATATTTCTCAGAACTTGTTCATGGTTCAAATCTTACTGCTAGCATAAACTGAACATGTGGCCTCAGGCAAGCCACTCTCGTCTCACCTCCAGCTCCTTCCTCTTCAGATAATAATGCTGATGTACCTTGCAAGTTGGAAAATTACTGAGATAGTGTATGTGAAGGATACCCAGTGTGGTATAGTCAGTGAGCAGAGTAATGGACCAGGACTCAGAAGGCCTGGGTTTGAAACCATGCTCAGCCATGGAAACTCACTGAGGACATGAAAATCACTCCTTAAATATCTCACTTACATTGAAAGCCCTCTTATGGCCAGTATAAGTTCCAAACCAAAAGGCACATAACAATAACAGTGTGCGTCAAGTGTGATATAGATGTTAAATATTATTATATTTTATCTACATATTAGAGATACAATATCAGGGGGACAGTTGCTAACATAATCCATGGAATTTCTATGGTTTGTTTGCTCAAAAACCAGTTCTGAAAAGGTCATGAGTTTTCTTAAGTTCTAACTGTGCTTAAAGAAAAGCTAAAATAAATTTTTAAAAATGAAACTTTTATGAGAAGGTTGGGTTTTCTAGGGATCCTCAACAGATTGCTTGAAGTGCACCCTTTTTTATTTGGCAATTAAATTATACAAGCCCTGAAGAAATGTTCTGGGCTAGGTAAACCAGGATTGTTGTGCATAACATCTTTGTCCTGGTAGCCATTTTCTGGCTCCTCACCCCTTGAGGGATCCAGCAAAAGGTCTATGAAGACATTTAGAGTGTCCTGGTGGACTAGAATTGCTGGAAGTGAATATCTTTGTCCTGGTGGCTGTTCCCTAGTCCTTCTCCTTGAGAATTCTGGCAAGTGACTTGGCTTTAGGTGAGGGAAAACCAACTATCACAGGCAGAATTTTTCTATATTCTCAGCCCTTCCCTACTCCAAAGCTTTCTTTAAAGCAAGTACTCTGATATCAATTCCCTTATGCCAAAGATGTTGGGAACTGGTCTTTGATAGAAAGGAACAATCTTTTCTATCTGCTTTCCCAGGCATTCTTATCTGAAACTCCCCTCGGTGAGCTACTTCAGGGAGTGCTGATGGGCCACTTCTTTCGTGTCCTGTGTGATAACTTCATGCAGTTTGTCTATTAGGAGTGTGTGTTTTTAGTGTGTGTCGCGTGGATGTAGTGTAGAGTTGAGCGAAGTGTGGCTCACAGCCTGCATGAATCCCCCAAGTGCCATTTTGCCAAATTTCAGTGATCTTTCACTCACAGTGTTCTTTCTCTATATAGAGCAAACCATACATATAGAGTGTTCTCTATATATAGAGAGAACACTGCGAGTGAAAAATCACTGAAATATGGCAAAATGGCACTTGGGGGCTTCATGCAGGCTGCGAGCCACACTTCGCTCAACTCTACACTACATCCACTCAACACACACTAAAACACACACACTCCATAGTGTGGACCTCCAAAAGGCCCCCTTTTGAAGACGACAGTTTTAATTATTTTCCTCTTCTCTTTGCCCCTGCGTAGGGTATCTGTGAATCATACATTGGAACAAAGTTCCTAGTTCCGTGAGGAGTGGGTCCTGAAAAAATCTGGAAAGATGACACAGTGAGAGTACCTCCTGTACACCCTCAGAAACAGTTTCTTTAAAGGGGATCCCTGTAATTAGTCATTCATTCATTCATTTAGACATTTGTACTCCACCTATATATGGGCATGTGATAAAGCTATTCATTTTGCAGTGGGAATAATAACCTGAAATCAAATACGGTACTTTGTGAAGGAAACATTCTATAGAAGCTACTGATAGGGAAGAAATCTTGGCTGAATGCCCACAAGAAGATTTAAATCAGAAGAACCCTCAAGTCCTAGTTCTCTCTGTTCTCAGGTCTTTCCTGCAGCCTTCTGCTTCTTGCTTGAATGTAGCACCCAATATTTCATACTGAGATTAACATACTTGAGGTAAAATGATTTATGAATGTCACAGCATTTCAGAGCCTAATAAATATTGGATTGTTAGTTACTGGAGTTGCCAGTGCACTTTATATTTTATGTCCCTGGTCTCTTCTTGTCACTGGCCTGCTTATGCAAGAATAGCTTTTGTTTCTTGATAGGAATGGAGGAAACCATTTGTTAGCTCTGAAAGTACATAAAGGCTATAATTTTTGCCTATGACATAAGCTGAAGGCAAGAGAGAGTTCTCTACATGGGCGCTGTAATTGCCTTTCTTCTTTGCCAAATATTCACCTTAGTATCATATAGCTCTGCTTTGACATAAAGCTGTTTAATTTCATTTGTCCTATTTACCAGGTTTGAGAGACAACTAATCGACAACTTATGGCCGAATCATTTTCTCCTCAAAAAAAATCTATCCTCTTATTAGACCCAAGGCATGAACGGAATGAACGGCTAACTAGAAATGGCCATGACCTGCTTTGTGCCGGGCCATTGCAAGTTGTCGGTTCAGCACCACAGGTGCCGCCCATTCTCTTTCCCCACTGTCCTGGTTGGCTCCCCCCCACACCAGCTGGACCAAGCTGCTAGTCTCCTCCTCTTTGTGCAACTGTCCAGTAACACCAGTAGAATGGAGTGGAATTCTCCAGCTCCTCCAGCAGCCGCCCATTCAGCTGAGGAGGCGAGGCAGGGATTCTGGCAGTGGGGGAGCTGGCCGGGGGTGGGGGAAGGGAACATATGGCACCTGTCGTGCTGCACTAACAACTTGTGACAACTCAACATGAAGCAAGTTGTGCCGATCTCTACTGCTAATTATTGACGGAGCAGGTGGATTTTCAAGTTATTTCTAGCAGCAAAAGAGAATTTGCATGGTTTGTTTCAGTGTATATGTTTGAGTTGGTGTTAACATGAACCTTCTTACTGGCACCATTTCTTGCTGACCCAAACATACAAAAATAAAGGCAACTAAAGTGATATTGAGGTTGACAAGTAAGCTTGTTATGTTTCCTTTGATATTTTCTTCCCTGACAGACCAATACTGCCATATTTTTTCAATACCACTTGTTTTCATAATCTGAAGCCTGATCCACTTAGAACCTCATCAACCAGATTTGAGGGTAATCAGTCACCTATGTGAAAGAATAAAACAGTGTGCACAGAGTCTAATGTTTGACAATGTCTGTCAATGTTCTACAGTGTCCCTCAGTTGTAGGAACTTCCAGTGTATGTTTGATGTGCTCCAGGGGTGAAGTTTCAGAAATGTCTGTGTTCCTGGTTCCAAAGCAAAAGGCAGGGATGGGTTACCTTTTGTTGTGATTAATTGTTAAGTCGTGTCTGACTCTTCGTGACCCCATGAACCAAAGCATGCCAGGCCCTCCTGTCTTCCACTGCATCCCAGAGTCAGGTCAAATCCATGTTGGTAGCTTCAGTGACACTGTCCAACCATCTCATCCTCTGTCATCTCCTTCTCCTCTTGCCTTCACACTTCCTAACATCAGGGTCTTTTCCAGGGAGTCTTCTCTTCTCATGAGATGGCCAGAGTATTGAAACCTCAGCTTCAGGACCTGTCCTTCCAGTGAGCACTCCTTCCAGTGAGCAATTCCTTTAGAATTGATAGGTTTGTTCTCCTTGCAGTCCAGGGGGCTCTCTCCAGCACCACAATTCAAAAGCATCAATTCTTCGGAGGTCAGCCTTCTTTATGGTCCAGCTCTCACTTCCATACATCGCTACTGGAAAAAGCATAGCTTTGACTGTGCGGACCTTTGTCAGCAAGGTTATGTCTCTGCTTTTTAAGATGCTGTCTAGGTTTGTCATCGCTTTCCTCCCAAGAAACAGGCATCTTAATTTCATGGCTGCAGTCACCATCTGCAGTGATCATGGGGCTCAAGAAAGTAAAATCTGTCACTGCCTCCATATCTTCCCCTTCTATTTGCCAGGAGGTGATGGGACCAGTGGCCATGATCTTAGTTTTTTTAATGTTGGGCTTCAGACCATTTTTTTGCGCATGGGTTACCTAGCTATGGATTTTATATGCTTCTTCAGTACTTTAGTACTTCAAACAACCTCATAAGGTGAGGAATAATCTTTAATTACAGTTGTGGAATTTCAGTTTCAATCAGAGAATAAAAGGAAGGTTGTAGTTTCCACATCTGCAAGAGACTGCCTTTGTGGAAAGGATCAGAGGAGGAGAGTGAGCAAACAACAGGAAGAAGGGGTGAGAACTTTGCTTAAGTCCAGTAAAAGTGACTTTGCTAATGGGCTAGTGGCAAGACAGAATTATGTTAGGCCATCAAGCCTTCTTCTCAGTGAAACTCAGTGTTGGTTGCATGCAAGACCGTTATTTTGTCATTGCTCTTTTCTGTCAGTAATACAATATCATCTATGTATCTTAAATTATTGATGTTTCTTCCACTAGTTTTCATTCTACATTTATCTGAATCTAGTCCAGCTTTCTGTATAATATATTCTGCATACAAATTGAACGAATGGGTATATAAAATATATTGAACAAAGAGGTATATAAAATATACCCTCAGATACCTTTGCCTGTTGGAAAACATTCTGTTTCTCCATATTCTGCCCTAATGCTAGCTTCTTGTCTAGAGTATAGATCACACATTAGGACAATCAAATGTTGTAGCACACACATTCATTTTAGAATAGTCCATAGCTCTCATGATTCACACAGTCAACGGCTTTACTGTATAAAGACTGATCTTCTTGTGAAATTCTTTGGTATGCTCCAGTAGCCAACATTAGAAATGGGGGTTTTGCTTCTGCCCAGATATTCCTAATTCCTCTCTTCCTTCTCTCCAGCCATTCAATCCATTTACCAGGCTCCACAGGCAGACAGGCAGTGCATGGGTGGTGCACCAATCAAGGCTAGAGCCTGGTCAGCTTGGTCCTACTTCCCCAAGCAGCTGACCATTCCTCCACTGTGCAGGGAAACTCTCCCTCCCACTTGCCTGCCAGAGAGGTTGGCAACCTGGGGAGGTGTGGACAGGCCAGTCAGGCTCCAATGTTGATTGTTGTGCTGCTGATGCAGAAGGATCCTGGTTGCCTGTGAAGCCTGGTAAGTGGATTGGGTGGCTGAGGGAAGGGAGTAGTGGAATGAGGAACATCTGGGCAGCAACACTTTGTGCTCCATATGAAGCACAAAGCCCCCATCTCTAGCCAACATACATTCACAATTCATCATACAATCTGAACTCTAATGTCTCTTCCTTTTTTGGAATCCAACCTGAACACAGGACATTTCTTGCTTCATTGTGGTTATGTACCAGCCTACTCTGGGGGACCTTATGGAGAACCAATTCTTGAAGGTATAGGAATACTCCCTTATTATTATAATGGGTAAATTGATATATCTTGGGGCCAGTATCTCCCACTGAGGTTTCCTAGACAACAAAATAACCTCTAGGCATGAAATGTTTGATTTTTTTTTAAATGACAACATCCACAATTCACCAATAACTTTCCCAGCCAGAATTCTGACAGCTGTAGCCAAAAACACCAAGCCCCTAAAGTTGCTTCTACTTTTACTCATGTCTGTAGTATTTATGGTATTCAGTTTTTCTGCATGTTACTCTTCTTTTCTATATGCATACACTTTTGAAACTGGAGCTCTGACTTGACAGAACTATTCCTCGCTCCATCTGTCATCTACTTAGTGGTCCAACTGGTCCAACTGATTGTGTTTTAACTGACAAATCTCAGTTGCATTTTGCCTGCTCTTGCACCCTCTTGTGTCCTCCCTTTTTCTCTTGCTTTACCTTCCGTCCTCAAGGGAATTTCACCTCTCCTAACCAGTAACAGTCACGTCCACAGTCCACTCTCGTTGTTTAGTCATTAAGTTGTGTCCGACTCTTTGTGACCCCATGGATCAAAGCACGCCAGGCCCTCCTGTCTTCCACTGCCTCCCACAGTTCACTCTACATATAATAATAACAGAAAAATCTTGTCCTGTGTTTCATAAACCATGGCTTGCATTTTACAATGGTCTTTCCTTCTTTTCTGTGAACAGATGTGGAGAAGAAAAATACTGCTCATCTCATAAACAGGAAACACTGAGGTTCATCCTAGCCATACTATTTTTAGATTTAAATTCATTTCGTGATGAGATATAATCTGGCCTTTCTCTTCCTTGCTTCTTCAGAGAAGGATAACAGAAGGGCTATAACAAGGACTCAAGAATTTGCTTTCATTTTGTCTTGAGGCTACCACATCCTAACGCTTGACTTAACTGAGCAGATTTGGTGTGGAGCGTTAAACAGTAATCATCTGATTTATAAACTAATCTTAGGAAGTAAAAGTAATATTCCCCAGTAGCTTATTATATTCTAGATATGAAACATAATATTTGAAATCTGAGATTATAACAAAAGAATGTGTCTTTGCTGGTGTGTGTTTATGTGTGCATCCACATATGCATGTGCGCACATAGACACAGACATACTGCACATATTTAAAAAGATATATTATTTATTTGAAATATTTTGATACAATTTCTCATTTATATAAATCCTGAAGTGGTGTACAACAACATTATGCAAAATAAAATACATTGATTAAAAAGCACACACAAAATCATGCAACATATGAGAGAGAACTCATGGTTGGATGAATGCCAAAGTAAAAATATATGTTTTCAATACTTCTATAAAGTAACTCTGTTGAAGCCTGATGTACTGTAAAGGGATGCCACTACAGAGTACCTCTTTCTACATCAGAAAAACAATAATTCTGTGCCATCAAGTCAATTCCAACTTATGGTGACCTTTTCCCTGGTTTTCTAGATTTAGAGCAGGGGTCTCCAAACTGTGGCCCGTCGGCCACATCCGACTCCCCTTGCCTTTTTATCTGTCCCAGGCAGAGGAAGAGAAGGGAAGGGGGACCCAAGTGGTCCCCTGCCCCCGCTACCTTTGCAAAGACAGTGGAGTTGGGGGATTGCGTCTATCATGCTTTGGTCCTCTTCCTATCTTTGCCTAGGCATAGGAAGAGGAGGGAAGGGCTACCCAAGCGATCCCCCACCTCCAGCTGTCTTTGCAAAGACAGCACAGATGGGGAATTGCTTGGATTCCCCTTTCCATCCTTTGGCCCCTGAAAATGTGTAAAATATATGATGTGGCTTTCATACTGAAAAGTTTGGAGACCCCTGCTGAACTTGCTGAAGGCTACAGATACTGGTTCTTCTCTTAAGAGGCATAGTGTGGAATTAAACTCCTAACCTCAGGTTTCTCAGCAAGCTGCCCTTTTAGAAATCCATAGTCTCTATCAAGAATAATACAGTAGTTGCCTCCCCTAAAATTTCAGTTACTAGGGCATTTAGGATGGCAACTTGGGAGGAAAGGGTTGAATTCCCTTCCCCTTTGCTCTGATCGCATACATTGTTTCATGCCACCCAGTTCATGTAATTTCTATCTTCAAAGATCTGTATGTTAGATACAAAGATGCATTTAACCTTATATTGTTAGGTTGAGGGAAACAATGAAAACAACTAAATGCAGTGCAGGGTGAGTACATACTATCAGACATTTTCTTGCAATACTTACTGTATTGGAATAGCTATATACTTGGATCCAGGAGAGGAGAGCCACATGTAGAAGCAAGCATTGCACATTTTGTAGTGTTCATCTGGGCATTTCATTGATCTACAGGAATATATGTTTTGATATCTGGGGATGGGATATTGCATCTCCAGCTAGGCCACTGGTATGTTAGTAGTAAGCAACTAGAGTTTCAATCAGTGGCTTCAATATTAATCTAACTCTATTTCAATGGTTTCTTGGTATTTTCTTTCATTTTGGAAGACACCTATCATTTGCAGAGTCTACTTCAATATACAGTAGGATCATGCTATCCATGGGGGATCAGTTCCAAGCCCCCTCCCCCTGGTAGATGCTGAAAAATACAGAAGTATTGAATGCTATATGTAGCATGGCGTCTGGCTCTCTCCAGTGGCCAGCTCTGGTAAATATACCCTGGAAATATATATAAATACGTATTTCTTTTCTTTTTAAAAAAGTATTTCCAGCCAGCAGTGGATACTGATCCTGTGGCTCTAATGGGATCTTACTCTATATCAGTAACTGACAGCCGGTGTGGTGTAGGGGATAGAATGTTGGATTGGAGCTCAAAAGACCTAAGTTGAAATCCATGCTTGGCCATAGAAACTCATTTGAGGGGATGATGGTAAATCACTCCTTGAACATCTCACATCCCTTGAAAACCGTATCCGCGTCACCATAGGTCAGAGGCAACTCAATGACACATATATCAGTGATATGAAGGATAACACAAACGTGAGCACATTTTGTTTAAAAATTGTCAAATTTTTGTTTGCAAAACTATGGTCTCCTGAATCAGTTGGTGTTTGGCATGCTCTGCAGCAGTTCTTGGGGTTCATGGCAACTGCATACATTCTTTGATAGGGGAACAAATCCAAAGCTGTTGGCAGCAGAACAAAAGCAAAGAGCTTTTTTTTCAGGTCGTTAACTTTATAGATTGCGTTCTTTTTCTTGTTGTTGTATCTTAATTACAGTCCCTGGGTGCAAAGGAGAACATGTCTGGCAAAGGGCCTTTCCCCCCTTCTGGAAGGGCTACCCATTGTACAGCTTACTGAAGTATGGAAGAAAAAGAAGAGGCTATATATAGGTGTGGCCTAGGGCAGGCACAGAGGCTGCACGCAAGCACAGTAATGCTAATCAGAAACCAAATAAAGCTGCTGTCTGAGTGAATCAGTTGGTGAGTCAGCAAAGTGTCTGGAAAAGGAACAGCAGGCACAGCTGTTGCTAGGATACTGGGGTTGCAGTGAAGAAAAGTAGCACAATTTGGTTTTTCCTAATTGATAACTTTCCCCCTTCCTACATTTACCTTCATCTAAAATAAAACCGGCTTTAACGACAAGATCACATTAATTTATATTCTACCAGGCTTTAAAATAAGAGGTAACAAAAAACAAAAAACAAAACCACCCCTACATCTCTGAAAACAAATGCAGCATGAAATTTGTACACATGCTAAGAATGGGTGCTACAATTGAGTCATTTTTAACACAGTTTCTTTCATCATATGGAATTATTCTCACTTTTGTGGCTCAGTGTGATGTATATGTTTTAATATTAAGAGCTCTGGAGCATTTCCCCCTATTTTTCAGTATTAAATGTTGTTCTACATATAGTCATATGTTTCTATTTATTTATGAAACAGATATATGCCCAAGAGCATCAAACTGTCCATCACTGTTAAAATCAATGCATTATTTCTGTTGTTAAGTGTGTGAGCCATGCTGAGGTCTGTGAGGATGATAAATTAGATAAGGACACCTGCTTTTCCATGGTGAGTGTCGGGTCCAAATATATGCCCAAGCTGCGGACCCCACTCTTCGTGGCCAGGGTCACCCCCCCAAACGTGAGAGAGTCACCCAAGCCGCCAGCCACGGGGCCTCCCACCCTCAGAACTTCCGTCTTATTCGGGTTCAGCCTCAGCCCTTTCTCCTTAACGTCAGTATTAAGCATACAATTGCAGATGGTTAATGAAATACATGTTGTTAAATGTGTTTTAAAACAAACTTTATGTTTTAGTTATACTTCTGTTTTATTTAAATTTTAGTATTGTTAATTGCCTTCAGTGCTAGTGACAAATATGACTCTTCTTAGATACTTCTATTTACAATGCTTGTAGTAGTCCTTGCTGTTCCTTAGGCATCAGCATGAAATTTTTAGCATACAAAAAAATATCCATTCTTACTGGTTGTTGATGTGCCCCACACTTCCTCTACCCATGTGACAACTTTCAAATGACAATTATCTCCATAATAAGTTTTAGAAGAGGTAGCTGTGTTAGCATATCAGGCAAAAACAAAAGGAAAACAAAAAATAAGGAAGACAAAAACGTTGTGGCACCTTAAAGACTATAACTGCTATATCCGACTCTGAGGAAGTGGACGTGTGCACAAAAGCTCACATTAAAATATAGCCGTTAGTCTTTAAGGTGCCACAATAGTTTTGTCTTCTCCAGAATAAGTTCAGGGCTGGCGCTTAAACTTGTCAAAAGGGACTTCTTCTTCTGGATGAACCCTTTCACTAATGCAGGCAAAGAGGCAGTGCTCTCTTTTGCATTGCTACTTTAACTCTGCCACAGCAAAATTCCACACCGCCTCTTATAAAAAGGAAGACTGTTATTGGTGGAACATAGTTTTCTTAACTTTGGTGATGCTGCATTGGCCATGTGTCTTATCACTGACCAGTGAGATATAGATATATACATACAATGTTTTGTAGTTGTCAGTTTCTTTACTATCTAATTATAAGCCTTTACTATTCTTCTTTATAAAATTTAAACATCTTGGCAGTTCCTTTTATATATATAAGTAGAAACTTGCTTTGACCCATGTTGTAAAAAAACCCTACACTGTTATTCACAACCTTTTCCTAACCACACTAATTCTTCCTCCCAAACTTTACTTAACTCACAGCTTTGACAGCATTAATCAACAAATCAACACAAAGCTCTCACTTCCGTCTCTCACACACATCCTTATATAAAAAAACAGAATCTCTCCAACTAGGAATCATATAAACCAATCAGCTTGCAGTACCATTCACAAACATTCTTCCACACTTCTCAGCTGTGTCAGCTGTCACTCATGGCATCCATCCCACATACAGTTACTTACTATGCAAGCCAGTACAAACTACAAATCATATGTGCAATGTAACATCATCACAGCTGTATCCAGTGGCTGTGCCAGCAGAAGGCAGCTTGCATAGCTTGTATAACAAATGTTTCTCTTTTTCTCCTTCCCCTGCAGCCCCATACCACTTGAAAAAGCTCCAAGGAGGACAGGGAGTATGTATTCGCGAAGGCTTTCACGGCCGGGATCTAATAGTTGTTATGGGTTTTTTGGGCTCTTTGGCCGGGTTCTGAAGGTTGTTCTTCCTAACGTTTCCCCAGTCTCTGTGGCCGGCATCCTCAGAGGACAGCACTCTGTGCTCTCGTGTAGTTGGCTGGGGAGTGCAGTATTTATGGCTGTGAGATAGGCTTTTGTCTTTTTGTGTAGATGGGTGATTAGTGTGTTTTGTTGTGGGTGTATTGTTGTGCTAAGGAGAAGAGATTATTTGTCACTGTGATTGATAGGTGTCATTAGCTGGTCTTTTGTGTGTAGTGATCCCCTGTCCTTGTGGCCAGGTGGAGTTCATTGACCTTTTGCACACTGTATTTTTGAGAGCTGGGAGCCAAGTTTTGTTGAGCTTCACACTTTCCTCTTTTTTGTTGAAGTTCTGCTGGTGCTTGTGGATTTCAATGGCTTCCCTGTGCAGTCTGATGTAATGATTGCTGGTGTTGTCCAGTATTTCAGTATTTTGAAATAGAATTTCATGTCCAGTTTGTTTTAGGGTATGTTCAGCTACTGCAGATTTTTCTGGTTGTTTTAGTCTGCTGTGTCTCTCATGTTCTTTGATTCTGGTGTGGATGCTTCATTTTGTGGTTCCAATATATACCTGGCCACAACTGCAAGGTATCCGGTATACTCCTGCAGTGGTGAGGGGGTCCCTTCTGCCTTTGCTGACCGTAACATTTGTTGTATTTTTGTGGTGGGCTTGAATACTGTTTGTAGGTTGTGTTTTTTTCAAAAGTTTCTCCATGCAGTCCGTGACCCCTTTGATGTATGGCAGAAATACTTTATTTGTGGGTTGCTGTTTTTCTTCTTCAGTTCGGTGTTGTTTTCTTGGTTTGATGGCTCTTGTGATTTCATTTTTGGAGTAGCCATTTACCTGTAGGGCCCAATTCAGATGGTTGAGTTCAATGCTGAGAAACTGAGCTTCACAGTTCCGATTTGCACGGTCTACCAGTGTTTTGTTTATGCCTCTTTTTTTGCTGTGGGTGGTGGTTGGAGTTTTTGTGTAGGTCCCAGTTTGTGTGGGTGGGCTTTCTGTAGACCTTGTGTCCCAGTCGGAGGTCAGTTTTGCGTAGGACCATGACATCTAAGAACGGGAGTTGGGCCTCTATTTCTTTTTCCATGGTGAATTGTATATTTGGGTGGATGCTGTTGAGATGGTTGAGAAATTCTTCCAATTTTTCTTCACTGTGACTCCAAATTGCAAAGGTGTCATCCACATATCGGAACCAGACCATGTGTGCGAGGGGTGCCGAAGCCAAGGCAATTTTTTCAAAATGCTCCATGTAGAAGTTTGCTATAACCGGGCTGAGGGGGCTGCCCATGGCCACTCCATCTGTCTGTTCATAGAATTCATTATCCTACTGGAAATAGCTAATCGTTAGGCAGTGCTGGAAGAGGACCTTGATGTCTTCTGGAAATATCTGCTGGATGAGTGTCAGGGTGTCCTTTAGTGAACAGGGATACTACGTCAAAGCTGATCAGTCTGTCCCCAGGGTTGAGTTTTAGTTGTGCTGATCTTGCTTATGAAATGTCCTGAGTCTTTGATGTAGGCTGAGGTCTGTCCAATGTGGGTCTGTAGGAGGGTCACTAGGTGTTTGGCTAATTCATATGTTGGTGGGCTGATGGCACTTACAATGGGCCTGAGTGGGATTGAGTCCTTGTGGATTTTGGGGAGTCTGTATAGTCTTGGTGGGAGAGCTTCTGTCTTGCAGATTTGTTGAAGGGCGTTGGGACAGGGAGTCTTGAACAGGATGGCTTTCTCTTTGATTCTTTAGTGGGAGGAGGGAATCACTCTAAATCCACTAAGTTGACTTTGCATAGCTAATAAAAGATCAATAAGATTGATCTCAACTAGAGATGGAGAACACTCACCATTTTGGCAAGTTGTCCCACTTTGTGAGTCATCAAAAGCTGATGACTCATGAAGCACAAAACTGCCCCCATGAAGCGATAAATAATGAAGTTATTCATCAAGTCATGGGGGGGGGTTATTTAAAAAGAAAAAACCTCTGCCCCTGCCCCCTGCCACCCCCCACTGCCACCCCCCACTGCCACCTCCCCACTGCCGCACAGCCGGCAGGCTAAAGGAATTCAGGCTGTCCTTTGGAAAGATGGCAGCTACAGCTTCCCTGCCCTAAATGAAGCCACAGCTGTCATCTTTGCAAAGGGCAGCCAGTTTCCCTTTCTACAGGCCGTGGCTGCGGAGGCCTGATGGAGACTCGGCAGTGGTGGCAACGATTATAGTAAGGGGGTGTTGGTGGGGGTGGGGTTAAAGTAGGGAGAGGAAGGGTTGGGGTGTTGGCTGTGGGGGGGGGGGTGTGGCTGCCTATCTGCCTGCCGATTATTTGATCAACGGCCAGTAGGCAGAATGGCAATTTTTTTAAAAACAGAGGACGAATAAAAATGGGAAAATATTCATTAATCTGTATTTGTCGGGACTTAAAATTTGACAAATACAGATCGACAAATATTTAACAAATCAGCTATTTTTGGCAAAAAAGCCAATCCGTTTTTATATTCGTACCAATCTCTAATCTCAACCTCTCAAGCCCTCTTCACTAGACTTTCTCCCTCCAGTAGATATGATTGAGGAACTAAGGTTGCTATACATTCAAGGATAGGTGGCGAACCCTCCAACGCTGGAGGCATTCAAAAGAAAATTGGACAACCATCTGTCAGATCTACTTTGATTTAGATTCCTGCATTGTGCAGGGGATTGGACTTGGAGGCCTTATAGGCTCCTTCGAACTCCATTATTTTGTGATTTTATGATACTTGATATTTGGTGAGGTGACTGTACAGTCTTTGTCCTTCCCCCCTTCTAAATCCTCTTATTTTCTGCCTTTCCTTCTTATCTTTGCCCTTGTCCTTATCCTTATCCTTGCCTTCATCTTCATCATCTTTGTCATCCTCCTGCTGATCAAAATAACAGCCAAGGGTGCTTTGATGCTTTTTGAAGTAAGTTATTAGTGGGTGAATGAGGTACTGTATGTTTTGCTCTGTATGTAGGACTGGTGAGGAGTGCTTTGGCTGGAGGAGCATCTTTCTGCAGCCTCCGGTTGTGGTAGGGCCCTCTCAAAGGCTTTCTTTATAAACGACTGCCTACATAGGCCTGATAATGATGATTTTTCTTTCTCATCTGTACTGTTGCCTGTTGTTATTGTTGCTGTTGATGATGAATGAGATAACTGAAACTTGTGCCTGCATAACTTCTGTGTTCCTTTGTTTCTCTTTCTTTGGAATAGTTCTTCAGGGTTGTTTAGGGCTCTTGGAATGGCTAAATAAATAAATAAATAAATAAATAAATAAATAAATAAATAAATAAATAAATAAATAAATAAATAAATAAATAAATAAATGAGGAAATACCAGTGGGAAACCTGGAAGAAGCTTTCATTTTCATGTGAAATGTAAGACTGGTATACAAAAAAAATATGAAAATAAAAGAGTTCCCCCCGCCCCCAAAAGAATTGAAGTGGACAAATATGATTTTTTTTGGCTGTGTTCATCCCTGCTCAACACTCCTGTGAAGCTGTACACAGGGAAAAAAATCAGTAAAAATCCATACAGGGTATCTTTTGCTATTAATAATCTTTCCAGCATGGAAGTGCTGACTTCCATACAACACAGATGGAAAATCAAAGATCTAATTGAACACCCTATAGTGCTAAGATTGTATAGTTCTTAAATCTTCAAGGACAGATGATTAATCAACCTATTTAAAATGTCTAGTAAAAATTTAGCATCTTCTTGAGCGACTCAGCCTTTTTCAAACTATTGTTGGAAATATTATCAGCTATTATTATCATACATGATTAATTACATTACTAATTCTTCTACTTACATTACGTCTTAGGAGTTGTTAGTTTACATGGTAACAGATTAAACCAGTTAAAATTAACACCTTTGCATGCAAGAGTGAAGATTCATTCATTCTAAAACAATATGTTTTTTAAAATAAAGCAGCTTTTAAAAATGTCCAGCTATTTCATATTCTGCCTTATAGTCCAAGCTTCAAGGAAGTAATAGTAAACATATTAAAAACATATTTTTAAAAAAGCAAACTACATGCTGGGCATAATTAGAAAAAGATTCAAATACAGAACTGCCCTGTATTGTATAACCAAATCCATCTTGTACACTATATACTTTCTGGACTCTACACTTGAAAAAGGATATTGCAGAGCTTTATAATGTACAGAAAATGTCTGCCAAGTGATCCAGAGACTGAAGCAACTGCCTGTTGGGGGAAGGTTACAGTATTTGGCCTCTTTTACCTAGGATGGTGTGGTAGAGATTTTCAAAATCACCTATGGTGTGGATAGGACAATTTCTCTCCCTCCCCTCATACCACTAGCATCTGTGGTCATCCATTAAATTCCTGATCCATTTGACTCTTCTCAATTTTGGCTTTTGTTCTGATCTTCTAGCCAAATCCTCAAACTTTCCAACACATTTTGCCATGTGTGCTTCCTACCAATTCCTATTTCAGGCACCAGATGCTTTTTGACATCATCCATAATATGACATGACACAGTGTTTGCTTACATAGCAAACTTGTACTGAAATTGGGATTTTATGAATACACTTTGGATCCCATGGAGGCTGATGATTTCCTCAGAGCCCCCCCACCCAAATGACAGTGGATGCAATGAAGGTTTTCATCTTCTTATGGGTACCATTTAATTGTATGCTTAGGTTTGACTCATTAAACAGCAAGCAGCCATGCCAGGTTAGGCCAAGGATTAAAGGAGTCCTATGTCAAGATGCTGGTAGCTTTTTATATTGCCTTTTGATTGACGGTTTCTTCCAAGCACTGTGGGAAGCCACTGACAACTCAGCAATAGCAGCTGTAAATTATGCAAGGGTTTGGCACAATGAGGGCCTCATTTGAATACAAGACTGCTTGGGTAATAACACCAACAAGTGCATTTTCAGAAAGTTCTCAACAGAATCCACACTGCTGTGAGGGTGAAATTTAATTTTATGGAGTGAATTATATTCAGCCTTCGAGCTAATAGATCCACTATTGACATGGTATTCTCCCTCAGACAGTTGCAGGAGAAATGCAGGGAACAACAACAGCCACTTTTTGTGGCCTTCATACATCTCACAACGGTCTTTGATTTGATTAGCAGGGATGGCCTTTTTAAAATACTTCCCAAGATTGGATGTCCACCTCAACTCCTTAACATCATTAGGTCCTTCCATGAAGGAAGGAAAGGCACTGTGGTTTTTGATGACTCAACATTAGATCCCTTTGACATCTGAAGTGGAGTGAAACAGGGCTGTGTCCTTGTGCCAACCCTGTTTGGGATCTTCTTTGCTGTCATGCTGAAGCAGGCCTTTGGAACTGCAACAGAAGGTGTCTATCTCCGGACTAGATCAGACGGAAAGCTCTTTAATCTCTCTAGATTGAGAGCGAGGACCAAAGTCCAACTGAAATGCATGCGGGACTTCCTCTTTGCAGATGATGCAGCCATTGTTGCCCACTCTGCTGAAGACCTCGAACAACTCATAAATCATTTTAGCAAGGCCTGCCAAGACTCTGGACTAACTATCTGCCTGAAGAAAACACAAGTCATGGGCCAGGGTGTGGACTCACCTCCCTCTATTACCATCTCCACACAAGAATTGGAGGTTGTTCATGACTTTGCGTACCTTGGCTCAATGATCTCTGACACAGTCTCTCTAGATGTCGAGCTGGATAAATGCATCGGGAAAGCAGCTACCATGTTCTCTAGACTCACAAAGAGAGTATGGCTCAATAAGAAGCTGACGACATATACCAAGATCCAGGTCTATAGAGCCTGTGACCTGAGCACCCTCCTGTACTGCAGTGAGTCCTGGATCCTTTGTGCCTCCGACGGATTTTTGTTATCACCTGGCAGGACAAAGTTCGAAATAGAGAAGTCCTAGAATGAGCTGGAATTGTTAGCATATGTACATTACTGAAACAGCGACGTCTACATTGGCTTGGGCACGTTGTGAGAATCGCTGATGGTCAGATTCTAAGGGTTCTCCTATATGGAGAACTAGTGCAGGGAAATCACCCCAAAGGGAGACCACAGCTGCGATACAAGGACATCTGCAAGCGGGATCTGAAGGCCTTAGGAATGGACCTCAACAGAAAGGAAACCCTGACATATGAGCGTTCAGCCTGGAGGCAGGCATTGCATCACGGCCTTTCCAATTTTGAAGAGACCTTTGTCCAGCAGGCTGAGGCAAAGAGGAAGTCACAAAAGCAGCAAAATCAGGGAGCTGGACAGGGGACAGATTGGATTTGTCTTCAGTGTGGAAGGGATTGTCACTCTCAAATTGGCCTTCTCAGCGACAATAGACACTGTTCCTAGTCCTCCATACAGAGCACGTTACCATAGTCTCTTGAGACTGAAGGATGCCTAATCTAATCTTACAGTAGCCATCATAGTTTTGTAAAATTTGTTATTTGTATGATTTTTTCTTGCAAATGTGCAAGAGTATGAACAAAGAACATTAATATTCCCAAAATAAAAATTGCCTCAGCAGAGCAACAAATATATTCCACCCGGCTGGGAGGCTTGCACAGCTTGCGTGCACACTTTCCCACCGAGTGCTCTGTCTCTCCCCCTGCAGCCCTTCCCTCCTTTCCCCCTGCCACCCACCCACCCACCCATGCACACACAAACTCCTTCCGCTAGCCTTCCCGGATCCCCTCAGCAAACATGGTTGGTTGGCAGCTGGAGCTCTTGCTACTGCTGGTGGTGCTGGTGTGGAGCGGCGGGATCCTCCTCCACTTAACAACCTCCAACACAAACATGACCCGGCACTAAATCCCCTCCCCAGAATCCTCTTCCTCAGCAGGGCCTCCTCACTCCTCTCTTTCTTTGCAGGGGTGAGTGTGTGCGGGGGGGGGGTGTGTGTGAGGTCTATCTTCACAGCCTGGTCGGGCTCAGACGACTTCTGATATATACAATGTTTTTAGAACAAAGAGTTACTGTACGTATTTCCAGTGTAAGAAATGACAGTTCGACCTTTCCTCTTACCTCCCCTGTCTGCTTGGCTCCCAACTGGTGTGTGTGGGGGGACGGGCATCCCTGAGATGTTTGTGAGAAGCGCTTATTTCACAGGAGAGGAATGTTTTTTAGGGGAAAGTTTCTTTTGAATGGGCTCCTTTATGCTTTATGGTGGCCCATATGCATTTATAGTAAGACAAAACAGTTGATAAAATAATTTTATATCAAAGCTATAGTGCTTTTTAATTTTTAATGATGTGTTTTGGAAATTTAGTCTCTGCTTTTTTATTGTGCCTTTTAAGACTATAAACTGCATTTTTAGAATTTAATTAAAACATTTTTTGTATTTTTATTGTACCTTTTATGCTCCTGAATTTTAGATTGAAATTTGACATGAGCATTTGCCTGCAACTTATTGAGTTTAGTTTTGTATGTATAGTTGTCATATGACTAATTTCTGTCTAACTGAAGTAATGAGTACGTAGCAAAAGTTACCTGTTATCAACAACTTTGAAATATTCTTATGTTTATGGAATATAAAAGCAATATATATGAATAAAGCTTGTAGAAGCTGATGTTGCAGGAAATTATTCAAACAATGAAAATGCTTATACTTTGATACCTAGATGAATTTTGATGTGATTGAAAATGGTTATCTGGTTCTTGGGATTAACCTTTTAGGGATAAATGCCAGCTGTGATTATCAAAGTCTTCTGACTTTTCCTAGAGGTTTATAAAGGTCTATAGGGCTCTTAGGAAGGGTTCAGCTTTCAAAATTTCTGACCTGACGTCTGAATATTTATTTTAAAACCATACAGTACTATTCACTTTTTAAAATGGTGTATCAGTATCTTCTGATTTTTCTGGTAGACTAACACTTGTACAAAAGAAATTATATACATACACAGTATATGGAGCTGGCTGGATATGTCAGTGTGTTGGATACCTGGCTGCAGACCCAGAGGTCAGGAGGGTGATTGCCCACTATGCTTCCTGAGGGAAAAGCCAGTCTGTATTGCCTTGGACAAGCTGCACAATCTCAGAGAGCCCCCCCACCCCCCCGGCCAAGGGAATGGTGAACTGCTTCTGAGTACTCTATATCTAAAAACCTTTGGAAATGGTAACCATAAATAAAAACTAACTTGATGACATATTATTTTTTTACACCTACCGTATATCTAGATCTATATTTATACAGTATCTGCATCAATAAGAAGGCAGCTATCTTCAGATTAATACTAAAATGGATATTCTCATTCTACCATTTTGTTTTTTAAATGAGGACTTTTGGTGCTCAAATTATCATATTACTTATTATCCTTAATTTACTATTGTCCCCTGTGACGGACAGCTCACACGTCACTCCTGTCCGTCAGGTTGGAGCTCTGGTGTGGGAGCCTATGACAGGACAGGAGGGGTGGAACCAACGGAACTAGGGGAGAAAAAAGACAGTTTGGGACAGTTAGGGCAGCTGGAGAGTTAGATAGAGGGATTGAAAGCATTAAGATAGATAGGTTAGGATTAGGACAAGGACTTGGAAAGTTGGTGTATTTGAGAACTGAAGGAGTTTAAAAGGAATAAGAAATAAAATAAACTGTTTAAATATTGTAACACCATGATTAAAGTGAATCTATATAAGTAAACATATCTAAAGTCCTGAGTGAATAATACAAGACCATCCATGATTTTCCTTATGTGATTTACTGATTAATCTATAAATAAACATTGTTATAGCTGACAGCATCGATCCATTATTCATATTTGGTACAGTGAGGAAAATATCCTCCAGTGGCAGCATAAAAAGGAAGCAAAGAAAAATCGAGCCCAAAGGCGAACCTGGGTGTTAGGGAAAACAAACAGGGGAGCTGGGGTGTGCGACATCCCCATTAACAGATTTCCCCCCAGCAATAGGATTGATTGCATGACCTTTAAGATTCTTTTTTCATTTGCTGATGGCTAACCATTTTAGATGTCATAATGCCATATTCTTTTCTGGTCAGCTTGGATATTAATTGTACCATTTGTACGATATTGTGCCTTTCCCCTCCTTATTCCAATAGGGGTAGTTAAGAATGACACCTTTTAGAGCTTACCCATGTCTAGCAGCCACATGGATGTAAATGATGTCTTGATCTGATTGCTCCTCTGAAACTTCTAAAAATGTTTGGTTCCATTTCTGCTCTGAGATGTGCCTAGTTACAACTGCAAACTGTTTATTCATATAAAAGATGCACTTTAAGCTGGCAAGAGCCCACCAAGAATAGCAGCAGCTGGATAAAGGTGGGGGGATGGGTGACAGCTACCTACCATTTTGGGTTCCTTTCATGCAAAAGGAGGCCTTTTCTCACTGTACTAAATATTTAATTTTCCTGATGAAAGAGTATTCTTGCATGGTGTGCACAATAAAAGAGAAGCCTGTCAGGAAAAGCACAAACAGAAACAAAATGACCCCAAACTGAACTCTATGTGTGAGAAAAGAATAAATGTGCTATTTTCCCCTAAAAAGGAGCAAGGGAAAAATTCTGTGCCTGGAGAGATTACAACCTACATGGATGCCATTTGGATGGTCAGAAAAGTAAAGGAGAAGTGTTATGAAACAGCATTATATCACTTGAGAAAAGAGTGTTTTTCACTTGAGAAACCTTTGCATTCACCCTATACAAATGTACAGTAAACACTGTTCTCTTCCATTTTTCCTGTAACACACGGACTTGCTGAATGGTTGCTTTCAATTAAAGGTGAGCAAAATGTGGTCTGTGGTCAGGAGGTGACCCTGCAGGGGTCCAGATAAGCCTCCTTGACATTAGATGGTCCTCCAGCCATTCCATACCCTCCTTTTTAAACCTGCTCACAAAGTCGCCTTGTGTTCTCTACAGGGTATGGAGGCAAAAATTATGTTTTGGCCCTCCAGCACTTTAGACCTCCTCCACCCCCCCACCCAATGTTTAGATATTTTAAATTTTTGCCACAAAAAGGTGCAAGAGGGCTTTTTAAAATAAAAAAATACCAACAGCAGCAAATTAAAGAAAACCTTAATGGGTAGGAGGTGCAGAAGCATTTGTGGCCTTCCAAGGTCTAGAGTTGGGTATGTGCACCTCCTAAAATTTTGCCCCTGTTTTCCCCCTTGCAGGGGAAATTTCCTTCAAATTTCCTTCCTCCCCCCCCCCGCACCACCTCCAGTGGTTTTCCAGACCAACCTCTGGAAAAGATTTGGGGTGATTACAGGGTAGAGTCCGCAAAAATGGTTCTTTTGACATGCAGCATAGGAGTGATGTTTCAAAAAGCTTCTCCCTGACATTTTTAGTGTTATTTTTGTTTGTTTTTTCTTTTAGTTTTTGCTCTAATAGGCTATTCACTGCCCGAGCTTTTTACTACTATAGATCTAGACTTTAAAAAAAAGAGATTGCTGCTTTTAGTTTATTTTTGATAGCTTTTAGACGTGTGTTCTCTTTTTTTTTGATATGCATTTTTTGCTTTCTGCATTCTGTATGTTGTGAAATCATTCTAAGTGCCCTCTGAGAAGAAGAGTGCTGCATAATAATGAACAGACTGATCAGCAAGAAGTAAAACAGTAAAGACAGCATCAATAAAACTGGCAGCAGTTATAAATCATTACATTAATGTACATTAAAAAGACTTTGTTTTGTTTTTTATGGGCTGCAAAGAGCCATCCAGAACAGCAGCCAGAGTTGGGGTAGTGTCATAACACATAAAGACCGTTGGACCTAAAAATTGGAAAACTTGGAGCAAGGCATGTGTCTTGTGTGAACTAAGATGACAATGTTTATTTAAGCTTAGGTTGAAGGTCTATAGAAACACCTAACAGCCATGTAGGACTCAGCTAAATCAGGACAAGTACTATACTGGTCCTCCTCGATATCTCAGCGGCCTTTGATACCATTGACCACGGTATCCTCCTGGGGAGGCTCACCGAGTTGGGAATAGGTGGCCAGGCTCTCGCCTGCCTCCGTTCCTTCTTGGAGGACCGCCCCCAGAGAGTACAGCTTAGGGAGAATGTCTCGGCCCCGTGGAGCCTCAATTGTGGGGTCCCACAGGAGTCAATCATCTCCCCAATGCTGTTTAACATCTATATGAGGCCGCTGGGGGGGGTCATCAGGGGGTGTGGAGCGATGTGCCATCAATATGCGGATGACACGCAGCTCTATATCTCCTTTTTTCCAACCGCAGGAGATGCCGTTCTATCCCTTCAGCGTTGCCTGGGGACCGTACTGGAATGGATGCAGGAGAATGGGCTGAGGCTGAACCCAGACAAGATGGAGGTACTAAGGGTGGGCGCTCCCACAGCTGGGGACTTGGGAAACTCCCTCACTTTTGGGGGTGTGACTCTGCCCGCCAGGGATGGGGTCCGCAGCTTGGGGATCCATCTGGACCCGGCGCTCACTATGGAATCTCAGGTGGCGTCTGTGGTCCGTACCGCTTTTTCCATCTTAGGCGGATAGCCCAGCTGTGACCCTACCTTAATGTGGGGGCTCTCACTACTTTGGTGCATGCGCTTGTAATCTCAAGATTAGACCACTGTAATGCGCTCTACGTGGGGCTCCCTTTGAGGCTGCTGCGGAAACTACAGGTGGTGCAGAACGCTGCGGCCAGATTACTTAGTGGAGTGAGAAGACTCCAACATATCTCGCCCACTCTGGCCGCACTACATTGGCTGCCCATCCGATTCCGCATCGACTTCAAAGTGTTGATGCTTACTTATAAAGCCCTAAACGGTTTAGGACCTCGATACTTGGTGGAGCGCCTTCTCCCACCAAGATCTACCCGTGTCACTCATGCGAGCCAGGAGGTGAGGCTGAGGAGCCTAACGCCGAGAGAGGCCCAGAAGGAAAAGACTAGAAATCGGGCCTTCTCGGCGGTGGCTCCTCGTCTCTGGAACAACTTACCTCCTGAGATTCGCGCGGCTCCCTCGCTGGACACTTTTAAGAAACAACTAAAAACACTGATGTATAGGCAGGCCTTCCCAACAGAAAACTCCTGACGATCTTTCCTTTCCTATATCTTTCTTTGATTTCTATCCTAGTTTAGGTGCAATGTTTTTAAAATTACATTGTTCTTTTTTATTGTAAGCCGCCTAGAGTGGGCTAATATGTCCAGATAGGCGGGATAGAAATAAAATAAATAAAATAAAATAAATAAAATACTGCCATCTCCTCCTCATTAGACATGTAAGGGTGAGTGGAAACCTGTCAGAGGCACAGCACAAATTTTAGAATGAATTTCCCTTTATTGCATTTACTTGTTAATATTGAACCAGTTCTGGGCAACTAGGAATTTGCAAAGGTTCCCGACCTGCTCCATGCTTGAATAAAGACACACATAATAGTGTCCAGCATGTCTGCGTCCTTCCAACCTGATTCTTTCTGGGTTGGTTCTACTATTTGTTCATTTTCAGTTCTTGAGGTAAATTCCATTCACATCACTGGGGAGATGCCAATGGCAAAGCCAGACTACAGACTGATTGGTACAGGTGGGACAAAAACATCATCTGGCCAGGTCAAACTTGTTAGGTCTATATCTTGTTGCCTAAATGTGGAGTGGGAGGTTAGTCGCATACGCTTCCTTCTGCCCCTACTCTCTGTTCCATGTTGAATGACTAATTTTGCACCCAGTGTATGAATGGGCAAGTGTCAAGGAGCCTCCTGGAGCAAGGGGATTACTTATGCTATTTCTCTTCTGCTCATTATTTAGACAACAGGATATTAGCCTTCGTCTTTAAGATGCTGCATGATTTTATCCTGATTTCCCTGTCTTTGTGAATGGCAATCACACCTTTCTGTTTCATATAAGAAAATTAACTGGTGTCATGCGACAATTCCAATTTATGGCAACCCACCTGGATTTTCAAAGTATGTTTTCTTTTGTTTTAGCTCAGTTAACTGGATTTTTATCATATGGGTTTGTTCTTTATTGGCACAACTGTATGTCTGGACTGTAGTGGAAGAATTCTTTTTGAACTGTACAATATTAAAAATTATAAAAATATAAGGCATACGAGCTACAAAAATTGATCATTGCCCCATAGTTGTTAATGCCATGAAAGATGTACCCTGGTAGGGTTTTCAAGTTATGTAAGATGTTTTACCAATGTCTCCCACCAGTCAATTTCCATGGTCAAATGGGAATTTGAACCCAGGTCTCCTGCTTCTAATCTGACAATCTATTTATCCACTTCACCACACAGGCTCTCAATTTTTGTGTCTCTATGTGCTAAATTCTTTTGGAGCTACAGTATACATCAATTTATACTATGATGCACCTTGAAAGTACTGTTATATAACCAGATATATTTATCTGCCCAGAACTATTTCAATAGAATCAGCATTACTTTTTCATATCATGTTTTCCTGCAAGTTTGCCAGTAAAGGTTAAAAGTGACATAAAGCTAAGTTCCTGCAGAGGGCAGCAGTTATTTAAATTTCAGCAACAGTCCACAAATCTAGTTTCATGTGGAATATGGCTGTCACACCGTATATGCACTGTGAATACTAAAGACTTTTAAAAAGGTGACATGTTTTGCTAGTAGTCACAGAATCAGACAGTTCCTCCTTTCATGCTACTGTGCCTTTCCAGCACCAAGAAGAAAAACACCAGTTCTAACTTTAAACCTACATGCTTCTTAGAGCCTGCATTTTGTAGCAAGCAGGTGATAACCTCTGAAATATGTAAGAGCCCACTCTATTTTTAAAATACTTCCATGGCTTCATCTTCAATGCCTTTTTGACAGTTACAGCACAATTCTGTGCACTTGCTCAGAAACAAATCCTACTATGTTCTGGGCGCTTACTTTTAGCCAAGTGTTCATAGGATTATATATCCCTGAAATGTTAGCTGGATGGAAAAGCTTTATGGCAGTAAATCATTGCAAACTATTCAATCTTTTAAACCTGATTTATTTATTTAAAACACTGCCACTTTGGCTGAAATGTTTAGAGCTGCTTATTTAGACAGAGGTAGGATAGTAGGAGCTGCAATAAGTTGGTTTTTGGAGAACAGCTGAAGTAATGGAAAGCTGAAATTTGGCAAAAGGGAAAGAGAAGATGTACAAAACTACCAAGAGATCAGATTGAAATTAATACCTGGAAAAGTTTTAGAAGGGATATTTTAATAACCAGATTGTATTTATAAAAGAAAGCAGTGACTACAAAGACTCAACATGGATTTCTAACAAGGCATCAGAACATTCCTGCTGATAAAGGTAGCAAAATGTGGACTAGGTCAGTGGTCCCCAACCTTGGGCCTCCAGATGTTCTTGGACTACAACTCCCAGAAGACTTCACCACTACCTCTGCTGGCCAGGATTTCTAGGAGTTGAAGCCCAAGAACATCTGGAGGCCAAAGGTTGAAGACCACTGGACTAGATGATGCACTATAGCGGCTCCTTACTGGCTAAGGCAGAACTCTGTAGGCCGAAGATTAAGCATCATGAAGGAGGTCTGAAGAACCCAACACAAGACATCACAAAAAGGTGATATGGTAGTCGCCTTAAAATATTTGAAAAGTTGCTACATAAATGATAAATCTGATTTCTGTAGAATCCAAACCAGTTGGCAAATTACACGAAGAAAGATTTTGACTAAACGTTCTAAAGTGCTTTTGCTAATCTCACAAGGTATTTGATAATGGAAGACTGCCTCAGAAAGTGATAGACTCTGTTTCATTTGAGATTTTTACTTGAAGCTACGTAGATTGATGTTTCTCAGCACTGTTGATCTCCTGTATTAGTACCGTGTTTTCCTGAAAATAAGACAGGGTCTTATATTAATTTTTGCTCCAAAAAACCCACTAGGGCTTATTTTCAGGGAATGTTTTTTTTTCATGTGCAATATTTATTCAATACAGTCATGTCATCTTCTTCTGGTTGCTGCACAATGGTGGAGGGCGGGGTTTCACTTAACTGGGGCTTATTTTTGGCGTAGGGCTTATATTACGAACATCCTGAAAAATCATACCAGGGCTTATTTTCAGGTTAGGTCTTATTTTCAGGGAAACAAGGTAGAACATTGGACTGAATCTCTGACACTATTGTTCTTTGATTGTATGGGTATATGATTTTATAAGACGTGAAAGTGTGTCATAGATGAGGCTTACACAGTGGTCACGGTTAAACAATCAGGATCTTGTCTAAATATATTGAGGTATGAAGAAAACTTAGGGTGCACATGCACCCAACTGAAGTTGAAAACAAACTAGCATCTTTTGTTAGTCATGTTTTCCTGTTCTGTCCAAACCAGGACATGATGGTTGCCAGTATAAGACAGTGTATTATATTATTCCTTGGTTTACTATACTGACTTGTTTTGAAGCTGGTAACTTTATGTGAATACAAAGAATTATTGGCTTATAGAGCTTAGTAGGCTGAGATATTGCTTATCTGAATGAGGGGAGTGTCTAGCTGTAGTGAATGGGCATACAGTACTTTTATAATGGCTTGTCCTCTTAACCCATTAGATATATCTCTCAAGATATAATGGAATATATATAGGTCATAAATATTGACATATTGGTCATATATTGGGTTTTCATCTTCTTATATGAATGTATACAGCTGACATATTTAGATCAGTGTCCTATCTAGTTCAGTACTATTCATTCCAACAACGGTAAATTTCCAGGGCCTCTTGCAGAAATCTTCCATACTCCTTTTCTTTGTGGTCCTTAATAGGACATAGGTCGCTGGATAGCTCACTGAGTTAGGTATCTGGCTATGGAGCCAGAGGCTGAGAGTTTGATTCTCCGCTGTGCCTCCTACGAGAAGAACCAGCCTGTAAGGCCTGGGCACTGTCTCAAGAAGAAGAAAATGGTGAACCACTTCTGAGTACTCTGTGTAGGAAACCCTGGAAAGGGCAGCCATAAATCAGAATTGACTTGATGGTACATCATCATCATCATCATCAGGACATACCTGAGACAAAACTTGGGACCTTATGGATGGAAAGCATACACCTACCATTACCACACCTCGTACATTTTGCATTATACTTGTGTTGCTTAATTATACTGTCCCTCTAACAAGTTTATTTTTCTTATCAATAGACAATTGGCTATAATAGTTAGATTAGGATTGAGGAGATGCAGGTTCAACTTGCTATTCAGCTATGACAGTCACTGAGTAACTTCGTAGTAATTATCATATGTCAACATAATTCAGCTCATGGAGTTTTATGAGTCGAAAATAAAAAGAGGACAGAGAAGCACATACTATATGCCACCTTGAACTCATCCTACAAAGGAGAGGATATAGATGAAATGAATAATAATATCATCCATTCTACTGCCAACACATATAATAGAACTCATATCCATAACTCCTTGCAAAGTATTGTGATTTTATATTCTGAACTATTTGTTGATGTCAGCCTTCTATTCTTTTTATTTCCTGACATGTCTCAGGCAGCTTCCTCAGTGGATATATAAATCCTGGATTGTCTCATCCTCAAAATTATTCTGATTCCACAAGTGGGTGAGATATTTTGAGTGTTCTTGGCAACAGAAGTGGGGAAGACAAACAATTATTTTGTGCAAAGTATTAAAACTTGCACAAATAATGCTTAATGCACAATAACAAGTAAACATAAGCCATGCACATTGCTCAAAAGGATGGCTTCTGCTTTTTTGAATAGATTTTTCAGAATTTAGAAACATTGGATGGCTTATTTGCCTCTTTCTAAAGTTGAATTTGTCTTTTTGTACTTGTATGTGTCCTGCTTTGCTTCTCAAAGTGAAAGGACATTAGAGTTGTGGAGAGACATTTTGGGCAAATTATAGAAACACGGAGAAGAGAAAAACAGGACTTTGTCCTACTCTTGAATGGAGGCAAAGAGTCTCATAGAGGCTTCAAAATTCCTTGTTAAGGTGTTAGATACGTAAGAATGAAGAATTCAAAAAGTCCCTATTCCTCAGTGGGTGTGCAGTTTGGGTTTGTGGGACTGCTTTTTATTACTTAACTAATGAATTTATTGTTGCATAACTGCAGCTCTGTTGCAACAAACAATACTAGAACAACTGCACTGGCACAGTGTCTACTAACAGCATCACTAGTTGGTAGGCTGATATCTGCTCCCCAGTTCAATGTAAAAACAGTTCAGTTTGTCTTGTGTACACACACACTGAATAAATATAGTATAGCACAATTGCTTTGGGGGATATTTGAGAACATTTCTCAAAATGTGCTAGGAAGGAGAAGTGAGAGAGTGCACTAAATTTGACCTAGTTGGGAACACTCTGTTTACTGTTTACTCCCAGTGGAAAATCCATGGCAACATTTGCTGTTTTGATAACAGGCAGAAGAGAATACTGTGCCTCTAACAGGTCAACGGCTTCCTGATGGTTAAGTAACAAAGAAGTAATATAAGAAACAGATATGTTGAAAATAACTGGAGACATCATCACAAAAAGTGCCCTGGACTGGTTCCTGTTATAGGTCACTTCTTCCCACAGCACCGTCTGTTGCTTCCTCTCCTATAGTGATAGAAACTGGTCCTGGCTGTTGTATAGTTAAGTTATTCAAGGGGTTAAAGCACAGGCCAGAAAACTGGAACAAAAAGTGCAAGAAGAATAGATGGAGGTAGGCAAGGGATAATAAGGGTAGACATTTGTATGCACCTGAATAACTTTTGTTCAGGCTGGGATGTTCACGAATTGAATGAGACATAAAGGGGTTGAGATGTTTTCAGTGTTACAAGAGAGGTGATTGTTTGTTCAGGCTGCTTTTGGGATACAAGAGAACTTCTCTCTTTTCAAAGGTGAGAGCAGAGAAAGAGAGATAATTGAAATGACACATGTGATTTTCCTGCTCTGAAGTACTTTCTACCACAGCTTTTGATCTGTGACATTCCAGAATGAGCCTATAGAACCAGAGAAATTAACTCCCCAACAGGTCATGTAACCCATCGTTAGAAGCAGTGGCAAAACGTTGCTCTGCATTATGTACTTTCTGGTGTGAAAACAACATCTATTGTTAAAGTTCTGAGACATAAAAATGCATAGGTGCCATCACTGAAGAAGGTGGAATGATGCCAAGACACCCTCACAGAAGCTCTGGGTGTCAGGCATTGCTGGGGTTGTTTTCTTCCCCTCTTCTCTAAACCATGCTGAATGCATTTTATAAAAGTCTGCTGTGAATAACTACTAAACTGAGACTCCTCCAAACACAGCCTTAACTGATTCAAGTTGCCTAGAAAAGAAGCCACCCCTAGTGCAGCTGCTGCTCATTGGAAGACTAACCAAGGTCAATGTCAGATGCAAAACATTAGTAAGAATTGTGAGATAAGGACTTTGCTAATGGCTTTGATATAATATTCTATATATTAAAATGCAGAGTATGGAGCCATCCAGTGGGCTTAAGTATAGATTACAAGTGTATTCAGAAAGCATGCTGTGGGCACAGTTGTAATTAGAACTGCTCTCTGCCGAAATATATGGCCACACACAGTTATGGGCTTTTGTGTTTGTCAGGGCAGTCCCATAAATTTATGCTCAGAAGTAGATCCCGTTGAGTTCAGTGCATTTGGGATTATTGCCCAAATAATCAAATAACACACTCAACAAGTAAAAACTATAATCTCTGAAACAGAGAAAGCCAAGCACTGGCAATGCTCTTGTAAAGCCAAAGGCAGACTGTGGAGAACTGTCAGAAGTGAAGAAACAGCACATCTATTACTAGCCACAAAAAGGAAGGAAAGAAAACCCCCTTTTAATGTATGGAGTAGCTCTTAATTTTTCCAATATAATTTCAGATAATGTATAATAACACTATTGAAGTATTTCTCTACTATACAACAAAGCACAAGTTGTAAAGAATCATTCAATAAGTTAACAAAATATTACTTTTCACTGAAACTTTCTATCCCACTGCAAAATGAGTAAGTGGACAGATGAAATCCAACATATACACACAGGAAAGCACAGTGGACCCAAATGACAATGCTTTATGCTTTATTTTAGGTGTTTCTTGTGAAGAATCACAAATTCTGATGGTTTTATCCAAACTCTCCTTTGCTTTCTTCAGAGTCCAACAGCAGTTTTTGCCCAAGCATTAATGTCCATATTTACTCAAAAATCCATCTTAAGAAACAAAACTCATTCACAATTTATGAAGGCATAGAGCATCCTCGAAAAATGGCACTAGATTAGTTGAAATTTTACTTTTTGTTCCTTTAAAATTCCTCTAAAAATTCCTCACAAGAGATTTCCACTTCACCTTGGAATGTCACTTTACTGTATTTGATTTGTATTTTTTTTTTAAAAATATACAGTTAACTTTTTTTCTTTACAAAAGAGTTATTAGGCACAAAATGGCAATGATTACATTTAATTGTGTAGGTGGTAGTGGTGAACATGGCCCATAGATTACATGACGTTTCCACTCTCAAGCACCTTTGGTCAGAAAGTCCCACTGTGCCCTGTAGGTTTTGAGGAACTCCAAGCCCCTCTATCACAATGGCTTCCTTTTTTTTTTTTTTTTAACATTTTTAACATATTCTTTGGCCAGTAGAGGGGGTAAGATGACTTTTTCAGTTTTTAAAAAACCCACGTTTTCGTTAAATCCATTATTTAGCAAAAACCCACTGCAGAATACTTTACAATTGCTATGACTACTACTACTATTACTAACACTAACTATACAAATTAGCCTCTTTGGCTACACTTCTCTCCTTTAGCTACCTTCTCTTGGAAATGCAGCCTCTAGGTTACTGGCAAATCTGAAAAATAGCCCTCAGCCATAGGTCATTAAATTCTTATGAATGTCACAGTATACAGTATTGGCTAGTTATTAAATTTTCCCTTCTTATAGGATTCTGTCAGTTTACAGGATTATGAAGATACTTTAAAGACATTAGAATATTAGCAGACAGTATACTTTTATTATTGCTTTCCTGAGGTACCAGTGCTCTCAAGCAAGTCTAGAAAGATCCTTTATAGAGGCTGGTTTCAGAGCAAAATTTAAAAAGGATAATAGTCTAAACTTTCATATTTTACATAATATTTCATCCTTTTCTTAGATGCACATTGTAACACGGTGAGAAATTTGAGTGCCTTTTTGCAGTTGGACTACAGCATTTCTAGATTTCCCATTTCTATTGGAATAAGTCTGGAATAATTTCTACTGTCTAACTCTACCTTGGATACATACATTGGTGTGCTGATGGGGTTTCAGTGTGTCTGAGAAGCTGAGAGCAATGTTGTCAGGATGCTAGACTCTATTATGAGTTTTGACTCCTAGCAGGGTCACCCAAGGCGTAATGATCACAGCTGAGGCACCTGACTAAGATGCAACCACCTTTATTAGGAATAACAGTCACACCAGTGGAAAAGAATAGACAGTTCCAATAGTGATGCAGGCAGATGGGGATCCTGACCACAAATTGTTAGTTTAAAAAGCGAGAATACAGCAGAAAAAGAACACCACCATTAATCATGCCTAAATACAAATGCCACTTCCGCTGAATACAAAGCCCGCATAAAGAACAGATTTGAAACTCAGTTGGCTGTGAACCAGAAGAACTGTGGATTGAAACCAGAACTATTATTAAGGAAGAATGCAAAAAGCCTATTCCTGTAGTCAAAAGAAAAGCCTTAAGTGTTTAAAAAAAGTGTTTAAAAAAAAAAACACCCAAAACCCCTTAAAATTGTTAACTGCAGGTGAGAAGCAAAAGTAAAAGGTGACCAAAATTGGGTCACCTGAATGTGACTTTTCAGTGAGTATGCCTTAGAGATAAAGAGAAGTATTACAACGACCACTGGAAAGAAATAGAAAATGGTGAAAGAGGAAAAATGAGATTTCTTGCATCAGATCAAAGAAATCAAAGGGAAACTGAAGTCTCTATTGGGGATGATGAAAAGCCAGGAGGGAAACATACTACCTGGTGAGGATAAAATAAAGACAAGGTGGAGACAATGTCCTGAAGAACTATATAGAAGAGATGCAAGGGTGACAGATTCCCTTTCAGAAAAATCCTATGATGAAGAACCTGCAATTTTAGAAAGTGAAGTGAAAGCACTAGGAAGAAATGTATCACCAGGAATAAATGGAATGTCAATAGGACTATTCCAGTCTGCAGAGACAAACGGTCAAATTCCTAACAAGAACATGCCAACAAATATGAAAAACAAAATAGTGGCTCACAAACTGGCAATGTTCAATATACGTTCTAATTCTCAAGAAAGGAGAAGCCAAAGACAGCAGTAAGTACAGAATGAGTACATTAATTTCCCAAGTAAGCAAACTAATGGCCCAAGTGTTGCAACAATGACTTTCACCCTGCATGAACTAAATGCAAATTGCAGCCAAGAAATCAGTAGAAATTTGAGACTTGGGAGGTCACCTTTGAGAGAACTAGAGAAAACAATCAAGTGTAAAGATGTATTCCTGGAAATCAAGGCCAAGATAATCCACACTATTGTACCCTCAATTACTAAATATAGGTGTAACAGTGAAGAAAGCTGACAGGAAAAAAATGATTTGTTTGAAATATGGTGCCAGAGGAGAGCTTCACACATACAGTATCCTGCACAGCCACAAGGATGAACAGTAAAGGTAAAGGTAAAGGTTCCCCTTGACAACTTTTGTCCAGTCGTGTTCGACTCTAGGGGGCGGTGCTCATCCCCGTTTCCAAGCCATAGAACCAGCGTTTTGTCCGAAGACAATTTTCCGTGGTCACATGGCCAGTGCGACTTAGACACGGAATGCTGTTACCTTCCCACCGAGGTGGTCCCTATTGAACTACTTGCATTTGCATGCTTTCGAACCACTAGGTTGGCAGGATGAACAAGTGGGTCCTAAATCAAATGAAGCCTGAACTCTCTCTAGAAGCAAAAATGATGAAACTGAGGCTGTTGTATTTTAGGTACATCATGAAAAGACAAGTCTGACTGGAACATTATGGAAAGTTGAAGGCAGCAGGAAACCTTTTTCTTTTCTATTATTCCCATCTTGAATATTCCATCTTATTGATTCAATTGTTTAATGTTATGATGTCTTTATGTTTTTTTAATGATATTTTATGAAATTTGTAAGCTGCCCCGAGTAGACGCTGTCTACGGGAGTGGGGTAGAAATCAAATAAATAAATAAATAAATAAATAAATAAATAAATAAATAAATAAATAAATAAATAACAACTATGATTCCATTAATGAAGCAACAGACTTGAGTTCTGAAAAGCTGAGCAGGGCTTTTAACAATAGAACATTTTGGAGATCACTCATTTGTTGGGTCACCTTAAGTCAGAAACAACATCCTTATATAATTACAATATTTCATAGTCAGCAATTCTTATCCAAACCCAAATAAATGTGTGCAGTGCCAGTTATGAATGGCTGCCCCATGCAATAATCACAGCATTTACAAGCAAAATGTATGTGAAAGAAGGCCTAGCACAGACAGAAGCTTCCAATGTAGGGGAAGAATGTCAGACAGCTGTGATGAATACTAAACAGCTCAACTGTGCAATTTTTCTCATTCCTACCCCCTATTAGGCAAATTAATTCCCTGAAACATATATATGTAAAATATTTGAGGGACAGATTATAACTTGGTAGTAGTACACATGCATTTCGTGGAAAAAGTGTCAGATTAATCTCTGGCATCTCTGGTTCACCTGCCGGCTGATGGGAAAGTCCTATGCCTGAAACCCCAGGAAGATGCTACCAGATAGTCTAGGTAAAGTTGCACTAGGCAGATGAAAGTCTGATTTTCTGCAGGGTAACAATGCATATATACCTACGAATGAATTAGACTTCATAGATCATACCATGATGTAATTCATCTGCTGCCACAACTAAAACCAATCCATTGTCAGTGCCACAAAACAATCTTGAACACAATGATGTCATCTGATTTTGAAAACTGAGCAGGACCAAGTCTGGTTAATGCTTGAATGGATGGCCTCCATGCAGGATCAGGAGACTCTGGGTACGGCTCAGAAATAATCCTGCTGTAACCCTGGAAAACTACTGCCAGTCAAAAGTTAACAATACCTGGCTACATGGGCCAATGGTATTTGTTTAGTCTTATTTTTCTAAACAATCACTCCCTGTGATTGAGGAAGAGCTGTGCAAGCGACATCACTCCCCTACCTCTTACTCTTTAATACCACATATTTCTAAGAGTTTTTGTTAGTCTCAGCACAAGAAGGCTAGAGGAGTCCTGACTTTCTTCTCTGCTCGTTCGCTTGTTCGTTTAGTCGTGTCCGACTCTTCGTGACCCCATGGACCAGAGCACGCCAGGCCCTCCTATCTTCTACTGCCTCCCGGAGTTGTGTCAAATTCATGTTGGTTGCTTCGCAGACACTGTCCAGCCATCTCATCCTCTGTCGTCCCCTTCTCCTCTTGCCTTCACACTTTCCTAACATCAAGGTTTTTTCCAAGGAGTCCTCTCTTCTCATGAGATGGCCAAAGTATTGGAGCCTCTGCTTCAGGATCTCTCCTTCCAGTGAGCACTCAGGGTTGATTTCCTTTAGAATTGATAGGTTTGTTCTCCTTGCAGTCCAGGGGATTCTCAAGAGCCTCCTCCAGCACTACAATTCAAAGGCATCAATTCTTCAGCGGTCAGCTTTCTTTAGGGTCCAGCTCTCACTTCCATACAACACTACAGGAAAAACCATAGCTTTGACTATTCGGACTTTTGTTGGCAAGGTGATGTCTCTGGTTTTTAAGATGCTGTCAAGATTTGTCATTGCTTTCCTCCCAAGAAGCAGGTGTCTTTTAATTTCGTATCTGCTGTCTCCATCTGCAGTGATCATGGAGCCCAGGAAAATAAAATCTGTCACTGCCTCCATATCTTCCCCTTCTATTTCCCAGGAGGTGATGGGACCAGTGGCCATGATCTTAGTTTTTTTGATGTTGAGTTTCAGACCGTTTTTTGCACTCTCGTCTTTCATCCTCATTACAAGGTTCTTTAATTCCTCCTCACTTTCTGCCATCAGAGTGGTATCATCTGCATATCGGAGGTTGTTGATATTTCTTCCAGCAATCTTAATTCCGGCTTGGGATTCCTCCAGTCCAGCCTTCCGCATGATGTATTCTGCATATAAGTTAAATAAGCAGGGTGACAATATACAGCCTTGTTGTACTCCTTTCCCAATTTTGAACCAATCAGTTGTTCCATATCCAGTTCTAACTGTTGCTTCCTGTCCCACATATAGGCTTCTCAGGAGATGGATAAGGTGGTTAGGCACTCCCATTTCTTTAATAACTTGCCATAGTTTGCTGTGGTCCACACAGTCAAAGGCTTTTGCATAGTCAATGAAGCAGAAGTAGATATTTTTCTGGAACTCTCTGGCTTTTTCCATAATCCAGCGCAAGTTAGCAATTTGGTCTCGAGTTCCTCTGCCCCTTTGGAATCCCGCTTGTACTTCTGGGAGTTCTCGGTCCACATACTGCTGAAGCCTACCTTGGAGGATTTTGAGCATAACTTTGCTAGCGTGTGAAATGAGTGCAATTGTCCGGTAGTTGGAGCATTCTTTGGCACTGCCTTTCGTTGGGATTGGGATGTAGACTGATCTTTTCCAATCCTCTGGCCACTGTTGGGTTTTCCAAACTTGCTGACATATTGAGTGTAGCACCTTAACAGCATCATCTTTCAAGATTTTAAATAGTTCACCTGGAATGCCATCACCTCCACTGGCCTTGTTGTTAGCCAGGCTTTCTAAGGCCCACTTGACTTCACTCTCCAGGATGTCTGGCTCAAGGTCAGCAACTACATTGTCCGGGTTGTCCGGGATATCCAAATCTTTCTGATATAATTCCTCTGTGTATTCTTGCCATCTCTTCTTGATGTCTTCTGCTTCTGTGAGGTCCCTCCCATTTTTGTCCTTTATCATGTTCATCTTTGCACAAAATGTTCCTCTAATATCTCCAATTTTACTGAACAGATCTCTGGTTTTTCCCTTTCTGTTATTTTCCTCTGTTTCTTTGCATTGTTCATTTAAGAAGGCCCTCTTGTCTCTCCTTGCTATTCTTTGGAAGTCTGCATTCAATTTTTTGTAACTTTCCCTATGTCCCCTGCATTTTGTTTCCCTTCTCCTCTCTGCTATTTCTAAGTCCTCGTTGGACAGCCACTTTGCTTTCTTGCATTTCCTTTTCTTTGGGATGGTATTTGTTGCTGCCTCCTGGGCAATATTACGAGCCTCTATCCAAAGTTCTTCAGGCACTCTGTCCAACAAATCTAGTTCCTTAAATCTGTTCTTTACTTCCACTGTGTATTCGTAAGGGATTTGGTTTAGATTATACCTGGGTGGCCCAGTGGTTTTTCCTACTCTCTTCAGTCTAAGCTTGAATTTTGCTATGAGAAGCTGATGATCAGAGCCGCAGTCAGCTCCAGGTCTTGTTTTTGCTGACTGTATAGAGCTTCTCCATCTTTGGCTGCAGAGAATATAATCAATCTGATTTCGATATTGCCCATCTGGTGATTTCCATGTGTAGAGTCGCCTCTTGTGTTGTTGGAAAAGAGTGTTTGTGATGACCAGCTTGTTCTCTTGACAAAACTCTATTAGCCTTTGCCCTGCTTCGTTCTGAACTCCAAGGCCAAACTTCCCTGTTGTTCCTTTTATCTCTTGGCTCCCTACTTTAGCATTCCAGTCCCCTGTAATGAGAAGAACATCTTTCTTTGGTGTCAGTTCTAGAAGGTGTTGTAAATCTTCATAAAATTGTTCAATTTCAGTCTCCTCAGCATTGGTGGTTGGAGCATAAACTTGGATTATTGTGATGTTGAAAGGTCTGCCTTGGATTCGTATTGACATCATTCTATCATTTTTGAGATTGTATCCCATTACAGCTTTTCCCACTCTTTTGTTGACTATGAAGGCTACTCCATTCCTTCTATGGGATTCTTGCCCACAATAGTAGATATGATAATCATCTGAGCTGAATTCGCCCATTCCTGTCCATTTTAGTTCACTGATGCCCAGAATGTCGATGTTTATTCTTGCCATCTCCTGTTTGACCACCTCCAGCTTCCCAAGGTTCATAGATCTTACATTCCAGGTTCCTATGCAGTATTTTTCTTTCCAGCATTGGACTTTCCTTTCACTTCCAGGCACGTCCACAGCTGAGCGTCCTTTCGGCTTTGGCACAACCACTTCAATAGCTCTGGAGCTACTTGTACTTGTCCTCTGCTCTTCCTCAGTAGCATGTTGGACGCCTTCCGACCTGAGGGGCCCATCTTCCAGCGTCCTATCTTTTAGCCTTTTGTTTCTGATCATGGTGCATTCTTGGCAAAGATACTGGAGTGGAATTGCCATTTCCTACTCCAGGTGGATTGCGTTTAGTCGGAACTCTCCACTATGACCTGTCCGTCTTGGGTGTCCCTGCACGGCATAGCCCATAGCTTCTCTAAGTTACTCAAGCCCCTTCGCCACTACAAGGCAGCAATCCATGAAGGGGTTCTTCTCTGCTAGCCCTGTGTATATATTTATCCTTGCACAGAACTGTGCCTGCATCATGTTTCTGTGCTCGAGCCAGCACTTTATTCCCCATTCTCCTAATCTGCTCTATCTGCCGAGTGGTTATACAGAATAGATAGATCCCTTAGTTTGTAAAAACATGCCAGGAAATTTTGTGTGAGCTTTGAGGTTCTGGCTTCATGCCAGATAATCCTGGCATTTTGTCACCTCCATGGAATGACTTAGTCCCTCCTGATAGCTGATGGCCTTTCACTTAATTAAAACGTTTCACTGTATAATAATAGATGCTGAGGTGAATTATTGGCCAAAGAGGTTTCCTTTCTCTGATGATGTATTTATTCCCAATGACAGATTCTTAGAAAATCTGAGAAGAGCTAATTACATGTCTCATCTTTCTTTTTCAGGGACACAGCCATCAAATAGAGACACTTACTTTATCTTTTCTCTTTTGTTGAGAAAGACTGTAGGACCCTCATAGTAGAAACAGCTTTTTAAAGAATCAATTTCAGGTTGGACGAGCAAGCCAGGGAAACTTTGGACAATGATTCATTTCTGAAGACCATCGCCAATATGGGATTTACGCATTGTTAGCTCTATTCTTTTATTGCTGAGCCTTGTATTAAATATGCATTCTTATGATCCAAGATAAAAATTCCCTTCTGTCTTGGGGCTATAATTGTGTTCAATCTCATGCTCCAAATGGAGTCAAGTTGAATTATCTTACAGATAAGAGACCCCTGTTGGTTGGCAGAAGGGATAATGGTGATTCAGTGGACAATCTTTCATATGCATCGGTGGTGTTACAGCACTGCAGTGTTGTGAAGTTAATGCCTTGATAATTATGGGGTTCTGTTTAGAAGAGGGATGAATCAGTCTATTTTTGGTTTGTGCCAGTTTTCAATATATTCATAAATCTGCTCTGCCTAATTTCCTCATTAATTTGCTATTTTGTTTAAAAACTCACACATTAAAATACATATTTTGAACATAATTTTCTAACAAAAGACCCATGTCTAGATGTAGATTTTTTTTTCTCATAGTACACATTGCTGAACATATTATATCCTAAAACATACATTTTTATTTCCATGTTGGCATGTTTTAGGAAGACTGGGAAATGAATTGGGCTGAGAACTGGAGTTAATAACATCCAAAGCATTCCTGGCTCGGTTATTAGGACACACCAGCTATTAGGAAAACCAGGAAAAAAGGTGATTGCTGCACCTTATGTCAATTATGGAATTACATGTTCATAATATTGTACACCTTAGAGTGTGATTATTCATGTTTACTTGAATCTTCTATTTTCATGGTTTGATTCCCCGCCACCAGGAATAATGGAATATCACCACTAGACAGTAAGTTACTTTCACCCTGTTACTTTGTCCTTAGATTCCTTACTGACATGCCTATATCTCCCTTCATGTGCTCTTTGTAAACGTCATAAACTAGGGCAGGGTAAACATTAGCAGAAGATCTTTGGTGATTTTTAATTTCTCCTAAGAGGCTAGATAGCTCAGTGAATTAGTTATCTGGCTGTGAATCCAGAGGTTGGGAGTTTGATTCTCCACTGTGCCTGCCAGGAAAACAGCCTGCCTGTGTGGCCTTGGGCAAGCTGCAGTGTCCCACGGTGCCCCCAGAAGAAAGGAATGGTAAACCACTTCTGAGTAGTCTACCTAGGAAGCCCTGGAAAGAGCAGCCATAAGTCAGAATTGACTTGATGGCACATTTTTTATTATTATTATTATTATTATTATTATTATTATTATTATTATTATTATTATTATTATTATTATTATTATTATTATTATTAACAACCAGTCACAGTCAATCAAAATTATAAAAACATTGACTGGTATTATATATCAGAGCGCTCAGGGTTGATTTACTTCAGAATGGATAGGTTTGTTCTCCTTGCAGTCCAGGGGACTCCCAAGAGTCTCCTCCAGCACCACAATTCGAAAGCATCATTTCTTTGGCGGTCAGCCTTCTTTACGGTCCAGCTCTCACTTCCAGACATCGATACTGGAAAAACCATAGCTTTGACTATGCAGACCTTTGTCGGCAAGGTAACATCTCTGCCTTTTAAGATGCTGTCTAGGTTTGTCATCACTTTCCTCCCAAGAAGCAGATATCTTTTAGTTTCGTGGCTGCTGTCTCCATCTGCAGTGATCATGGAGCCCAAGAAAATAAAATCTGTCCCTGCCTCCATATCTTCCCCTTCTATTTGCCAGGGAGTTAAGGGGCCAGTGGCCATGATCTTAGTTTCTAACTAGAGCTTGGCAAAGTTAATTTTTTAGACCAAAACTCATGGAATCTGTAAGAGAGGCAATATCATCCCAGGAAAAGTAACTTTTCCAAACACTGCTTATAGGAAGTTAAATTTTTTGTCACTTTATCACATGGCTACATAACTCACTGAATTCAGGTTATGGTCACATAACTAAATTCTGTTGAGAACTCATTGCATGACTTTTGCTCAACTTATGAACAGTACAAAAGAAGTGGTTAGTAGAAAAGAATGGGTTGCTTAAATCCACTATAGTATTTATTGTTCATGAACAAATATATAATACATAACTTCCTACTGTTGTATCTCCTACCCAGAAATCAAGTTAGTTCTCCTATATCATAGTACAGTGATATAGCAGCTACTAATTTCAAGAGTAATGTAACTGAAGTTGCAGCCCTATACAGATATTCTATTGAATGATTTCTGAGTAGACATGCAGAGGACTAGACAGTATTCCAGCACAGTTATTTGCAAGCAGGTCCCATTGTAGTACTGTGGGGTCTTGACTTGAGAACTTAATCCGTATTGGAAGGTGGTTGTCAAGTCAAAAAGTCTGTAAGTCAAGTCTCCATTGACCTACAGTGCATTGAAAACCGATTAATCCCGTAACAGGCCGTTTTTGTTCCATTTTGGTTTTTTTCTGATCTGTAAGTCAAATCTCAGTCTGCAAGTCAAACCTAAATTTTGCGGCCAGAGAAGTCTGTAACTCAAAAAGTCTGTAAGTCAAGCCATCTGTAAGTCAAGGGTCCACTGTATTTTCTATTGTACTTATGAGTAAACAAGTGTAGAAATCAGGCAACACTGATTTATTTGCATTGAATGTAGTGGGATTTGTTTCTAAATAGTGAGAAGTATTGCTAAAATAGGAAAGAGTGGAAAGGAAGAAGGGAGAACTGGTAACAGATGACATCTGACAAAAAGATCCCTTTATTGAAAAAGAAGAAAGTTGAGGAATCATTGAAACAGTAGTGGGCACTATTCTACATACTGTGATTTATGAAATGCCCTTTTGATGAAACTGTATAAGAAATTGCTAAGTATGGTAAAAAATGTGGTTCTAGAAAAACATGAGTTAGATCCAAATTTAGCTTTAGCTACTATAAACCCATTTAAACCAGTCATTTCAGTGGGGCTGCTCTAAATAAGACTAAATCTGGATCTAATCCGATGACATGTGAGGAAGAATAAAGTGACTTTTAAATTACTGATTTAATCCAGAACCAGTTCTGGTGTAATATGTGTACATATAAGCAAGAAAGATCAGTATGAGAGACAAATGTTTATGGCACCTGAACCAACATGAGAGGGGGCCATCAAGTGGAGGTTAACATACATGATATTCCAAGTCATGTGATTCTTCTTCTTTAAAAATGCAGTTCAGCTTTGATGATGCTCAATGAGTATCTATTTCTGTTTCCTTAACTCATTTTTTAAAAGATGCTGGTGTGGTGTGGTGATGGGATTGATATAGTACTTAGGATCTTATCCACAGGCACTCAGGCAACATGGCTGGGGGCTCCATTTGGCTAGGACATAGATGATACTGCCAGGTTTGCTTTGGCTTGTTTATAACTCATTGGAATTTATTCAGCTGCAAAATATTTCCCTTGCAGTTCTATTTCCTCAGGCTCAATTACACCCAATGAAATAGAAATAATGTCCAACGAGAATGAGAAAGTAGCTCACTTGAGGCGCACAATGCAAATTTCACCTCAGTGAAGTCATTGCACAAGGAAACAATTGGCCCAGAAATGGAATAGAGCTAACCAATATTCCCTCATGCGGAGTGGCTTGTCATCAAAGCACTTAGCTGTAGCAAGCCCCATTGATTGCCCAGGAATCCAAGTGGAAGGAAACCAAGCAGTTACCAGCCCAATCTTAAGCTGAGTCTGGAAGGAGAATTCAAATCATACTAAGGATTTAAAATAAGTACAGAACACAGGACATGGGTTGGAACACTGGGAAGGAGATTGTGGAATGAAAATAGCACTCAAGGGTGAAGAATATAAGCATCCTGATACTGGAGCAGAATCAAACTAGATTTTAGTATAACCCTTAGCAGAGAAAACACAGGCCTCAGAGAAACTAGAGAAACAGAACATTCACACATAGTATAGAATGTCATTGTAACACTTTCGTTTTGCCCATCTTCCTTTTGACCTGGCAGATGGCCTGGTCCTGGAATGCAGGCAAGAGGAAACCAGCCATGACAGGCCAAAACATTCACATCAGGGAGCTGGAGAGTGAAGGCCATATATCAGGGCCTAGGAAGAAAACACATATACCATAAGATAAGATTCTTCCCCCAGATATTAAGGCAAATCTTGGGCATACGCCAAGGACTCATGAGCACACAATCTGCATATCTATAGGGGACCAATAGATCAGCATAGTTGGCATCACTACCCAGTGAGGGACTGGATCCAAACTTGGGGTACAAATGACCAATAGAATTGTAGTATATTCGTGAAGGCTTTCACGGCCGGGATCTAATGATTGTTGTGGGTTTTTCAGGCTCTTTGGCAGTGTTCTGAAGTTGTTCTTCCTAACGTTTCGCCAGTCTCTGTGGCCGGCATCTTCAGAGGACAGCAACCTGTGCACATAGAAAAAGCCCATAGATACACATTAAAACCTGTTTAATGTGTTCCTATGGGCTTAAAACTCACCTTAAAACGAAGATCTTCCACACGGCGGCCATTTTCGCTGCCTCTTATGCGAGGAATTGACGTGAAAACACAGCAGGTGGCCATTTTTTTTACCCGGCGGCCATTCTGGAACTGCTGATCAGTTGTTTAAAAATAATTGCTTTGCGATGATCGGTAAGCGAAACAGGGAACCGATCATCGCAAAGCGATAAAACCGCATAGGAAACATTGCAATGCGATCGCTTTTGCAATTGCAAAAAGTTAATCGCTATGCGGTTTCGTCGCTAAATGGAGTGCCTCTTAAGCGAGGCACCACTGTACTTTTATGACTCTTTGTCTGCATCATTATAAAACATATGTACACTGTATTTTCAGGATCTTCTCTGCTTTTAAAAGAAGTCCCATCTGACCTTTTATTAGCTGCCATTCAAATAAAATTGGGCCTTTGGTTCAACTGTTGTGTCTATTCCTGATTCTTTGCCAGAGAATCTTAGAACCCAGGTTTGGCCGGTAACAATCCAACCATAGGCTGAGAGATACTTAGTCATTTTAAAGCAATGCTATAGGAAACTGTGACTGGGATGACTAGGTTAACTTTTATCCTTAGTCCTCAAAGGAGACATGTCATATTAGGATCATATAAGTGCAACATTACTGGCAGCCAGAAAAGTCAAGCAGTATGCATAATTTACCATCCATGGCACCCTCAATAATGCACAAATAGGGTTTGCCTCCTTTAAATATCCTACTGCACTTTGTTCTTGACACACTGGTTGCCTCCAACACACAGCAGTGAGCTCCAGTGGCTCCTATACTTTACTCCTAGAGCTACTGAAGGATTACCAATGTTTTTCTCCCGTGTTCCCACTTGGGCTCAACCAGTTGTTCTTTCTCTTCCTGACTCATTCTCTGTGCCCTCATTTACACCCTAAGCTGCACAACCATAGTAAAGAAGTGTGTTGTGGATGGCCTGAATCTCCTGAGAGGTCCAGACTCCTCCTGCATTTGCTGAAGTCCCAATACTATTGAGGAAATCCCCATGAAGGATATAGTTTCATCCCAAAAGCACCTTGGATGAAACATAGGAAGCTGCCTTATGTAGAATTCACTGGTCCACTGAGCTGTTGACACTAATTCAAAGCAACCCCATAGGCTAGTGAAAAGTACACTGCTCCATCTGGTATGAAATAGTTTTAGGTAGGTTGTGGGCTTCTTGAAAAGCTTTCTCTCAAGAAATAGGTATTGACTAGACAGGAACATAGGAGGACCATTGATCTGTATAACAAATGGGTGAATGATCTCAGTAGGACAAGATGGTATTTTTATGGATTCTCTTGAAGTTCAAGAGCCACACTCCCAAGAAGGGCAAGGCCAAGGAGGTCAATTTGCATTTTAAAATTATTTTAAAACCACAAATTTTTATTACAAATTAGATTTAACTAAGAATTTGATCTTTTTATTAAAAAAACACAGAAAAAGCCCCGCTTTCCCCACTAGTCGCCCCCCAAAATTTAAAGAAACATTTTAAATTTGGAGGGTATGGGGGTAGGATCCTCTCAAAACATGGTAAAAATCTCCCATACCCTCTTGGTGATGCAAGAGGAAATTTTGTTATGTCAAATACAAGGAAATGAAAATGTTAATATATTTGTGTGTGGAGCCACAAAAATTACGATTCATCAGATGTGGCAGTGAGCTGTCTCTGGTTTCTCACCTCTGTCTCTAAACTCATCTGAATTAAAAGAAAAAAAGAAAAAAAGAGTGACAAAAACATTGTGGCACCTTAAAGATTAACTGCTCTATTTTAATAGCAACAGAGGAAATAGATTTGATTCATGAAATCTCACATTCAACTATAACATTTAGCCTACAATTAGGCTTAAAAATCAATGGAAAAAATCAAACTGATAGTCCCAAATCAAGCAGATCCAACAGACTCAATGGGATTTATATAAATGCTAAGATATTGAGCAATGATTCCATGGTTGTAGTCTCAGCTGAGACTGTTGGTAGAATACTGTCCATTATTGTATTAATTCTCACACCAAAAGGGACGTGGTGACGCTGCAGGCTAAACCGCAGAAGCCTGTGCTGCAGGGTCAGAAGACCAAGCAGTTGTAAGATCGAGTCCACGTGATGGAGTGAGCTCCCATCGCATGTCCCAACTCCCGCCAACCTAGCGGTTCGAAAGCATGCAAATGCAAGTAGATAAATAGGGACCACTTCGGTGGGAAGGTAACAGCGTTCTGTGTCTAAGTCGCACTGGCCATGTGACCACGGAAGATTGTCTTCGGACAAACGCTGGCTCTATGGCTTGGAAACGGGGATGAGCACCGCCCCCTAGAGTCGAACACGACTGGACAAAAATTGTCAAGGGGAACCTTTACCTTTACCTCACACCAAAGGTAGAATGTAATTTGTGCATAGACAGCAGATGGAATATAGTTGATAGACTTTGAGGGTGAATACATTCCCTTCTGCCCATTCTTTACTGCAATGCTGAACAATGCAAAAATTCTGGGATAAAACACTAGCCATTTGTGCACCCAAAAAAGAAACATAGCTGTCAAGGTCAAAAGTATGACACTTCAACAAGGCCTCAGAACACTATTAAACTTTATAAATGTCCCTGGTAGTTTGAGTTTGTGGTAGTCCATCGTAGCTAAAAATTTATCCCTGAAAGGATTAATTCTTGTGTGAACGAGATAATCATGACAATCATATCAAAGTTCATCTGGACATCAAGGTATAAATTACGTATTTACTTCTGTCTGTCTGACCAGGAATATAGTTTCCAAACTTCCTCAGAGGATGAAAATAAACCATTGTTTTCTCTTGTGGTGAAATAAACAAAGAAAAATGACTTCAGGCAACATTAACTTGTCCAATTTTACAAGCTTTCTTCATCCATGTTGCTTCTATGCATTGATAAAATGTAGCTTTTAAGGAGATATAAATATGACCTCAAAGCCATCCTTACAGCTGAGAATGAAGTTGTAGGCACAAGATGCTTTTAAACTGAACTTAAGTTTTAGGCCAGTATTTAAGTCAGGCAAATATATTCCAATCATTGGCTTGTAGCTAAAGAAGAAGTTACAGTTAGAACTAAAGAGGGGTTAAATTAATTTGGTCCCTGATGACAGGTGCTGCTCACATCCTTTCCCCACCCACCTGAACCAGTGGGGCCACTTGCTTTGTGTCATGTGCTGCTGGCGTACTTTGTCTCCAGCAGCACTCTAATCTAGGCCTGTCCCCACCTCCCCCGGCAGCCAACCACTCACTGGATGAGTGGGGAGAATGCCTGTTCCACCTCCTCAGCTGCTGGATTGGAGTGCCACTAGAGATGATGGACTCCAGCAGCATGCAACACAAGTGAAGTGGCTCAGCTGGTCTGGGGTGGGCGGGAAAAGGGATGGCACTGTACGGACAAATTCTGCCATTATCTCTAGTTAGAACTTAAATCTCATTTCAATCCTTTACATTTCGTGACCCCTCCCCCAATACAGAACTTTCTTTAAAATATTGGTGGTGTCATATCTATGTATGGCGAAATTGTTTTCCATGTTCAAACTTTCTAGAAACCCGATAAAACTATCTCAGATGTAACTCATCATTCTATATGATTAAGCCCCATAATAGCAATACTGTCTATTTTTGATTAAAATCAGACACGCTTTTTAAATAAAGAGTTCATGCAGCTCTTATTAGTAGAAACTATATGAAATATAATAGTATATAGTAGTATATATGAAATATACTACTAGAAAACAATGGCCAGACACACAATAGATGGATAATTACTGAAAGTGTGGAAAACAGCATAGTCAGACAGACCCATCAAAGTAGACGGAAGAGTGGCTTAACAGAGATTACTGGAAACCTGGCTTCTCTTTCTTTTCCTTATACAGTCAAGGTGTCTTTAAGATGATGTCCAGCAGTGGGCCCTGGAGGCTTGTTAAAAACTGGAAATAGAAAACAAGAGGGGAAACTAAAAAAGAACATTAGTTGCTTATGACTAGGGCTCTGCAGTAGAGTCAGACAGATCTTGAATCATTAATCCAGTTAGCCTGACTTGGGCTGAATTTGTGAGCTATGTGTCAGAATGGAACAGCTGGATCTGGGCTGGTGCAAAGTTCAGTAAATTTACTAATTACTTTGTGTCTGAATCTGAAGCATCATTCTAACTGGAGGGACATACGTTGCTTTGGGCCTAGTACACAGGGATGTGTGGAGGAGAGAAAGCCTTGAACTTTGGGAGGTTTATCTCCCTCTTTAGGGCCTGTCATGTCACTAAGAGTGATGAACAGCAGAGCAAAAGCAGGCAAGTTGTAACGGTTTCAGTTTTCCAATGACAGGCTTACACATCAACACAGACTGGGACACAAATCCAACCACATGGGTGCACACCAGTTTGGTCTGAATTCCAGTCTATTTTGAAGCCCTGAAATGGGTTCTGGATTAGATTCATTGACTTGTACACAGTGTTGCTTATGACTGCATATATCTCCTGACACTAAATTTGTACTTTTGTACAGTATTGTTTTGTCCCGCCTACCTTTTTTTCCAAAGATAAGAGCCACCTTTTATGAGGTTTCTTTCCTTGTGAAGCAAGAGGACCACAGACTTTTATGGTACTTTCGGAAACAAACTACTCACTTGCAAGTAAATCAGGCTAGCTGATAGGAAAGAGGCGTCAAAACACCAGCCTGCTTCTTGGTAGGAGCTGTAGAATATTTTAAAACATTCCCTGGACATATTCTAATGCCCACTAACACCATGACTTTGGCACATGGTATAATGACTTAATCCAATAGTAAGAGAGCAGCTACATTATAAATTATGCCCCCTTTCCCATAATGAGATGATGATGATGATGATGATGATGATGATCATCATCATCATCAGCAGCAGCAGCATCATTTTAGAACTGCAGAGCTGGAAGGGATCTTATTAGACATGGGTATGAATAAAAAACAAATCACAATATTCATTATTAAAAAATTGCTGATTCATTAAATATTCATCCCTTCATATTCGTGAGTTCCAGAGACTCCAACAAATACGAAGGGATGAATATTTGCCCATTTTTATTCATCCCCCATACGAAGAGAGGAAATGCTACCCTTCCCTCTCTTCCTATGGCCTTCCCATTCTGCCTATGGGCCCGTCAAATCAGCTGACCGGCAGGCTGACAGCCACCTACCCACCTCCACAGCCTATTCCCACCCCTTCCCCTCCCTACCTTAGCCACCGCTACCATTCGCCACTGCCCAGTGCTGCCATCATCCACTGCTGCCCACTGCTGCTGCCACCCATTGTTGCCCGCTGTGGTTGTCTCTGCAGACACAGCCTGCTGTAAGGCAGCAATCCCCAACCCCTGGTCCCCGGCCTAGTCCTGGACCCTGGCCTGGGCCAGACTGGGCTACCGAGAGAGACCCCCCCTGGCCCCCGTGCACACTCACCCCTGCACTGCCCATTTGCCTCCGTGCATGTGCTCCGGCTTGCCCGCATGGATGCTGCACCATTTGCACATGCATGCGGGTGCAGCCATTTGTGCATGTTGTCATGCACATGTGCAAATGGCAGCACGGTGCTCATGAAGGCATGTGCCCGCCCGTGTAAGAGAGAGTGCACGCTTGTTCGCGCATGCACGTGAGCGTGGGGGTGGCCCACCTTCCCCAGCTAGTCCCTGGACTGGAAAAGGTTGGGGAACACTGCCGTAAGGGACACTGGCTGCCCTTTGCAAAGATGGCGGCTGCAGCTTCTTTTAGGGCAGAAAACTGCAGCCACAATTTTTGCAAAGGTCAGCCTGGATTCCTTTAAGGCAGGCCATAGTGGTGGAGGCCATCGCAGCGAGTGGCGGTGGATGGAGACTGCGGAGGCTGCCGTGGTAAGGCTGCTGTGGATGGTGGTGGCGGCAGCAGCAGCAGTGGTGGCAGCAGCACAGACTGTGGCAGCCAAGGTAGGGCGGTGACAGGGGCAGGGGGAGGAGCTTCATGCTTCATCAGCTTTGAGGGATCATGAAGCAGGATGAATCACTAAAATGGCAATTCATCCCCATCTCTATACCCTATAGATGATCTATATACCCTATAGATCATCACCCAGCCCCTGTCAAGGAGGCATAGTGTAGAACTGAACTCCCAACCTTGAGCTATCAAGTTCACTCTATCTTCTGGTGACTACACAATGTGCCCCTGATTGTGAATCAGCCCGAACCTTTTCAATGGCCATCTGTATCTTTTTTTATTCAGTGGCAGGGGCTACAGTCTTTTCCCCCCGAACAATTGCGGTTGGTTTGTTTTATTTCAGTTTATGGCATGACCAGCTATATAATTCCAAAGTGGCAGTGGTGTGTGTGTCCTCGGGTGACATTTTGAGGGCATGGCCCTCTTTGTTTGAAGAACTGGGGTGTGATACCCAATCTACAGCTGCCTCAACTGTAACTTTTAAGCAACAACTCTAATGGTGTCTGCATCTTTCCAGACGTACGTGTAAGAAAGACATACCTGGTGAAATCTATCTTGCCAAGAACTTTTGGACTTCTTTATACTGGTACCAGCCCGATGAAATTGTCTTGATCTGCGAAAACTCACATATTGTATGATGATTTTAAGTGATCTATAAAGGTACTGTATAGCTTACTCCTGAATTTGTTTTTTGTAGAGACCACATGGTTCCGCTTTATTTCATCTTGAGGGGTATGCAGCCTGGCAGTGTACAGCAGAAACACCCCTTCTCTTCTGTTGTATTGCTCCAGGCCCCCCTTTTAATAACATTGTTGTCCTATTTAGCACTAATTTGGGTAAACACTGCACTTTAGTTTGATGCTATTGCAAGGCATGACCAAAGGAGCACCCTGAATGTAGGTCCTTCATACGATTCTTTCTTTTCCTCTTCTTTATGAATTGAGCTTTGCACTTGCAAAGCTTGGAGACAACAGACTGCACTGTGCTGATAAGTTGTTATATTAAAACAGTGCTATATCACTTATAGAAAACCAGTGGTAACAAACCATGAGGACATAATTTTTGTACCAAGAAGGATGTCTAAAAATTTTAATTTAAACCTGATTGGTTAGAGATTCTTTTACAGTCATGACCAAAAATATCGGCACCCTTGCAATTCTGTCAGAAAATGTAACCTCTCAGAAAATTGTTGCAGTTGCAAATATTTTGGTACTCACATGTTCATTTCTTTGGTTCGAGTTGGAACAACAACAACAACAACAACAACAACAACAACAACAACAGATCAGAATGGTTTTTTGAAAGGTAGGCAAATGGAAAACTTAACTAGGAGGGTTTTGAATATTATACACAATATAGAAAAAATAAACTGAAGGCAGGCATTTTATCATTAGATATATTTAAAGCATTTGATTGTGTGGAATGGCTAACATTAAAGACTTTGTTAAAGGGTTGGGGTTTTGGAAAAAAGTTTAGGGGGATAATAGATCAATTATATTTAGAGAATACCTGTGTAGCAATAGTTAATGATGGGATGACAGATCAAATAGCTCTTGGCCGAGGTACTAGGCAAGGTTGTCCTCTCTCTCCAGTTCTGTTTTGCCTGGTTATTGAAATGTTGGCAAATGTAATTAGGAATGATGATTTAATTGAAGGTATAGGAGAAAAGAAGACAAAGATTAATTTATTTGCGGATGATTCCTCATTGACAGTGAAAAACCCGTTAGAATGCATAGATAAAATTAAAACACACTTAGAAAAATTTGGAAAAATAACCGGATTAAACATAAACGGCAAAAATCTGACTTAATGTTGTTTAATTATAGTAGAATAGAACAAGAAAAGTTTACTGAAAAACATGATTTTAAAATATGTAAAACAATTAAATACTTAGGAATAGATTTAGCGAAAAATATTCAAAAGATAAAGGATTATAATTATAACAAACTAAAGGAAGTAATTAATAAGAAACTACAAGAATATGATAAGTTCAAATTATCTTGGTTTGGAAAGATTGCATTGGTAAAAATGAAAATTTTACCAAAAATTAATTTTCTATTCAGAATGTTACCAATGCAGTTAACAGAGGATGAGTTGAAATATTGGCAAGGAATAGTTAACAAATATTGTAATGAAGGGAAGAAATCTAGAATAAATAAAAAGTATTGGTATAAAACAACAAAAAAAGGTGGTATAGGTTTGCCAAATATAAGAAACTATTATTTAGCTAACCAACTGAGGTTTATTGGTGAAATTATATATAATCCGGAAAGGTTAATTTGGTGGGAAATGGAATCATCAGAATTACAAGGAAATATAGAAAAATATTTATTTGCTAAAGGTAAGAAAGACAAAATAAGTCAAGTTAATAATCCTTTTTTAAAGACACTGTTAAATATATGGTATAAGTATAAAAAGAATTTGTGTTCATCATACTCTCCATTTGGATTAGTGACAGAAATAGAAGATTTTCCTACCAATATGAAGGTGTATATGGATTTATTTAAAGAAGAAAAAGTGATTAGACTGAAAGATTGGCTGTATAAAATGAGATCGATAGATCAAATGAAACAAATATTTCAAAACAAGACTATTTCATGGTTGAACTATGTACAACTGGAAAGATGGACTAAGGAATGGGCAAATAAATATAATAAAGGTAGAGAACACACAAAATTTGAGCAATTTTTACTCTCATATGAGGACATTCAGATGACTGACTCAGTAAAAGGTACAGTGAGTAAAATTTATTCACTTCTTAATTTAGAGGAAGAAGAAAGTGAGAAAGAAGGATTGAAATTGGTGTGGGAACAAGATATTGGGAAAAGAATAAATGAAGAAGAATGGAGGAGGATATGGAAAATGAGGATTTTAAGATTGATGTCAGTAAGAATAAAGGAAAAATTTTTTAAACTTAGTTTAAGATGGTATTTAACACCGGTAAAATAAAACAAAATTAACATCAGTCATCCGAATGTCTGTTGGAAATGTGAGAAAGAAGTTGGTACATACTTTCATATGTGGTGGGAATGTGAAAAGGTACAAAGTTTTTGGAAACAAATTTTTAAAGAATTAAGTTGTATCTGTGGAAAAGATATAGAATGTAAGGCTGAGATTGCTTTGTTATCACTATATGAGAACGTGGAATATGACAAAATGATTAAAGAATTGATAACTAATCTAATAACAGCAGCTAGATTGATTATTGCTAGACAGTGGAAATTAAAGACTGAATTACAAATTGAAGAATGGTATAAAGAAATATGGAATATAGCATTAAATGATAAATTAACTTGTAATCTAAAGATGAAGAAAGGAGAGTTGAAAAGGAATAATTTTTATGTAATATGGGACAAATTTTTGGAATATGTGTTAATAAGGGGAAAAGGGAGAGCTCCAAATCAAGAATCTATGCAGTTCTGGAGAGGAGGACAATAGAAGAAGAAGAATGAGAAGAAGAAGAAGAAGAAAAAGAAGAATATGGCAAGAGGTCCCGTATATGGTGGTGGGGACACTGTTATTGTGTTGTAAGTGTATATGTTTTATGTATATGATTTTTTTGTTATAGTTATAAATAAATAAAAAAATATTAAAAAAAAGAAAAGAAAAAATAACTGAAATCAATCATTTCCTGTAACCATGAATGAGTTTCCTACACCTCTCTACTCTTCTTTTGCAAACTGCTCCAGGGCCTTCAGATTTGAAGGATGCCTTCTCCCAACTGCTGTTTTGAGATCTCTCCACAGGTGTTCTATGGGATTCAGATCTGAACTTATTGCTGGCCATTTCAGAACTCTCCAACACTTTGTTTGCAACCATTTCTGAGTGCTTTTTGAAGTGTGTTTTAGGTCATTGTCCTGCTGGAAGACCTATGATCTCTGGTGGAGATGTAGCTTTCTGACACTGGCCACTACGTCATGTAAGCAGCCCCTTATCTCCAAAGAGATTTACGGGGGTGCCGGAGACTGGGATGAGTCCGAAATCCAGACAAACCTCTGACTGCTGAGCAGAGCCCTTAGGTCTCAGCAAGGTCCTGTCTAAACTTCTTCCTCAAAAGCCAATCTCCTTTATTAAGAAAGCAACACACACAGACAAATCCATGAGTTATACTCAGAATAATCTGGCTCTAAATCTTTGGTAGCAAACACACATGGCCAATTAGACATTCAGCTAGTCTGTACAAGAACCAATGCATGCAGATCAAATCATTACTGCTTTATTGAAAATAATTGCTTTAGAAAAAGTTTCAGTTGATGGTAAAATAGTTCAGTAGGTACATTTTCATATCAAGACAAACGGAACACTCCCCTCCCCCACTCCATCTATAAAAATAAAGAAAAGGAATTATGCTAACTAATAAAAAGCATAACACAGTCCATCTCACGTGTCTTGGGTCTTCATAAGCTGACGCTAGATGAAATCCAGTTAACTTCCATCAGTCCATGGTAGAAAAAATAGTCCATAGCAAAGTTATAATCCATTATGGGAAAAAGCACGTGTCTGACCTTTCTCAGTCCAACTCCATCTTTTTCCAACTCCTTCACAACTTCCTTCTTCTTCCCCGAATTCTTCATAAGGAACACCCCCTCCTGGGTCTTGTTGTCCCGCCTAACTTTCTCATGAGAGCTTGAGAGTTGTTATCAAGTTTTGTGGCAGAATTATTTTGACTACGAAAGTCTCTGCTCTCTACCCATCTTAGCAACGAGATAATCAGAGAGCGAAGCTTCTCTGAAACAGCATGAAAAACTTTCCTACTACAGAGCAGACTTTAAATCAAGATGGATGCTATGGGGACAATCTTAGGACTACATATCCCATTCTAATACACATAAAAACACAAATCATCACACGTCACACCCCAAAATTCTTTGGTAATTATCAGATTTCATGATACCATTCACACAGTCAAGGCATCCAGTGCCAGAAAAAGCAAAGCAACCTCAAAACATCTTTGAACCTCCACCATGTTTGACAGTAGGGACTGTGTTCTTTCTTTCAATGCCTCATTTCTTTTTCTGTAAACTGTGTCATGATGTCCTTTACCAAAAAGCTCTCCTTTTGTCTCATATGTCCACAATACATTCTCCCAGAAAGATTGTGGTTTTGACACATAAGTTTTGGCATGCTTTTTTATGCCTTTGTGTCAGCAGTGATGTCCTCCTGGGTCTCCTTCCATAGCATCCCTTTTCATTCAGATGGCAATGGATAGTGCAGGCTTACACTCTTGTACCCTGTGTCTGCACTATCCATTGCCCAGAGACCTTTGGGTAGTGTGGGCAGCATATAAAATAAATAAATAAATAAATAAATAAATAAATAAATAAATAAATAAATAAATAAATAAATAAATAAATAAATAAATAAATAAATAAATAAAATAAAAAAATATCAGTTTGAATTTGTTGGGAAGTTAATATGGGTTCTGTATCACCATTCGAACAACCCTTCATAATAATTTTTCAGTAATTTTGCTCTTCCACGTCCAGAGAGGTTAACTATAGTGCCATGGGCTGCAAACCTCTTGATAATATTGCACACAGTGGACACAGGAACATTAAGATCTCTGGAGATGGACTTGTAGCCTTGAGAGTGTCAATGTTTTTCCACAATTTTCCTCTCAAATCCACAGACAACTCTTTACATTTCATTCTTTTCTCCATGCTCAGTGTCTCACACAACACAAAGGTTGAGTCAACTTTTCTCCATCTTAACTGGTTGCAAGTGTGATTACTATATTGCCCTCACCTCTTACTTGTGACACATGTTTCTAAATACAAATTAAAGGAGCATCACATGCTTGAAAAGCAATTATTTCTTACAATTTAGACAGGGTGCCAATAATTTTGGCCAGTGCATTTTTTGGTTTCTGTGTGGAATTGTACTGTATCAGATTTGACTTTTCTTCTCTGTTTTTTTGTGTTCCAACGCAAACCAAAGAAATGAACATGTGAATACCAAAACATTTGCAACTGCAACAATTTTCTGAGAGAAGGGTTGCATTTTCTGACAGTATTGCAAGGGTGCCAGTATTTTTGGCCATGACTGTATGTGACAGTTAAGCAGTAACTGGTTAGACCAAGCGTGAATATTAAATTTACTTCTATAGTTATGATTTTGGTCCTCAAAAATTTAAATGGTAGACTTTTGCACTTTCACTTTAACTGTCCTTAACATTTCTTCCAGGAATATGGTATTATTTGCATGCGGACCGGGAGTTGGGGACTCCTGTTTTAAAGAACTGGTCCTGCTATGCTGGTGCAAGATGTAATTTATGACAATGGCAGTTGGAAGCATATGCAATTACTCAGTTAATGTGTTAGGTGTGACCATGAATATGTACACCCAGGTTAATTGTCACATAATGCCTCACACCCAAAGTTGGGAGGGACCTTGATAGTCCTTGGAAGAGGGAAAACTCTTAAGAATGTAGATGGGGCGGTATGTTTTTGTTGGGCTACCATTCAATTAGGGGACATGGTGGCGCTGTAGGTTAAACTGCAGAAGCCTCTGTGCTGTAAGGTTGGAAGACCAGCAGCCGTAAGATCGAATCCACATGACGGAGTAACCTCCCATTGCTTGTCCGAGCCCTGCCAACCCAGCAGTTTGAAAGCATGCAAAAATGCAAGTAGATAAATAGGTACCACCATGGTGGGAAGGTAACGGCATTCAGTGTCTAGTTGCGCTGGCCATGTGACCATGGAAACTGTCTACAGACAAACACTGGCTCTGTGGCTTGGAAATGGGGCTGAGCACTGCCCCCTAGAGTTGGACACGACTGGAATAAATGTCAAGGGGAACCTTTACCTTTACCTTACCAGTCAATTGCTCTTTCAATTTTGTTAGGGTTTTAGCTCTACTTATTATCTCAAGTTGCAGCAGAGTATTTACACTGGAAGTTTCAACAGTGAATGTAGAAGTGGCTGTGTTTTGTACTACTTTACTTATTGGCTCTTAAATTGTCCTGATCATATGGCTTTCTGTGCTATAGAGTTTTCCCCCTGCTGATATTTATGCAAGCATAACAGTATGTTATGTCATTTGTGGCAAGAGAACTAGACAGAAAATCCTTTGGGAATACAGAATGCTACTCTTTCATGGCCACCATCATACAAAATTATACCTGTTCTGTTACTTTGAGATGTCTCAATAAATTACCTACTATTAAACTGGAACTATCTTGTAAATCCCAAGCCAATAATCAATTGGCTTACATCCACTTTATGATAATTGCTCTGTAATTAAACCATTAGCACTTAGAACAGAGCTAATGTTAAAAGTTCTTAATAAAATATTTCCTGCAGGCTTTCTGCCCACAAAAAAGCCTGACGGTGCCTGATGTCTTAACCATGTAATTAAACAATGTTAGCATTACTGCCATTATTGCAATGCTTCTTTAATTGCCCAGCCATTTTAATGTCACTTTCTTATTATTTAAGAAATTCAGCAGCACTTCAAAGGGAAGAAAACTGTCCTCGTTACATCTAACATAAATGGATCGATACCAACCACTTCCTCCACAATGGAAGCCTAATTACTTACTCTGTCACCCAGATCAAGTGCTTCCGTTTCCTAGTAACTGACACTGTGCAGTTCCTATTTACACCTGCATCTAAAGATAACCCTCATTAAAGAAAATGCCTTTTCACTTTGTTTTTGTCCTTGAGTGAGTTCAGGTTTATTCAGGAAGACACAATCAATATGCAGTCTCTAAACTGCTGTCTTAGGTGGATGCTCCTTTCTGCACAATAGTCTTTTGAGAATGGAATCCATTTTGGAAGCCTTTGTGAATTCTCCAAGAATAACACACACAATGTAAGAAGTAGTGTGTGTTTCCCTAAATTGGTATGAGGAAATGGTAAGAGATGGTCTTCTGATTGCTTCTGTGCTCGGTATCACCATTAAATCTTTCCTTCCTTCCCTCTTTTTCTAAAATGTCCGTCTTCATGTGGAAAAGAATGAGTCATATTGCTGGTGCTGCTCAGGTGGTTCCTTCATCACACATTACAAATCAGGGGAGCAGCTCCTGCCTGTTCCCCATTCAGATAAATCAGTACTTAAGCCTAAATCTAACTACTAGTCCCAACTAGAATAGACTGAGTCAACACTTACATAAATTCTGTTGACTCAGCACATCTACTCTGCCATTGGATTCAGCTCTTAAATGTCTGTGAATCATTAAAAAGAGAAACCAAAAGTCATGTAGAATCTATAGCACTAGCTAGTTTTTATTTTTGATAAGCTTTCATGTGTCCAGTTTAAGAGTGTGTGCATTGATTGTGTCTTTCTGAATAAACTTGAACTCACCTTGCACACTGTCATGATGATGGGATATGTAGTCAAAGAAATGTAAAATGGAGTCAGATAGGTTCTATGTAGAGATGATCTGAGAGACATTGGAATGTGTTTTTCTAAGCGCCATGAGAGTGTTTTCCTGAAAACCGTACAGCCTTGTGAAGGCCAAATTGAGAGGCCCGTGGAACACTCAACATTCCAAGCTAGCTGCAGAAGAGGTAAACAACACCCAGACTATCATGGAAATAATGGGAGGAGAGAGATGGTACAGCATCTTAAGGTTAATTGGTTAACAGCCAGAAAGGTCATGAAGAAGGGAGGAGTTAGAAAGCTAGAAAATGGACGATGGGTTATGTGAATGTGGTTCGATGGTTCATGTGTTGTTCTGTTATGGATTTCGATTCTATGATGATAGGAGAGAAAGAACTTGATTGAGAAAAGACGTAAGGAGAAAGAAGGAGATGGGGCTAGCCCACTATAGCCTACCTTAATTAGCTTTTTAGTGTTTATTATTTTAAATGGGAAATAGTTATTTTATTTAACTGTAATGATCTTTGAATATGTTCTTGATGCTAATGCTTATGCAATATAAACTGATTTATAATGAAACTCTATTTTTCTAATAAAAATTAATTATAAAAATTTTTATCAAAGGACTTGTCTCTTTAATAGCAGGGTCTGGCTAAATCCAGGAGGTGGAGAGGGCCACAAACTAGCTATCATTTAAGAGTCCTACCTAATTGAGCTTTGGTGAGTTCTAAGGAATCACAAAGCCCATGTGCCTGTCCTTGAAAAGTGCTAAGCAAGTGTAAATTGTTCTTTTAAGGTCAGACTTGTTCAAAGGGCTTACGCTGTGCACTGCTGAGGTCTTGGGACTTGCCCCAGCGCAAAGGTGGTAGGTAAGTGACCTGTCGAGTTCTCTAGCCGAATGCCAGAGGCCCTTTAGGGGTCCGTGCATCATACACACAACAGTTCATGAACAGGAAATTCAGAAGAAAAGAGTGGCTATGGTATGCATACCCAAGAGAGTTGTGCCAGGGACTTTTTATTTGTCAGCTAGGAATGGACTGAAAATTATGAATTTTCTTACAGGGTTTCAGCCCCTGCATGCCCTCTTCCTAATTTTTGCTAGTCTCGAAACAGAAAGCATGCTCACCTACCACAAATTAATCAGTCACAAAAACAACGGTTCTCTGACTGTTCTCTCAACAGATGCAAATTATAATCTTGGTTCTCCCTTCATCATGTAAATGTGGGGAGAAAAGGAAAGTGAAATAGTGAGTTACTGCACAAAAAACTGTATTCAATGACTAAGAGGCATGATTACACTTCTGTTCTTGTATGGTTTTGTTGTGGGAATTGTATTTTTATGCTGCTGCTGTTCACTTTGTATTTTATGCAGAACATTAACGCATATGAAATCAAACCAGGGCCCAGGTTAGACCTAGATGCATACATCAAATCACTTCAATGAAATTATTTGATTGTGGCTTTTTGAAAAAAGAATCTTCAGACATGTGAAGAGTAAAAGGAGATGGTGCTGCCACTATGATGAAGGACAAAGAAAATAGGAGCCACTAGCCAAAAAGGACATGAAGCTAGTGAATACCCAGCAATTCATGAAAGGAGAAAATCAGGGTGATGTGACAACACAGAGAAAATGGTTGCTTTTGCCTGCTATCCTGTGAATCAACACCAAAAAGCTTGTAATTAAACTAAGAAAGGGGAATGACTGAAATTTCTAACAATGTAACTGTTTGAGATACGAGTCATGAATTCACAGGGATCAAAGAAACTTTATTAGACTCATTTTTGGGGCAGCAAAAAACTGCTTGCAAAAGAGAGACCTAGAAGGTGGTGCTGACTTTCCTATCATGAGGAAGAAGTCAGGAAAGGGCCTTAGGACGACCTGGATCCATGTATGAGGTAACTGAAAAAATAAAAGAGCTCCAGCAAGAATGGGCTGCTGCTGTTAATCCTCTTCAAACAGAGGTTAGAGAGCTGTCAGAGAAAATATCAGGACTAGCAAATATCAAGCCTTGGAGTTGGGGGACTGAGCACCAGCAGTCCATAAAAACTCTTGATGGGCTGCAGGCCTGTTTTATGTAGAAAATTGAATTGAGTTCCTGGAAAACAGAAGGAGATGCCCCAGTTTGATGGTGAGAGGAGTTAATTCTTCAGAATCTGGAACTGAGGGCTCAAGTCCACTGACAATAAAACCCACTGTGGTGCTGGGTTTTGCTTAAAAGAAAAAAGATCTAAATTTTAGCATACATTAGAAATGTGTGCATGTAAGGGAGGGGGAGTTTTTCTGCTCCTCTACCAGAAATCCATTTATTTTATGGCAGAAGTAGAATTCATTCATTGGAATCAATGCCACATGTGAACACTTCACCCCCCTAAAAAACAAAAACCCTGCTGCCAGATACAGTGCTATACCAAATAACAGGAATTAGGGAAAAAAAATTAAACTCACAATGCTTTCTGAAAAAGCTGGTGCCCGCCCAATTGCTCGCCCTCCCGAATTGCTCAGTTATTGACACAAAAGTTTGGGATTTGATCACGTGGACTTTAGCCCAAACCCAAAAAAAAAAACCCCAATCCCTCTGCTGGTTTATTCCAGAAGTGGGCACAGGCCTTGACTTGATTACTTTAACTCTCCACCTGTTTACTGATGGCGGGATCACACAATAGAATTGTTCCCTACTTATGCCCAAGTTAGATTGTAACATAAATTTGCAGTTACATGATGCAGTGCCATTAGAGTTTTATTTTACGGGCCAGTGAGGTAACTGCGGTTCAACTCCCCCTTCCTGGGAGGCTTCTGTTTTGTTGTTCTGGTGGTCTTTTGATATATTCCTTATTGGTATAGCAAGTGTATATGATCCTATTGATACTTTTTTTGAAGCAAATTCACCAGGGAAGACTGCTGCCATTACTGTCGTGTTACTGTCGCATGGCTGCCCTTCTATAATTTTCTTTTAATTTTCCGCGGCCAGAGTGTTGATATGTTGGTAAACATCTGTCAACAGCTTTAAAGGCATTGGTAAGTGTTGCATCACTCCATTTACTGTCCGGCAAGCAGAACAGCCCTAGGTGGGGGTGCCAGGTCCATTGAGTGCAATGCATTGCTTCCAGAGGCACCAGTGCAAAAGAGGAAGATCTACCCACCAGGAACAGTATGTGACATATTGATGTACCATTTAATTTTTTTAAGGGGCTGCAGTGCCCCATAAAACAAGAGAGAATATGAATCGGTACCACGGTGTAGCCAGCCATAACAATTCAATTTAAAGAACATGAATTTGTAACATTAAAACACATTGGGATGCTCATATATACTATGTGACTGCAATGCATTACAACAAAGGTAAGGAAAGTATCGTTAGAAGTGGGGAACGTTTCCCTGGTGTGACCACAGCCTGAGTTGTATCCTGAACCATATATTTCAAATGAGGATTTCATTTTATTTCAATGCACAGAACTTCCCCTTCCTCAGTAAGCGGAAACAGAAAGTCTGATTTGCAAGGGAACACAGGAAATATGCCATTTTAGCGCCGGTGAAAGACAAGAATCCTAATGTGTTCCAGAAGATCTTTGTCCTTTGCAAGACTAAAGTATACCAGACCTTCACAAGCTTCTTATATGGAACGGAATAACACACAGATGGAAGTATCATCAAAACTGAGTAATTATTATAGAAGAAGAACCATTCCTAATTCACTCTCTGAGGCATGAGATTACCTCCTTTCCTAGAGGAATCCCACCTTGCCAGAAAAGGAACCTCTTGGATCATTGCTGCTACCTCCTATGGAGTGGCAAGGAAAAAGGAAAGCCAGACAAAATCATGCCGACTCCACACAGCAATAAGATAAATGGTTGTTAATTCTGTGAGAACGTTATCTAATTAAAATTCTGATTTCTGATTCCATTCTCCTTTGAGTATTTTCAGATTAACAAGGTTAATTGGTGTTGCTGGAGGTGTATAAAAAGAATGCTATTGTTGTCCTGTCTGCATTCCACAGGAGGAGAAAAAGTGCAGGAGGAAGTGGGCAAGCTTGTTTAGTCCTCCTAACCTAGTGATATTTATAGGATCTGTTATTGCTTCTCACCATGGCTTGGTGTTTATTGTACAATGTATGCAATATTCTTAAGAAAGGTCCCCACACTTCCATGACCACATACTGTATTTTTCTGTGTATAAGACATCCAATGTATAAGATGCCCCCCCCCCCCAGTTTTCTAACCCAAAATTAAGAAGTCTAAGCAGGTCTTAGCAAGTGGAGGGGGAAAGCAGGGATCAAAGTCCTTTGATTCCTGCTTTCCCCCTCCACTTTCTTCACAAGCAGGGATCAAAGCGCTTTGATCCCTTCCTCCCTTACTTCCATGTATAAGACAATCCTCAATTTTTAATCTAAAGATTTTAGAAATAAGCATTGTCTTATACACGAAAAATATGGTACTTTCCAAATGAAATGCCATTCCAAGCTATCAAAAGCTTTAGTGCCATCAAATGATGCAATGACATACGTAATGTTTCAAATGTTTGAACTATGACATGCCACACTGAACAGTCTTTTAACTGGTTTAGAGATATGTCCCAGTTTTATGAAGCCAAATTTATCCTTTTCAAAAAATGTTGTAGCAGGTTTCCCCAATCTGTTGGCTCATATACTTGGCATCTTGATTGAGTAGGGTAATTGGCCAATACAAATTGATTTCTGTAGGATATTTGTTTGTTTTGTTTTAGAATGCTATTGGGTGCTTTGCTGTGAAATAAAACCACATTTAAGAACAGTACTTACACACGTAGCATTGGTGTCTTCCGTAGAGCATAAACAAACAAATCTCTTTATGTCTTCCACATTGCAACCATACCCCCTGTAATTCTGGTTCACAGCCCTCCTTCCTATGCTATTTGCCTGACTTAAATTGACTCCTGAAGCTGATAATAGGGGAAGAAATGACATACAGGCAGAACTGTCCTGCTCTGTAGCTGTTGGATGATTTTGGGAGGAAATTTAAAGCTGTGGTGCTATACAGCAGTGGTAGTAACTCTCACTGAACTTGATTGCTTGAAAACTTCCTTTTTCTTTTTCTTTTTAATAGGAAAAAAGATGCGGGGACCTGATTTGGCCCAGTATAGGCAATGTGTGTTAACTACAATTTAGTGACAGTTGTGCAGTTACACAAACAGCATTGCTGTAAGGTAGGCTACCACTGTAGAGATCACCGTATCTGTTGCATGTCTGGTCATCTGATTCAGTATGCAAGAGATAATGTGTAAGCTCTGCAGTTCTAAGATTACAATTGTGATTATTACTGAGATTTCTTAATTTTACAGCAGTTTATCTAAAAGTTTTAGTATTTGTGTAAATGCACAAGATTTCAGTCAGTATGTAGTTCCTAAGTTCAGCTAAAATTATTTTAATTATATGTAAATACATTTAGAGTTAGATTGAGTAATACATTTATCATATTTGTACAGAAGTGCTTTTCAAGTGTAAAAGATACATCACATAGATTTCCTCACTGAGTTTTTTGTGTGTCTCATACTTTGTTATGTCATTGATGATTAGATGGTGAATATAGGCTTAATTCATTAAGTATGATTGCTGAAACACTAATCACTGTGGAAATCTCAGTGTGGGGACAGGATTCTGCTAGGAACAAACCACTCATGCAATGACAATGCTGAAGATAGCTTGTGTTTTACAGGACATGCACAAGAAGGTATCCAAGGCCTATATGCGCAAGTGTGATTTGGCCAGTTGTAATTGGGTCCCAGTTGTGTGAGGTCAATACTTACGCAAATAGGAGAATCTGATTTATTGTACTTGTGGAGCACTTCACTCCACTGGTACTAAACATGATCCTGGCCAGGGAAGGGAAAACAGGGTAAGAACTTAGGATATGCATTTCCCTTAATATCTAGTTTGGCCACCAGATTGGTTCCATTGCCCTCACTGTTTTCCCCCGAAGGGCCCTATGTATTCTCTTTCCATTATAAAGGGCAGCAAAAGGACGAATGCGAGAGAAAGGTTCCGAAGGGCAATGAAGGTGGGGGAATTGAAATACAACTAGAAGAGGTAGAACTGCTAGAATGGACCATCTATGTTTACCTGAGAGGGAAAGGTGGAGGAAGATGATGCGTCTGGACCTGAAAGCAACTGGCGCAACATGCCCCAAAGGCGACTGGGCTCGACACCCATTTTGCGGAACTATCTGTGCAGTGAGGAGTCATTCCATGTGGAAACCTACCTATTGTGAGAAGCTTGGAATGGCCCCTTGTTAAGGGATACTTTTGAAATGCCAGGATTACATGGGATGTGGCCAGAAACATCACTGGTTGCCGGTCCAGTTGGATCCACTTAAATTGTTGTTCATACCACTCCGTTAAAAGATATTAAACTGTCATACAATGTTGCTCTGTCTCCTGTCATGACTTTCTTAAAGAATGAGGAACTGCCTGTCACAAAATTAGAACCCAATCACATAAATAATAAGTTATAATGGGCTCTAGAGGTTACTGTAATAACCACAAGACTGAAAGTAACTAATTCCTGGTCTTCTTGTTTCTTTCACCTCTGTGCACTTCTCCTAGCTGTTATATAGCCTTTTCTCAGAATTTCTTTCTTTCACTATAAAAGGGCCTCTTTTCTGTTGCAAGCAGATGATTCATAATGTTGATTCTATAATGAGTGTTGCTTTTTCATGGCAGGGTTAGAGACAGGCATAGAAATCAAATTCTTATGATCTCCTAAAATGAGAAACTACATGCTTGATGAAATAAATTGGAAACAACTTTGATCTTCAGTCATTATTATGACCACAAGTTCAAAACAGCAGGAAAGTAAAGCAACACAAAGTACCAGAATTCATTATATATGTAAGCAGAGCAATGATGCTGAAACGGAGCGGATGTTAAATTTGGAACATAATCTGAGTTGTATATGGCTCTGTACTCAAAATGAGTTCAAACGACACTCATAAAGAAGTTGTCAGGATCTATAATATCAGTGGAATGGCCTTCCTTTCACTTGGTTTGACCACAAGTAAACAAACACCCATCTGTTTTAATAGAACAATTTTTCATTTTTGGAAAAGTATCAAAGATTTTGCTATGAAATGTTGATGTCTTGTTTCAGTTATACTTTCCATATTCTCTTTGCATGCTGTACATATGATTATAATGCTGGGAATAATTGATTAAAGAAGGCAATTCAATAAATAGAGACATCTGTTGTAATGAAAAGCATTTCAGCCAGATTGTATCACATGCCACTGCTGCTTTTCTTTTTGCCCTCCTGTAGCCTTGTTATATAGCCTAACATGCATACAACAACTCATAAACAGAAAGATTTACACTGTCAGAACATTAGTCACAGACTACCCTAATATGACCTACCTAAGCTAATACTGTAAGTGTTCTTTAAGACTGTAGGCAGTCTTACCAGATCTAGTATCTGAAATATGGTTGCCATCACAAATACAAAAGAAATGTTTAATTAAACAAAAAAAGATTTCAGAAAAGACCACTGATTTGCATAAAAATGTGTCTATACTAATTTTTATATATGGGTGCAATGTTAGAAACAATTACAGAATTTAAATAGGGATACAATGCATCTCATCATAATAGGGCAAAATGTGACCTTGTGACATCTGTGCCTACTGGCTAAGTCTGGCCAGTGGCTCTTGCTGAGGAACACAAGGCCCCCACTCTTCCTTTTCAAGACTATTTGTTTTTAAACCCAGTGTGGACTATTTGAGTCTTCAAACAGAGGATAGCTACAAACAGACTAGAGGAGTATCAGCTATAAATTTGATGCATGTAAACCTCAATGTTCTTAATGTTCTGTCTCTTAAGTGAAGCTATCAGGGATTGAACTTTGGATCTTGCTGATTCTGGTTCCTCTGCTACTTTGGACCCACCAGGGCTGTGGAGAGATTGGAAGAAATCTATGTTCAGGATTCAAGAAGATGCAAAATGTGTTTGTGGGTCCTTTCCGGAACATTTGACTTTCAGTCCAGCAGTCATTTCAAAGTGTCCTACACAAAACAAAAGTGTTTCTATTGATACAGTAAGCAGTAGTCAGAAGGAGACAAAAAAGAAAAAAGAAAATACAGTCACAATTACAAACACTGGATATTCCTACATATTGGGAAGTGTTTTGTGAACCCAGTATTAATTGTGTAACTGCCATGGTTTCTAGTCATCACATTCCCTTGCTATCTCACTGTACTATTTAGTTTGCCTATACACCAATTGTTTTGTGTACACACACACATGCGCGTGCGCGCACACAGAGCAAATGAGTAAGTGAACGAGAGACCTGCAGCTCAGGATAACACTCCAAATACACAATGAAGTGGATTCTAGTTGACAGCAGGTTGTGCCATGATGCCTGTATTGCTCTAGAAGCTGTGACAGACTCTAGTCTAATTCTCTTGGCTGCAACAGACTAACACAGCTGGAAATTCTTCATGCTCTAGTACAGTGGTTCCCAATCTTGGGTAACCCAGGTGTTCTTGGACTGCAACTCTCAGAAGCCCTGGCCAGCACAGCTGGTGGTGAGGGCTTCTGGGAATTGCAGCCCAAGAACATCTGGGTTACCCAAGAATGGGAACCACTGCTGTAAATGGTTCATATTCAGTTCTGCAATTCAAAATATAAGGAATTCTTAGTGTTGTCTATAAATACTAATAAACATCAATAAAAGAAATTTCACATAATAGCTAGCACAAAACCTGGACCACACTGCAGTTGATTTTTTCCTCCACTAAGGGGAACCATTTCTCATATTTCTGACTTTGTTTTCTTTCTCTCTGATTTTCTTCGGGCAGCTTGTCCATGCTGCAGCAACATCTCAAGTCGCCCAGCAGCGCTTCTTATGCATTTTTTCTTAACACTCCTGCTGTATTCGATGAAGCTTATTTCCTGTTGTGTATAGAAGCATCAGACAGCTCATGGTGATCTTAGTAAATTCAGGGTACATTTCTAAACACACGTAGCAGAAAGTATACCCCACTGAATATGATAGGATTTCTGAAAAAGAAACCCTGTAGTTTTGTGTCTGGATGCTTTGAAATTATGAGGAAATAACGCAAATTTAGGAGTACAGTGGGGATGTTTTGTTTCCCTAAGCTGCTGTGTACATAGAAAATCCCACACCCTTTTATTTGATTAATGACATTTATGCCCTAACATTCTTCCATGTGAACTCAAGGTTACAGCATTTTGCTGCACCCCATTTTATCATCACAACCACCCTGTGAGGGGGGTTGGCATGAGAGGAAAAATGTAACATGACCCAGTGAGTTTCACAGCTCAGCAGGTCTCTGCCCATCCCCAGCCTTGTATGTCATTTTTAATTCAGTTTATCCACATAAGCCTTCACTAAGGATGCATCGCTGAAACTGAACCCTTATTTCTTTGATATATAATGCTGGTTCAAAAGGACAGTGTAAAATTTTTTATGTCATAAAACTCCTTTGCCATTGGTTTTGAGACAATCCCCAAGAAATACTAGAAAAACTCCAGGCCTGCTTATTCATTTATTCATTCATTCATTCATTCATTCATTCATTCATTCATTCATTCATTTATTCATTTATTCATTTATTCATTTATTCATTTATTTATTTATTTATTCATTCATTCATTCATTTATTTATTTATTTATTTATTTATTTATTTATTTATTTATTTATTTATTTATTTATTTATTTATTTATTTATTTATTTATTTATATGCCGCCCACACTACCCAAAGGTCTTCCAAGGAGACATGTTTATTGGGTAGCTTACAAAACATAGATGTTCCAAATGGATTAGAATGGACAACAGCTTTCCTCACAAGACAGCACAAGAAGTCTGAGCATCTGTTGACTAAAGCAAACAATATATATTTTTACTGATTGCATTAATAAGTTGCAGCTGGATAATACATCATTCCTACATTGTGGTTTAAAGAGTGATACTGGCATGTGAACTACTATACCAGTATCCTGCCATGATAAGCCCAGATATGTACACCTGAAATAAATAAGCTTGTCAGTGGCATATGGTAAGTAACATTTGCCTCCAACTCCTTTTGTGTTCCCAAAACATGATCCACCTGTCTTTTGTCCATCTCTGAATCATAGGAACATTGGAGTAGCTTTAAGTACACAAAATGGCAAACAGCAAATCAAAATGGAAGACAGACAATTCCTCTAAATATCAGACATAACACATGTTACCATTATTGTATGTCAATCAAAAATTTGTTGTGTTGGAGTTTGTTTTTGTTAATTTTCTGGGACATCAGTAGATCCATGCCTGCCAGATTGACAGAAATTATGTCTATAGCAAACTTATGTAAGTGAATTTAAGCACTTCTACGAAGCTTCTCTTCAATTTGTAAATTTTGGATTAGAATGAAGACCATGTTCAGCATGTACTGGTCATGTTCCTTCTTTATATTTGATCTGGCTCTAGCCTCCACTCAGAAAAATATGGGATCCAATTTTGGGTGTATGAATACACATACTTGATGAATGGCCAAAAAGTATTTCTGCGCATTTACACTAATAGGAAAAATAACAGGATAAGCAAAACTATAGCTGTTTCTGAAATTTGGGGAAAACCTACACACCCTTCTTTCAAGGTATGTAAGTGCCAAGTTAATCTTAAAATACAAACCCTTTTTGCTCTGCCAAGATCCAGCTAACTCAATAAAGTGTAGTTCATCATCAGTAATGATGTCACCAGTGATTTCCAGTCCAAAAAACTGAGTGTGTTGCCATAGCTGTTCCTCAATGTGTAGATTCTTGTGTTTCACTGCTCATGGCTTCTGAAAGAGGACTACACTAGAGTTATACTGTATTCACAGAGTTTCTGGGAAGCAGGGACTGGTGGAAACATGCCTCCTTATTGTGGTGGATTGCTGTGTGAATCAGTGGTGAAATATGCTTCAAAGCTAATGTACAGTATGTGATTAAGTCTGGCAATTAGAACTTACTCTGGAAAGAAAATTCTACCTTCTGGTGTATTTGGGATTCCATGACAATAGAGTTAGGGTGTGACTACACAGCAAAGGAAATGTGAATTAATTCGCATTCCCTCACTGTGAAATTGCACTGGGACATTCTGGTCTCTTTGCTGTAAGTGGCCACACAGGAAGAGAGAGAGAGAAAAAAAAAATCTAATTGCAGTTCTATTTGAAGCAGCTATAGGTAGTGTGATCAAAAGGAACTGCCTTAAAATGGCTTTCCTTCCTCAGTCACTCATTTCATCATCTTATCTTGTCAACCAGTAGAGCCCACTAAGCTGTAAAACAAACAAACAAACAAACAAACAAACAAACAAACAAACAAACAAACAAACAAACAAACAAACAAACAAACAAACAAACAAACAAACAAACAAACAAACAGAAAGATAGACAGAAGCTCTGTCTGAAGAGAAGCTGTTAAAAAAAGTGTCTTGGTAAAGAGATTTTGTGGACAAAGATGGATGCTGGTCCTGTTCAAGTGTGTGTGCATATGTTCTTCTCCTCTTCCTCCCTCCCAAAGCACTGCTTTGTATGTGTGTGCATGTATTTCATTGGTCTTTCCTTTCTCCATCAGTTCAACACGATCACAGACTTTGAACTGAAGTGAAAGAATTCAGCTTTTGAAAAACAGAAGTGGAGAGGAAAAATTATCGATTGGAGATGTGGTACTCCTAGCTGATTTGTATTTCCTATTGCGTCATGTGATCAATGAGGGGAAAAAGTGAATCAGCGTGCCCCCAAACCCATAATATTTCCCATACTTTCCCCTATGTAGCTCACAATCTGTTTACAATCTGTTGGACAGATGCCACACCCTGCTATATGTGAAAATGCAACCATCAATAATGTATTTAATGCATGTTAAATACAGTAGTGGCTCTCTCTTTCACCAGTTACTCCTTCTAAGTTTTTAATAGAACCACACATCTATTATTGTATGCATTTTTGCATTCCACATTAATGGTGTGGATTATACATAGATTATATGTTCCCAAATGAGAATCGGTCCCTGGATCAGTTCAAAGCTAGACTGCAGGAACAGAGCCAGACAGACCATATTCTGCACCAAAATGGACAAATGGCTGAGTCTGTAGCTATGGTGGTTTCAATTGTTTTTTAAAAAGATTTTTATAAAAAGGTTGCTGCATATTACTTTTATTTATTCATTACATTGCTGTCTTTGCTGTCTTATGTGTTGAAAACAGATGAGGACATTAGTCAGTTTTCTAAAGAAGTAGGCCTCAGGAGATGAAGAAATGGAAGTAGCTCTGGGAATCTTTGTAATAGTATTTCCAAGTGGACTAGTGAAGATTTTAAAATCCAGGCTGTAAAGGAGGAGGAAGAAGATAATTCAGAAAAACAGCTGGAGGATAAGATGGATTTCAACAAACATTATAAAGTCAACATAAATTTTCCAGCACCACCAGAAATCCCTAGGGAAGGCTTTCACTGGATGAATAATTGAACCTTCTCGTGATCATAAAATGGCTTGTAGACCTCTGAGACTTGCAAAGAAAGAATCCATCAACAGCAAGCCAAGCCAAGCTACTTGATCGCAGTCCATCACAGAGTGTGTGCTTAAATATGTGTTGGATCATGTCCCTTTTCTTTAGGCACTGAGGATATTCTGAGATTTCAGGTACTCAAATGCTATGCCAGTGCCTTGGGTAAAAGTAAATGAAAATGGAATTATTATTTTTATGCTTCAGTAGAGATCGAAATATTTTATACAAAGGCCACCTGTGGTTCTTCTAAGCCATCATCATAATTCCTGTGAATGGTTAAGTTTGTATAAACTGCATAATTTTACCTATGTCTCCATTAACTCTCTGAAAATGTAATCAGTATTTTGATTGTGTACAAGATGAGTGGACTGGAGGAAACTGCAAAAAAAAAATCTTTTTCATCTAGGCATTACTGAAAATGCAGTGGGAGATTGACAAATGTAACGAACAGCAACTTCTTGGGAGCTATAATAGATGCCTAATGGGTCTCAATCATTGACACAGTTCGGAAGAGTGACTGCTTAGGAGTGGATTGACTTTGGGTAGTTTCCTTCATAACAGCGTGTGATGGCTTGGACAACATCAACACAGCTATTTTCTAATTGATCATTTAAATTGCTAATACCATTATCCCAGCAGCAGGGGAAAAAAAGAGAAGAAAATTAGAATGGCAGTGATGTAGCTCTATTTGTGATATGAATTATACACAGCTGAGAGAGTATGAAATAGTTCTTTGTAGATGAGCATAATCTTAGAAAACTGAATTTGTTCCTTATGATGCAGTACACAGTGTAAGAAAGGAGCTGGGGGAGAACCATGACAATAGGATATGAATTCTTTACTTGCATATATTAGTAAATCTTAAGTAGAAATGATTAATTATTAGCTTTTGACCTCCATGTTGGCAATGATTTATAATTTATTTAAATTTTGATACAGATTGTCATTGGAGAGAAGGTTAAATTCTTTTTTATATATAAAAAAGAGAGAATTAATACAGAGAAAATGTGGTTCATAAATGGATGCTTTGGATTGCCTAAATGAATAGCTTCCAGCCATACATGAAAGTCCAGTCTTATGTAGAGTTAAATATGCTTGGGCCTATTGATTTAGAAAGATGGGGCTGTTATTTATTTAAAATTATTCAAGAAGGAAGTTGATGTCTCTCTATAATAATATCAGACTGGTATTAGCTCAGTGGTTTGGGTATCTGACTGCAGAGCCAGAGGTTGGGAGTTCAATTCCCCACTGTACCTCTTTGGAAAAGAGCCAGCTTGTGCAAGCTGCATAATCTCAGCATGCCCCTAGAAGAATGCAATCGTAAACTACTTCTGAGTACTCTCTACCTAGGACACCATGAAATGGTTTGCCATGTTAGAATTGACTTCCCAGCCATGATTAGAACAATACCACTGAAAATGATGGCTTTTCATAAGGAGCTAATGATGAATGGACTAGAAATCTTAGATGCAGGAAAAATTACTGTTTGTGCTACAACTCCTAGAACCTCACAGTCAGCATGAGCGGTTCCTGTTGCCATTTTTCTATTGCACTAAAGGGCAACAAGGAAACAACAATTTCTGTGCTTTACAAATGAATCACGGAAGATGGAACCTGGGACAAACACTACAGCGATTCTGGAGTTTTTCTCTCTCTTGCATACTGGTAGTTCAAATTTGTGAGATAAAAAGAGGGCATACTGGACTTACAACTAATTTTGGTTGAGTTCAAGTTTTGATTCTAACGTAGTCATGAGGAGGGAGGAATATAGCTCATGCTAACCCTTTTCTTTCTAGTCTTTTACCTACATTTTTCTCATTCACATGCATTTCATTTAATTTTTATTAGAGACGTGCCTTTAAAAGCTGGATACCCACTGGCACCCATTCCCACCTAGCACTCACAGTAGTTCAGTGTGAAAGCATTGGTACATGTGTTGTGCTTCCACAACACCAATGCACCAAACAATCAGAAGTGAGGGGAGGGATTGGGGAGAACATAGTTGGTGTTTGTACTGTTCAGAGCACTGCAAGGAGTAGAGATTAGATTAGGCATCCTTCAGTCTCGAGAGACTATGGTAACGTGCTCTGAATAGAGGACTTGGAACAGCGTCTAGTGTGGCTGAGAAGGCCAATTTGAGAGTGACAATCCCTTCCACACGGAAGACAAATACAATCTGTCCCTTGTCCAGCTCCCTGATTTTGCTGGTTTTGGGACTGCCTCTTTGCCTCGGCGTGCTGAACAAGTGTCTCTTCAAATCAGGAGCTACACCGCCTGCCTCCAGGCTGAATGCTCAGGTGTCAAGTTTTCCCATCTGTTGAGGTCCATTCCAAAGGCCTTCAGATCCCACTTGCAGACATCCTTGTATTGCAGCTGTGGCCTCCCTCTGGGGCAATTTCCCTGCACTAATTCTCCATACAGGAGATCTTTTGGAATCTGACCGTTAGCCATTCTCACAATGTGCCCAAGCCAATGTAGATGTCTCTGTTTCAGTAATGTATGCATGCTAAAAATTCCAGCTTGTTCTAGGACTAATCTATTTGGAACTTTGTCCTGCCAGGTGATACCAAAAATCCGTAGGAGACAATGCATATGGAACGCGTTCAGCTTCCTCTCCTGCCATGCACAAAGGGTCCAGGACTCACTGCAGTACAGGACTGTGCTCAGGACACAGGCTCTACAGACCTGGATCTTGGTATATGCCACCAGCTTCTTATTAAGCCATACTCTCTTTGTGAGTCTTGAGAACATGGTACAGTAGCTGCTTTGCCTAGGCATAGAACACCATAATTGATTTTGGCCTTGAAATCTCAGAAAATTGGAAGCTGCTGACTTGGTAACCCCCTTCATGGATTGCTGCCTTGTCGTGGCGAAGGGGCTTGAGTAACTCAGAAAAGCTATGGGCTATGCCGTGCAGGGACACCCAAGACGGACAGGACATAGTGGAGAGTTCCGACTAAACGCAATCCACCTGGAGTAGGAACTGGCAATGCCACTCCAGTATCTTTGCCAAGAATGCCCCATGATCAGAAACAAAAGGCTAAAAGATATGACGCTGGAAGATGGGACCCTCAGGTCGGAAGGTGTCCAACATGCTACTGAGGAAGAGTGGACGACAAGTACAAGTAGCTCCAGAGCTAATGAAGTGGTTGGGCCAAAGCCGAAAGGACGCTCAGCTGTGGACGCGCCTGGAAGTGAAAGGAAAATCCGATGCTGCAAAGAAAAATACTGCATAGGAACCTGGAATGTAAGATCTATGAACCTTGGGAAGCTGGAGGTGGTCAAACAGGAGATGGCAAGAATAAACATCGACATCCTGGGCATCAGTGAACTAAAATGGACAGGAATGGGCGAATTCAGCTCAGATGATTATCATATCTACTATTGTGGACAAGAAACCTGTAGAAGGAATGGAGTGGCCCTCATAGTCAACAAAAGAGTGGGAAAAGCTGTAATGGGATACAATCTCAAAAATGATAGAATGATGTCAATACGAATCCAAGGCAGACCTTTCAACATCACAATAATCCAAGTTTATGCACCAACCACCACTGCTGAGGAGACTGAAATTGAACAGTTTTACGAAGATTTACAACACCTTCTAGAACTGACACCAAAGAAAGATGTTCTTCTCATTCTAGGGGACTGGAATGCTAAAGTAGGGAGCCAAGAGATAAAAGGAACAACAGGGAAGTTTGGCCTTGGAGTTCAGAACGAAGCAGGACAAAGGCTAATAGAGTTTTGTCAAGAGAATAAGCTGGTCATCACAAACACTCTTTTCCAACAACACAAGAGGCGACTCTATACATGGAAATCACCAGATGGGCAATATCGAAATCAGATTGATTATATTCTCTGCAGCCAAAGATGGAGAAGCTCTATACAGTCATCAGAAACAAGACCTGGAGCTGACTGCGGCTCTGATCATCAGCTTCTCATAGCAAAATTCAAGCTTAGACTGAAGAGAGTAGGAAAAACCACTGGGCCACTCAGGTATAATCTAAACCAAATCCCCTATGAGTACACAGTGGAAGTAAAGAACAGATTTAAGGAACTAGATTTGGTGGACAGAGTGCCTGAAGAACTTTGGATAGAGGCTCGTAACATTGTCCAGGAGGCAGCAACAAAAACCATCCCAAAGAAAAGGAAATGCAAGAAAGCAAAATGGCTGTCCAACGAGGCCTTAGAAATAGCAGAGAGGAGAAGGGAAGCAAAATGCAAGGGAGATAGGGAAAGTTACAGAAAGTTGAATGCAGACTTCCAAAGAATAGCAAGGAGAGACAAGAGGGCCTTCTTAAATGAACAATGCAAAGAAATAGAGGAAAATAACAGAAAAGGAAAAACCAGAGATCTGTTCAGGAAAATTGGAGATATTAGAGGAACATTTCACGCAAAGATGGACATGATAAAGGACAAAAATGGGAGGGACCTAACAGAAGCAGAAGACATCAAGAAGAGGTGGCAAGAATACACAGAGGAATTATATCAGAAAGATGTGGCTATCCCATACAACCCAGACAATGCAGCTGCTGACCTTGAGCCAGACATCCTGGAGAGTGAAGTCAAGTGGGCCTTAGAAAGCCTGGCTAACAACAAGGCCAGTGGAGGTGATGGCATTCCAGTTGAACTATTTAAAATCTTGGAAGATGATCCTGTTAAGGTGCTACATTCAATATGCCAGCAAGTTTGGAAAACCCAACAGTGGCCAGAGGATTGGAAAAGATCAGTCTACATCCCAATCCCAAAGAAAGGCAGTGCCAAAGAATGCTCCAACTACCGCACAATTGCACTCATTTCACACGCTAGCAAGGTTATGCTCAAAATCCTCCAGGGTAGGCTTCAGCAGTATGTGGACCGAGAACTCCCAGAAGTACAAGCTGGATTCCGAAGAGGCAGAGGCACTCGAGACCAAATTGCTAACTTGCGCTGGATTATGGAGAAAGCCAGAGAGTTCCAGAAAAATATCTACTTCTGCTTCATCGACTATGCAAAAGCCTTTGACTGTGTGGACCACAACAGACTATGGCAAGTTCTTAAAGAAATGGGAGTGCCTGACCACCTTATCTATCTACTGAGAAACCTATACGTGGGACAGGAAGCAACAGTTAGAACTGGCTATGGAACAACGGATTGGTTCAAAATTGGGAAAGGAGTACGACAGGGCTGTATATTGTCCCCCAGCTTATTCAACTTATATGCAGAATACATCATGCGGAAGGCTGGACTGGAGGAATCCCAAGCCGGAATTAAGATTGCCGGAAGAAACATCAACAACCTCCGATATGCAGATGACACCACTCTGATGGCAGAAAGTGAGGAGGAATTAAAGAACCTTGTAATGAGGGTGAAAGAGGAGAGTGCAAAAAACGGTCTGAAACTCAACATCAAAAAAAACTAAGATCATGGCCACTGGTCCCATCACCTCCTGGGAAATAGAAGGGGAAGATATGGAGGCAGTGACAGATTTTATTTTCCTGGGCTCCATGATCACTGCAGATGGAGACAGCAGCCATGAAATTAAAAGGCGCCTGCTTCTTGGGAGGAAAGCGATGACAAATCTTGACAGCATCTTAAAAAGCAGAGACATCACCTTGCCAACAAAAGTCCGCATAGTCAAAGCTATGGTTTTTCCTGTCGTGATGTATGGAAGTGAGAGCTGGACCATAAAGAAAGCAGACCGCCGAAGAATTGATGCCTTTGAATTGTGGTGCTGGAGGAGACTCTTGAGAATCCCCTGGACTGCAAGGAGAACAAACCTATCAATTCTAAAGGAAATCAACCCCGATTGCTCACTGGAAGGACAGATCTTGAAGTTGAGGCTCCAGTACTTTGGCCATCTCATGAGAAGAAAAGACTCCCTGGAAAAGACCCTGATGTTGGGAAAGTGTGATGGCAAGAGGAGAAGGGGACGACCGAGGATGAGATGGCTGGACAGTGTCTGCGAAGCAACCAACATGAATTTGACACAACTCCGGGAGGCAGTAGAAGATAGGAGGGCCTGGCGTGCTCTGGTCCATGGGGTCACGAAGAGTCGGACACGACTAAACGACTAAACGACGAAACGACGACGACTTGGTAACTCCATATAGGATTCAGGCAAAAATAAAAGGGAGAAAAGAGAAGCAAAAAAAAATTTTGTGGCACCTTGAAGTCTAACTGCTGTATTTTAATGTGAGCTTTCATGGACAAGTCCACTACCTCAGGCATAAGAATAGAACAGGACTCAGTGTAAGGGGGTGGGGAGAGGAGTGAATGAAGTTGAGACACCTTGGAGTTCATTCTTCACCTAGTGCGACATGCAAGTGTAATAAATAAGTACCATACATGCAAAAGTTATGGATTTGCTCCACTATTACCAGCCAGAATGCAGCATTGTTTTAAGAGTTGAAACCCAGACATGGTTGAGATGTAAGGAGAATAGAGAAGGTCTGACTTGTTATGTACCAATTCTGGTTTTTCTTACCTTCTGCTCTAAGCTGTTTTTAAAAACTGTTTCCTGATATAAATTCTTTAAGAAATCATTTGTACATGACTGGAATTGTGTTTCAGTGTTTTGAATTCACAGGAGAATTTCCCAGCCACTAGTGAAGATTTGCAAATGGCTACCCATGAGGCAGTGAGCAGCTGTGTGATCATTCCAAGGCTGACTAAAATCTGTCTTTATAAAGTAGGAGTGGAGATGGAAGCATATTTCTTACAATTAACCAGGTGAATATGAGACTTTCGTCAGGTTGACTCAGATACACTGTTATTGCCTTCGGCTATCTAAATATGTATAAAATGGGTTATGAAAAATCAATATTGTATTCATACCGAGACTGCCCTAATGCTCTATATTATATGAAATCATCCTAGAGAAATTGATCTTTTTTATTGTGAAAGGATATAAGAGCCTTGCAATTTTCTTTCTTTATGTTATTGTAATTAACTATTATATATCCAGAATTGAGATTGAATGCTTGCTCCATCATTTTGCTTTGTTCACCTTTTCAGAATGTCTTTTTGCTTTGTCTTTGTTTTTTAAGTTTGCCACTTGATTTTAAAACAAGATATTTCATACTGCTGTTTTTAAACAGACTTTACTAGTCCTTGTCGTTATCTGACTCAGATGATGAACTGATTGGACAGTGCCTAGATTCAGTAATGGGCTTGATGGAGGCCAATGAAGAGCATCTGAATCCAGACAAAAGGGAGGCATTGTGGCTAGATGGTTCCTGCATCTAGGAAATGGGTGTTCAACCTACACTATTTTGAACAGGGTTGCATTGCCTCTGAAGGATGCCCCTAGAAATTACTGTTCAAGTTCAAGACTATATGATGAATAAGGCTGTTATGAGAAAATGCACAGGGTACTTACAAAAGTGATTAGTCCTGTTCAACTTGAGATATATTGAGTAGAATCTGCTCAATCTACCCATTAGGATTAGCAGCTCTCCTTCCTGTCCCCACAAAGAGCCATAAGCTTTAGCAGAGGAATTAAAATACTGTAAGTAGATAGCAGTAATGGAGAATTTCAGGAAGACATAGGGACTAGATGTCTTAACATCCTCAGCTGGGAAACAATACCACTCACATCAATTTGGAGACAAAACCCTCCAAGTGCCAGACAAATATCTCATCTCACTATTCAAAAACAGTAATGCAAATACTAAATGGTTTGGTTTCAGGATACAACAACAGAGGCTCCTTCCTGATGGGCTTAGATAATCTGATGAATTCCTGCTCCCAAGTACAGTACTACAGAAGTACAGTTACAAGAAGCAGGGTCCCTCCCAGCAGTGGGCCCTACCCACAAGAATCCATTCCTTGAAAGGTTTATTGCCTTCCTCAACGTTCATCAAAATATTGGTGGAGGAGTCGCAACATATTCAGTCTGCCACCATCACCAACCCTACTGGCGACTGGCAGAACACCCAACTCCCATCCCAGTGCAGAGAAGGCACTGGAAGCTGAAGCACCAGCAGGAGTGTCAGGGATGGGAGCAAGAGGGACTAGGGATCTGTCCCCATTTCTGAACAGTTGGCACTACAAGTCAAGTTCCAACACCCTGCAGTGACTGAGAACCTCCTGACTCTCGTGACAGAAACTAAGGATCAGGAAGAGACTGACTGATTTGGCAGGTGAGTGGCAGGAACTCACCCTCTCGGAAGGTTTGTGGAACGGAGAGTATCCTGTGCCCAGCGGTATTTTGTACCCCACTCTGTTGCAATAAGATCTAGTTCAAGCAGTTCAGGCAGCCTGGACTTCATGGAAACCTTTGCTGATGACAACTTGACTGGTGATGTCATCATGGGCGGGGGTGGCATTGTATAACATTTTTGGGATGGCTGAAGCTGCCATGGGGGGGGGGGAGACAGGCATTTCCTTTCCAGCAACCCTGCTGCACACAATACATCTGGATCCTACCTCCTTATCTTTTCAGTGTTACACTCTAAAATTTAGTACATGGAGGGGGGGATCCTTTTTTTTTAGCATGACAGTTTTGACAATTTTATTTCCAGTAAATGTAGTATTTTCTCTTGTGGTGTACTTTTTGAAGACGTGTGAGCTTTGTAGCATAATTTATAAAAAGATGTAAGAACCCAGAAATCTCACTCTGGTCCAACCTGGGGCTTCTACACATCTCCTAGAACCTTTGATCTCTCTTGCTTTTTTAACACAGCCTCTTTCCTCTTCTGCACCGTGCTGCTTTGCCACTTGCTTTTGAAACTTCCCTCAGTTCCAGAAGTGCCATGCTGTGTGCTGTGCAGGCATGCGTGAGTTAGGGGAGGAGGAGATGCATTCGATGTTTCTAGTTTGGTTTTCTGGGATGCTTCTCTACTGAGTCAATCCAGTTGGGAGGATGGAAGGCAAGTGGCAGCCATGGCTTCTTCTTTTCCCTCCTAGACAGAGAGACCAGTAAGCAAAAGTAAGCTGATGTGCCTCCCCTTCTCCACAGAGTTTTGCAAATAAATGAGAGGCTCACACATTTCAGGCAGCAAAGCAAAGATTCCTGTTGACTAGCATTCGTAACAATCTGCAGAAGCAGAGAAAGACATAGGAAGTTGCCTTACACAAAGTCAAATGTGGGCTCCATCTAGGCCAGTATTTTCTGTACTGAGTGGCAGTACACGGTTTTGTGGTGGTAATTCTGGAAGTGTTGGGACTCATCCTAACAGTACCTATAGTGAGCCCCCTCAAGGAATGTTTAAAAATGCAGACAACTGGATTGATCCACATCAACAAACGAGTTCTACTGTTTTTGTTTTCACCACCAGCAGGTAAGCCCTTTAACTGCTCATTTAAGAGCAAGATAGCACTCAAATACTGCCTCGGAACAGAGATAGCATGCAACAATAAGATGTTCCTGAGGAACATCACTAAGGTGAGGATTACATCTAAGATTGGAGAGGAACAGGGTAGTTTGAGGGGGAACACAGATGATGTCATACCTCATGCTAATCCAGAAGTCTCTAGGCTTCAACCGTATGAGTCCAGGTTCCACTGTACCTTTCTCAGTACAGAACCAGTACCAGTTCCCCAGGATTTAAAGGGGGTGGGTTTTTTTTGCCACTGTGGCATTCACCCTTATTATGTTAAATAGTCATGCATTATTCATGTTGTAGGCTAATGTTGTTGAGTGGCAGAGCCGAGAGAGAGATAACAAGGCGAAGCCTGAGAGTGAAGAGTCAGTCAGAGTCAGAGTGGGAGAGAATCAGAGTGGAGTTAGAGACAGAGAGATATTTGGGAGATCTGGGGTGTGATTAGTCAGAATAGTGAATAGTAACTGTAAGATCAAATAAATATTGTTGTTGATTGTGAAACCTGAAGAAGATACAGTGGTGCCCCACTTAACAATTACCCTGCTCCATGACGAAATCGCTTAACGATGAGGTTTTTGCAATCGCAAAATGATGTTTAAATAGGGAAAATCCGCTTGACGATGATTGGCTCCCTGCTTTGGGAATCGATTTTTCGCTTTACAATGATCAAAACAGCTGATCGTTGGGTTTTCAAAATGGCTGCCCGCAGTTCAAAATGGCTTCCTGCTGTGTTTAGTTTAGGGAGTATTTTTCGCTTTACAGGCACTGGAAAATGGCCGCCATATGGAGGATCTTCACTGGACGCTGAGGTATTTCGCCCATTGGAACGCATTGAGCAGTTTTCAGTGCATTGCAATGGGCTTTTTACTTTCGCTTGACGAACATTTCGTTCTACAATGATTTTGCTGGAACGGATTATCGTCATCAAGCGAGGCACCACTGTACTTATGAATTATAGTCAAACATCTGTAATCAATAAACCTGTGTTATTTAAAAGACAGTGATGAATGGACCTTCATCTTTCTTTAGAAAAGTATGTTGATTTAGTGATCAACTGGTGGCAGCATGTGAAGAGGAGTTTGGTTTGCCTTCAAGTGCTCAGTGGTTGAAAGATAACCAGGGGTAACTAGGAGCAAATGCCACAGCCACCCTATCTGCTAAATATTTTTTTCCATCTTCAAAAAAGAAGATGTCTTCCCTTCAGTGCTGCTTGGAGTCTGTGCTGCAATGGATGCAGGAAAATGGGCTGAGGCTGAACCCGGATAAGACAGAGGTCCTGAGGGTAGGTGGCCCCATTGTCAGCAGTTTGGGAAGCTCTCTCTCATTTGGAGAGGTGACTCTTACCACAAAGAGGGAGGTTCGCAGCTTGGGGATCCATCTGGACCCGGTGGTCACCATGGAAACTCAGGTGACATTGATGGTCCGTACCGCCTTTTTTCATCTTTGGCGGATAGCCCAGTTGCATCCCTATCTTGATGTTGGGGCACTCACTACCTTGGTACATGCGCTTGTAATCTCGAGATTAGACCACTGTAATGGTCAACCTAGCGGTTCGAAAGCATGCAAATGCGAGTAGATAAATAGGGACCATCTCGGTGGGAAGGTAACAGTGTTCAGTGTCTAAGCCGCACTGGCCATGTGACCACGGAAGATTGTCTTTGGAGAAATGCTGGATCTATGGCTTAGAAACGGTGATGAGCATCGCCCCCTAGAGTCGAACATGACTGGATAAATATTGTCAACGGGAACCTTTACCTTTTTAATGCACTCTACGTGGGGCTACCTTTGAGGTTGATGCGGAAACTCCAAGTGGTGCAGAACGCGGCGGCCAGACTCCTTAGTGGTGTGAGAAAATATTATCATATCTTTCCTACTCTGGCCGCTTTGCATTGGCTGCCCATTCGGTTCCGCATTGACTTCAAAGTTTTAATGCTCACGTATAAAGCCCTAAACAGTTTAGGGCCTCGATACCTGGCAGAGTGCCTACTCCCACCAAAATCTACCCATATCACCCGATCAAGGCAGGAGGTGAGGCTGAGGAGCCTGAGGCCAAGGGAGGCCCAGAAGGAAAAAACAAGAAACTGGGCCTTCTTGGCGGTGGCTCCTCGCGTCTGGAATAATATTCCTCCGGAGATTTGTGCGGCCCCTTCACTAGCCATTTTTAAAAATCAATTGAAAACTTGGATGTTTACACAGGGCTTCCCTCCAGTTAATACCTGATTCTCTTTCTTTCTTTCTTTCTTTCTTTCTTTCTTTCTTTCTTTCTTTCTTTCTTTCTTTCTTTCTTTCTTTCTTTCTTTCTTTCTTTCTTTCTTTCTTTCTTTCTTTCTTTCTTTTTTCTGGTATTTTGTTCTTTTTCTTTTCATCTTGAATAACCTGTATATTAATGTATAAATATTTTGTTATATTTTATATGTTTTGTTTCTGTGTTAGAAGCCGCCTAGAGTGGTCATTCAGCCAGATAGGCGGGGTATAAATGAATGAATGAATGAATGAATGAATGAATGAATGAATGAATGAATGAATGAATGAATGAATGAATCTTCAGGCTGCCTTTACACCATGTAACACCTGAATGAGGAATTTTCAAAGCCTGTCAGATTCCTTGCCTGCAACAAAGTGAGAGGTATATTTTTCTTCCAATATACAGTGGTGCCTCGCATAGCGAGGTTAATCCGTTCCGGATTAACCTTTGCTATGCGAAAACATTGCTAAACGGGACTAAAAAAGCCATAGAAACGCACTGAACTTCGTTCAATGCATTCCTATGGCTTGAAAACTCACCGTTAAGCGATGTTTCTCCATAGCGCCGCCATTTTCGCGCCCTCGGTAAGCGAGGGCAGGGCGCGAAAATGCAGCGCGGACCTTCCGGCGGCCATTTTGGAACCGCCGATCAGCTGTTCTCCCCCGCTTCGTTTTGCGAAGATCGCTAAGCGAATCGCTTAGTGATCATCGCAAAGCGAAAAATCGCCATAGGGGCCATCTCTGGGCGAACGCTCCAGCGATAGCCCGGACCCCCTCGCTATGTGAATTCATTGCATAGTGAAGCACTCGCTAAGCGAGGCACCACTGTATTAGTATTTATGCAGACTGTAAAACTAGGTCCTTTAGCTTTGAGAAGTAAAGTGCGTACACACAAAAATCAAAGAATGGCTGGTTTTCAAAGATGCAGATATCCCCTTTGTGGCTTCTAATTTTAGAAATTGGTGCTACAAAGCAACAGCCATCATAGTTTTGTGCAACTGCACAACTTTGCATGATTTGCACAACAATAGTTCTTGTCAATGGGAAAACCCTCGTTGAAATGAACACAACTTATTTCTTTAGTCTATAGTATCTAACCTTGTTGTTCCTGATACCAAATCTGCAACGCAATGTCACACTGCTCAGGGAGTTCCCTGATATCTAGAGTCGCATGTGTTGTCTGCATCATCATTTGAACTAACTCCAGACAAATGATTTATTAACAATGACAGGAATTTAAATTTTAAATTGGCCAAACATGACAAGCTATTAGAATATTATTCTTGCTGAACAGAGCACATGACAAACAAAACCAGCCTGGGGAATACTTTTGTTTCTTCTCTGATTAGATCCCAAGGTGATCATTATCAAATTGGGCAGATTGCTTCTGAAAGATCACTTATCTTTTTAACTATGGTACTGGTGTCTACAGGAGTATGATCCTGGAGTGAAGCCCCTGTCTGTCCACAGTTAAAGCCTGCCACCTGGTGCTCATTGCTGCTACAATTACATCCATGTTGATGTGAAGATCCTTAGTTCCTGTTCAAGAACTATAGATATCTGGCACTGTTTCTTTAGGAGAAGATCCTTCTGATAACAAGCAACTGACAATTTCTTCTGAAAGTGACAGGATATTGTGCATCAAACATTATTTTTAACCTTGACTGGGAAAACCAAACAAACAAATACAGGCATAACAGCCTTAATGTTGAGACCTACATCAGTTTGCCTCAGACCGAGCCACACTGTTAGAGCCAGTACCACCCACTCAAGATTTAAAAATAACTAAATAAAAGAATAAATCCACTGAAAATCCTCGGAAAAGGCAGAAAAGGGGAACCTAAAGGGGAAAAAACACACACAGTTCCTAAATCTACCCACTACTTCACTGGGATTCCACTAGAGTAACATTCAGCAGACAGAGGGCATTACTACATTGCTGTCTGTGGTCTTACCCTACAGGCAGCAAATCCAAATGGAAATACCTTCCAGAGACAATCTGTGCTGGTTGTTCTGTGTTTTGGAAATAGATTTTGTTTTGTTGGGTTGTTCAGGTTATGCATTTGAGAGGATTATACTATTAAGTTCTATATGTGCAGTTTTCTCTGAGGGAAACTGTTCTGAAAAAGCAAACTAGTTAAGATTATATAGGAGACCCGACATTATTTCTCTCATTCCCCACTGACTTGTTTGGAGATAATGAAAAATTATAGATTATTTTGTACCATATTTTTATAAATATGCTGCTCTAGTGCTTCTTGGTACATTTCCCCTGTATTTCTAAATTTAGAACAAGGAAAAAAGGAAGTAGGTTCTTCCCTATAGGACTTTCAGTTTATGGAAAGCAAAAAGCCATCTGCTTTGAAAACTAATATACAAATGTTCTTTGTATTTAGTTCCCCATAGAGATGTATAGATGATTTTCATCTCGTGAAACAGAGCTTCTGCCTCCATGCTATTTTTATTCTTCAGAGGTTTCCTGTAATTAACATTTTTTTAAAAAAAGAGGGTAACAGCATTTGCAGAGCTATACCCTTAGAAATGGTAAGGAGAGGGGAATTAACTTTAAAAATTATATTGGATGCTAGAAATAAACGTGCATAGGCAGGCATTAATAGTTCAAAATTCAGATTCAGTTCCTTCCATGCAGGCTTGACTGTCAAGTAAACGTTCTTGGAAAGATCATTTGCAGAATATGACTAGAGCCACAAAATTAGAGCTTTCCTCTGACTACTGCTGCTTAAGGCTGCTGGTAAGCATACTGCAGTGGTTCCCAAAGTGTGTGCCACAGTCCCTTGGTATGCCGTTAAATTCACCCAGGGGTGCCACTGAATTGCCGCTCATCTCCTCCCACTATGGACCTGACAGCCTAGCTCTGCTGTCTCCCTCTTGCCCAGGTGGCCCCAAGAAACCCTCCATGCCTACAAGGCAAAGCAAGAGGTGGGCCTGGCAGTCAGCCAGGTTGTGATGGATACCAGGAAAGGCAGGAAGGGGGGCGGGCAAAGGAAGAGTTTGACCTGTGCTGGCCTAATGTTACGGGGCAACAACATTCAGCTGACAGACTAAGTAGGAACTGCCGCTGCAGGAAGAGAAGAAAGCAACACACAGATAAGGCTCACCGCACTCCTCTAAGTCTGGCTGGGGCAGATTTTGGTCCTACCATAGTTCTTCACACCACAAAGAAAGAGTTTGGGCCAATACAGGAACTGGGTGTGTGTGTGAAGAGAGAGACAAAAGAGCGGATAGAGCTTATCTTTATTTCCCCCCACCCCCATTGTTGGCTGGTTGTTAAGGAAGCAGGAAGATCTGCTTCAAGTTTTCCCCAGTTATTTGGGCAGGAAGGTGGGGGTGGTCTGGTCCCTCCAAACCTTAGGCATCCTTCAGTCTCAAGAGACTATAGTAACGTGCTCTGTATGGAGGACTTGGAACAGCATCTTGTGGTGGCTGAGAAGGCTAATTCAAGAGTGACAGTCCCTTCCACAGTGAATACAAATACAATCTGTCCCCTGTCCAGCTCCCTGATTTTGCTGGTTTTGGGACTTCCTTTTTGCCTTGGCCTGCTGGACAAGGGTGTCTTCAGATTGGGAGAGGCCGTGATGCAACACCTTCCTCCAGGCTGAATGCTCAGATGTCAGGGTTTCCCATCTGTTGAGGTTCATTCCTAAGGCCTTCAGATTCCACTTGCAGATATCCTTGTATCGTAGCTGTGGTCTACCTCTGGGGCACTTTCCCTGCACGAATTCTTCATACAGCAGATATTTTGGAATCCGACCGTTAGCTGTTCTCACAATGTGCCCAAGCCAATGTAGATGTTGCTGTTTCAGTAATGTATTCATGCTAAAAATTCCAGCTCCTTCTAGGACTACTCCATTTGGAACTTTGCCCTGCCAGGTGATACTAAAAATGAGTCAGAGACAACACATATGGAACATGTTCAACTTCCTCTCCTGTCATGCACAAAGGGTCCAGGACTCACTGGAGTACAGGAGGGTGCTCAGGACACAGGCTCTATAGACCTGGATCTTGGTATATGCCGTCAGCCTCTTACTCTCTTTGTAAGTCTAGAGAACATGGTAGCTGCTTTGCCAGTATGTTTAGCCAATGCACAAACTCCAAACCTAGCAACTAAGAAATCGTTCCACCCTTCCTCTCTCCCATTTGAGGTGGTGTAGTAGCATTCTAACCATACCCATTCGTGTGGTGAGGATCTGCTTAACCTTGGGAGCAGCACCATGAGCATGGGAGAAAACCTTGGGGCAGCAGTAAGCCCTGTTAGCAGGTGGACGTGAGGTGTCTGAGGGGCTCCCCTCCCCTTCTTTGGGCTGCCAAGGAGAATGGTGGCTGCCTGGCATGTGGTTGGCTTGCTCCTGCTGCAGATGGGGGAGCCAGCAAAAGGCTGGTCTCACAGCTGGCACCCTGCTGGGGTTGCTTGTGGTACAAAGCAACATGCTTGGATTGCAGGAAAAGTTGGAAGGAAGAATGGGGGTGCTGGCAGCAGGAAGCATGGCAGGTCTTGTCTGGTATGAGTAGAGAGGAGAGCTGCGATGCCATGTGCCAGGCTATAAACTGACACCAGCCCTTGGGAGTAGGCCGGAGGAATAAGCTAATCATTCCCAAATGTTTTTGAATTGCAGCTCTCTTGACTTACTGGCCTGTCTTCTCCCTCAACCCAGAGTATCATATTGGAGTTGTGACCTATGGCCAGTTAGTCAAGGTTGCTGCGTGTCATAATTTTGAGAACTACTGTAATAGTGGTTGAAAGAAAAATAAAAAATATATTGTTGTGGCATCATAAAGACCAGCTACTATATTTTAATGTGAGCTTTCGCGGACAAGGCCACGTTCTCAGACTTGTCCGCAAAAGCTCACATAAAATATGGCAGTTAGTCTTTAAGGTGCCACAACATTTTTTTTGGTCTTCCTTATTTATTTTTCTTTTGATTCTTGTTTGATATGCTAGCACAGGCTAACACAGCTACCTGTTCTAAAACTACTATGGAAGGCACTGGTTTACAGATCTGTAACTGCCAATTTTCTCACCAAAGGCAAATGAAAACATCTTCCTGCCCTGAAGCATGGGCATAAACCTCCTCCAAGAAAAGGTAGGAGAAGAACGTGGTACCTTCCTCCTGAAAAAAAGCTTATGTTTTCAAACAAATGAACAAAAGTGGATTGGGCCAGGAGGTGTATCCATTTATCTCCCCAAGATACAAAAGTGAATTTAGTTCTAAATTTTAGCACTCTCAGGAAAATCCTGGATGGCCTACCTTAGTTACAGCCCTGCTGATTTAAACAACACTTTGTATAGTTTGAAAAGTGGGGGGTCACCTGTGACTGTTGAATAGTTATGGGTTTAATTCCAAGTGACTACAGATTTGAAAAAAAAATCTCCTAATTCTCAAAGGTATACCATTGGCTTGGATTTTGAGATCATGTGAGCATAGCCCACAGAAGACCACTGTTGCTCTCCAACATGCAAAAAATCTGGTCAAAATCGATAGAAAATATCTTGTCCTCTTGCAAGTGAGGATAATTTTCTTTTTGCTCATGGTATTATTAGAAGAAAAATATCTATGTACAAATGAGAATAAATACATATATGCATGACAAGTGCAGCCATTATTAACCTTTTTTGGGGGGGCAATGGCCATAACACAACATGAAAGAAATACAAGCTGAATCAGGATTGTATAAGTCGCATAAAAGACTTTATAAGGTGGTGTGTGAAGAATTGTCTCCAGTATATGGTCTCTTTCAAATGAGTCAGCCCTCCCCCGGGCCGTATGGCTCCGTTGAGAATTGCTGGATTAGAATGTATACAATTAATATTCATATATCTTACCTAGTAGGCTTTGAGCTTGCCAGGGAAGGCTGTGAATCCATACAAGTATATAAATTCTGGATTGTATTCATGGCCCTGAGATGGCTGATGATTTACACAAGACCTAGAGATGTCCTTGATCAGTTCCCTCCCATTAGTTTCAATGAGTGGAAATTCATGAAAAAAGAAAGAAAAATGACTTGGGTGGCTCCTTTCCCCTCTTTTCTGTCATGTCAGATACAGGCCAGGAAGACTTTGCATTTGTTAGAAATCCAGGTGTTAAAAAATTATTAGGCTTGCCTATAATTTTTCTAGGGCATAAATAGCAAAATTGCTCTTATTATATATGAACTACCTTAAATTGTGGTCATGAAGAGAGTAATAGTAGCCCGGGGAAGTATTCTTCATCTTTTATGAGTGACTATTGGACACATCATTGCTTCCAAAAGGATTTCATGAGAAGCAGTTTTTACCCACAAAAGATGAGACATAACAAAATCTGTACAAGCTCTTTGATTGATTGATTGATTGATTGATTGATTGATTCATTCATTCATTCATTCATTCATTCATTCATTCATTCAATCATTTTATTTATACCCCAACTTTCTCCTTATAAAAGCACCCAGTACTGTATTTACTGGGTATTCTTTGAAACAAACAAACTCTCCGTATATCTTCTCAATCTAGAACTGTATTAAGAAGAAACTTTCTCTACCTACTGCTGGCTTTATCTAGTGATGGAATGATGGACAACAAAATTAGCATTGCTGTGCTGTTCCAGTGTTGCTTCACATCTTATCTCAGGAAATATCTCTGAGATGCTTCAGAATAAAGAATATCAAGTACACATTTTACTTTGATGAGGAACTTCTAGAATGTTAATTCCCCATCTAAAGATTTGAGTGTGCTTGTTAAATACAGAATATATCTCAGACTGCTGTATAATTAAGTCAAGAATGATAATACCAATAAATGCCTGATTGCTCTTTTTATTAATGCATTAAAAAGAAATGTGTTTTTCATACTTTAACAGGCTGAAGGCAGCAAATTAGATATTAACAAGATTATGACATAGCAATAAATTGATATTATCTGATCAGAGTTCTATTCAACAGACTCTTGTGGGGAAGGAGAGGTTGCCATGAGAGTGAAATTGAATATTAATTTTAGATAGATATTTTTGTGAGAATACACAGCAATTGAAAATGCTATTGTGTAACCGACTGGAATCAGGATTCCAAACAAGTAACAATTAGTGCCATTCTTCTGTGTAGCTACTTTGGAACCTTTGTATATGCTATAATAATGGAGTACTTGGTTGAAATGTCTTGTGATATTAAAGTTTAAGACAGAAAATATGGTAAATAGATACTTCAGAAATAGGATGCAGATAACCAGATGGAGCAGTCCTACAGAAGTTATTGAAAGAGGAAGGATAGTTGACTGAGGGAACACTACTGTTGAAGCTCATGGTAGCCTGGGAAGATATGTAGTGAAGACTTCCTCCCTTCCCTTTGAACTGCTTTCACAGATTCACTCTGTAAGAAATGCTCAGCCTTGGCTCTAATTGTGAGAAATGCTCACACCCCTGTTACTTAAATGCAGTAACCAGATAACCACGAATACAAGCAGCTCTCCTTTATTAAAAAGCACTTTTGCAAAAGCGGATGTTCTAACTGGGTAGGCCCACACATCAATACAGGTAGCCTGATATTTATCCCCTATTCCCGGCCACATGGTCCCTCTGTAGTTTGTTCGTTGGTTAGGTACTCCAAGGTGTACAGCCTATTTGGTGTGCCTAAACTGATCACAGGAAGTCCCGCCTCTGTTTACATCTCCCACTCCTCTCTTTATCTAGACCCCAGACTCTTATTTATTTCTATCTTATATGGTATATGTTACTTTTTCCTAACCTACCTGCGGTCATTCTAACTGACCCATTAAGTTCCTTCCTTCTTACCTAGGCCTACTCACTCAATCTTTTTGTCAGTGCAATAGGGTACCTCCCTTATTTGTACTTTTGTCTTATAATTTCTCATGACTTCTTTAAACTCCTTGTGTTGGCTAAATAATTAACAAAGAGTATGTACTGATTATTTTACCATGACCATTTACTCAATCATCCTGTCCTTACAGGGACTTGCAAAAGCAGCACCCATTCCTCTATTTCTCTCAACTCATTCTTCTTCTTTTCCCTCTTCTCTTGTTGGTTTCCACAGATGAAGAAAAAAAATTGATGACAACTAGGGATGGGGACTCGAGTTGTAGGACTTGGTGTCAAGTCAGACTTGGTACCAGTGCCTTGACTTGGTACCAAATACTCTTATTCAGATTTGGGACTTGGACCACATCCGTGATGTTAGCTTCCTAACTGGTGTTTTCCACCCCTCTTTCCTGTGTTTGGGGATGTCAGTAGAATAGGAGGACTTTGGATCTGGCAGATATAAAGCCCTCCCCGTTTGCCCCTGTACATCCCTCTTCACTTTCAGTTATTATTGGGTTAGAGGATTAATGCTGGTGGAGCTTCCCTCTATTGAAACAAGGAAGCTTGCAGCAAGGAGAACTTCACCACAGAAGAGTTTGAGGTTTGTCACCTCCAATGGCTCCTCAGTCACCTTTTCGGGAAAGCTTAGGATTCTACCCATAGTTTCATGGCACGTTTCATATTACCTGAACTCAAGTTATGAGCTACCATTCACAAAGTGATACCATGTAAGGGAAAATCCCAGAAGCTGACTTCTTTTTTCACCAGTTAACCACTTCTCACTGAAACACAAAACAATTGTCAGGACTGTTGTTCAACATGTGAATGATTGTGAGCTGAAGAGGGTATCCATCTTGATTGCTGCTATTGGTATTGTCAACATTCAGGCTCCCCTTTGCTATGTAATCTTTTTTCCTGCTGGCAACACAGGCACAATATTCTGCAGGAAAATGAGTATTATATTCCTTTCCCCCACTGATACCTGGGTTCCTTTCAAATTTTTTAAAAAGGGGCTGGGACAGACAATTCTCTTTCAAGATAAGCAAGTTTGGTTTTTTCAGTATATTTTCTGTAGACAGAAAAGGTTGCTGGTGTCTGCACGGGGCAGGGGCATAAACAGTTTTACATTTTAAAAATTTAACTAAAAAACTATTTGCACAAACATCCCCATATTGGGCACAGAGCCAAAGAAACAGTCTGCTATATTTGGCACATACCCAATGTTCAGTTTCAAAGTTATAATTTTTGTTTGGGGTACCCCCATTTTTTAATTGGCTTATAAAATGCTCATTTGCTCTATTGTACAATATATATTGCTGCAGTTTTATGTACTAGTACTTAACTTGCACTATGCCTAACATCTCTTGATATTGTAGAATCTCCAAAAAGAGTCTCTTGAAGCAAAACTTGGTGTACAGCAATAAATAGTTACACCAACCTCTTAATTTGGAGCAATTAGCCATGGAGATTTATGTTGATTACATTAGGCCAGCATTAAAACACAATAGAATTTTGGCCACTTTGACCCTAAAAGCCAGAATTAAATCTATCTTGGCCTAAATATACCCTAAAAACAATATGTTTCCTTTGTTTTTTGTGGCCCATTACCTATATTCAGAACCAATAACTCTATGAATATATTTAAAGAAGGTTTATTGCTTGGATGTCTTTCATTTACCCATCATCATCACAGGCATCCTTCAGTCTCGAGAGACTATGGTATCGTGCTCTGTATGGAGGACTTGGAACCACGTCTAGTGTGGCTGAGAAGGCCAATTTGAGAGTGACAATCCCTTCCACACTGAGGACAAATACAGTCTGTACCCCGTCTAGCTCCCTGATTTTTCTGCTTTCGTGACTGCTTCTTTGCCTCAGCCTGCTGAACAAGGGTCTCTTCAAATTGGGAGAGGCCATGATGCACCGCATGCCTCCAGGCTGAGCGCTCAGATGTCAGGGTTTCCCATCTGTTGAGATCCATTTCCCACAGTTCCATGTTATACACATATAGTATTAGTATGCTTTGAGGCAGTTTCCTTTTGAATCCTTTCCAGAAGGATTCCTTTTACTTAAGACATATATATGTTCATTGACATAAGGAAGAACTCACATGCATTGAACTTTTTATCTTAAAAAATGGTGGCTCCCAGTTCAAAGGGGGGAAATTATAAATGTATAACTTACATTTCCAAGTAAGTTATAAATAATTCTTTCACAATGGGATTTTATTTTAAATGGGCAAGAAGTAGATGTATTTCTACAAGCCTGTCCTAGCACCATCTCATTAGTTTCTCATAGTCATTTCCTTTAAAGTAGCAGCTCAGCCTGAGATTATGTTTTCTTAGGATATCATATTAAATAACACTTCCTGTGCTTTTATGCAGCCTGCATGAGTGCAAATCACAAACAATATTTGATAGGATGATCAGTGAACTCTTCTGCACTCTCTTCAGGAAATGAGTGTAGGCTTTTAGCAGATTAGGCTTCAAATGCCTATTGTCTGCTATAGGCAGTGCTGTTGTCAACAATATTCCTCTCCATATCAACTGAACAAATAACTTGCCTCCTAATACCATTTTTTTTCCTCCAGTGAGATGCTGAAACTTGTTTACAACCCTATATACGGTGCAGAGCAGACCATGACTTCACAAACTAGCACATAAAAGAGATAATATGTAAGCCAGGCATTTCTGTGCATAAATGCAATACAATTAGATAAAGCAATATCCTTTGATCTTGTGGGTCTCAGATGTGTGGTGGTGAGGCAAATATATTTCAATTTGTAGGACAGACTCCAAGAGGGGGAGCAATGTTTCTCCTTTCTGCAGCCTCCTTGTACCCTAAAAATATATCTGGAGTACATTTTGGATACCGCAGAGAATTGCCTCAGTGAGAAGAAAATCCTTTGGGGAAGACACAGTTGTGTGACCACTTTTCTTAATGACAAAAAGGTAGTTAAGTTTGATTTGGCTCTATAACATTGTGAAATGATTCCGTTCGCTGCCTGAAAGCTACACTGTGGGTAATCCAGTATGGAGACAGTAGCCAACAGAATAATTGGCACAAAACAGGAGCTGGCGGAAGAAACAATGGTGCTGGGCAAAATAAGCATAAAGTGTTTTCAGGAAAATCATCTCCCTCCTGCAAACATTGGGATTTCATTAAAAATTCAAACTGGAGACTATTGAAAAGTTCAGCAGTCAGTTTGTACCTAGGAATGCCAAAGTGACAGAAAAGCTCATGAGTATTTGTGCAATGATAATGGGATCATGTTCTGAAATGTGAGGGTTGCTTCTATTGTATTGAGCTTCCTCGTAGAGATTCAAAATATATGAATATCTCTCCCTATACCAAAGATAGAGACCACATAGAGTAAAATGGTACCTTTTTTGGAATCTGCTGTCTGAAATGCCTTCATATTGCCAGGAAAGAAATGCAACATATTCTCTTTTCTTCTAAAAAGATCAGAAATCTCACCTTGGGGTCTTTGGTCCTAATTTATTAGGAAGCTGTATGCAGACAATTGCGTAAAAAGCAGACTAGGGATGGATACAGAATAAAAGAAATAAAAAATCCCCTCTTCCTTTCTGGCCTTTCTGGGTAATCAAGCAATGGAATCTTTTGAGTGAAATGAAAACACAGCCCCATTAAATTCTGGGTGACTGTGCTTTGTCTTCCATGAGCTGCCTCTGTAATCAAGCACTCACTGTATTCAATGTAAAAAGAAAATTCTGCCCTTGCTTTGTTGTACTTACCATTGCCCTCCCAGCCCAGAAATAAAAGAGGCGAGACAACAGGTTATTGGGTTAAAACTTGGGCTACAACTTTATTAACTATTTAAACTAAATCCCCGAACTGCAAGGGGTCGTATCGTAATGCAATCTTCTTCCAAGTTTGGATCAGCCTTGGCCTCCAGACTATTTTTGAGCAGGGTGAGCTCCTATTTCTGAATCATGCTGTCAATCGTACAGTACCAGTTCAGGTGCTCAGTGATGATGATATCCGCCACCTTCTCAGACCACCGAGCCTCATGCCCCGATAGTACTGTTGGCCGGGGGGGGGGGGTAACCCTATGAACAAACCCACCTCTTTTTAGATGCCCTCTTGATCTACCTGACCAAGAGATGGAATAATTTTGCATCATGTGTCCTACATGAACTAATCCAGACTCTTTCCTTTGCACTACCCACCACGGCCTGGGGCTAATTATATGGCCCAAGCCCACCATCACAGCTCAAAGGCCCCCCTGCAGGTCCCTAAGAAAAAGGCCCATAGCCAGTTTGGAGAAGTGAACACTGTCACCTCTATACAGTTCTCACCTGCGAGCCTGTGTCAGAATACCTTATCACTGACCTAAGACCAGCCCTCATAGCTTGGCTTACTTCTCTGTTTACACCATGCCTTGCACAATCAATGCACCTGGGATCACAGTTAGCTTTCCACACCAACCGTGGAATAATGTTTGACCATATCAGCTTCATAGTTGGAAACTTAGCCTTTAAGGCCTGCACGTCCGGAATCACCTGCAATATTAATGACTTGCCTGTATGCCTAGTCAAGTCATTCCCCCCCCCAAGTGAACAACAAATATATCTGGGGGTAGATCCATGATATTAATGAAGGCTCTCTCTAATAGCTCAGCGCAAAGCATACCCCTCTTTCCTTTCCACTCTAGTGTGACCAGAGCTCCCAAATTACAACCCCAACCAGTCTGCAAAGCATGTTTAACCACCCAATGAACATAACTGTGGCCATACACCATGATGCATCGCCAGGTGGCAGCCGCCTCGAATCCTGAAAGGGAGAAAACAAACCACATCTAATGCGGGAGGGGCCATACATAAGTTTTGAACCTGGGAGATGACCACCTTCCACTGTCATTTACTCTTCCCCATAACCTAATGCAGCGGCTGTAGATGCTACACCTATTCTAAAAGAGTGGGCACCAAACCTCCAACCTACAATGCCTGCCTCCTGAAGCCCACGCGATGTAACAGTCCAAAACTGGTATTTCGTGAGGGGCGAGCCATCTCTGTGACAAAATAAATCACGACCCGTATTCTCCCTTATCTGAACAAATTCTGACATAGCTTTAACTGGGCAAAACTCTTTTACAGAGCAAAGCTGAAGGCTTATAACAAGGCCTTTACCAGACTGGTCGGTCTTAGATCAGCAGAGATGAAACAAGACTCTGCCTTTGGAGATCAATAGTTGTCCATCTGCAACACTGACCCCTGAATTGTCTAATTTGGACACCCTTACCAACTCACTAATTCTAAAGGCCCCCCAAAATGCACATAGGGTTGCTGTTTTGAATAATTTGATCTCGTCTTGGTCAGTGCACACCTTGCCCCAAACTTGATCTAGCTGAAAAAGAATTTTGGGGGACATAGGGGTAGGCTTATCTTTGTTTCTACCTCTTTCTTTACCTCAGCCCTCAATCATTTTTCTGACCCTGACATCACTAGCTGGATCGGGACATCCATGTGCTTTAACATAAAAAGCAAGTGCAGACATCCTCCCCTGAATGGTACAAGGAGCCAAACCTTTATGATGGAACTAAACTCTGTACTGCTGTAGGTGGTGAACCATTATACGCCATGGTCTGCCCATGCCTTCTCCATTGCAAAAGGCAAAGAATTCTTCACAAGCAGCTGCATAGCTGCGCCTGGAACTGGGAGCAATCACTAAACTAATTGCTTGGTTGTCTTCAATCCTCCAATCCTCCATACCTCTTGCGGCAATATCTCTGGGTGAGCCTGAACTGGTCGATCTGTTGACAGGACAGGGCGTCAGCCAGCTCATTTTTTATGCCAGGCACATGACAAGCCTGGAACACGATATTAGATCTCAAACAATGCAGCCTAAATGTTCTCACCAGTTCCATAACCCTGTGCAATTTTGATGTAAGGGTATTCACCACATGTACCACTGCCATATTCTCACACCAAAATGTGACTGCAGAAATGGTCCAGATCTGAGCCCATAGCCATAGGGCTCCAGTATCAGAAAAAAAATCCAAAAATGTGAGATCTCAGGTGACTTCGGAGTCACTTCACTCCATTGGCCATAGGCTGGCAAACCATTGGCTTCTAAAGTAAATGCCATATCCCAATGATCCTTCAGCATCAGAGTGGACTTGGAATTCAGCCCCCAAGTGCATCTCATCTCTCCAGAATGAAACACCATTCAATCCATCCAGGAACTGCAACCATGTCTGCAGGTCATCCCTCATGCTTGCTGAAATTTTTCTCCTTTGATGCGGTTTTGTTAAACCCCTCATTTCCTCACACAGCTGTCTCAAAAAGGTGCTATCCCAGGCAATAACTTTACACGCAAAGTTAAGATGACCAGTTACCTCTTGCAGCTCACAGAGTGTAACTTTGGTATGTTGTGACAAGTTCTGTATTCAAATCCTGAGGTCCACCAATTAACTATTTGGAATCCTACTGGATTGCTGAATAGTATCCAATTCAATCCCCCAAAAGGTAATTGTAGTAGACGTGCCTGTGACGTTTACCACGAGGCCCCCTAGCTTGTTTCCCCCAAACAAAGGGCTCACGCTATGTCATCCCACCAACAGATACCAATTGGGACGTTCCCTCTTTTCCTCACTGCCACCAGTGGATTTCCTTTATCCACAATATATAAAGAACTTCAGTCAGACACTTGTCTGGTTACTGCCAACAGAACTTATTTATTGAAAGGTGTTAAATTTAATCAGAATCACAGATGTTCTTTATTTAATGCATACAATCAAATCATTAAAATGTCATATATCTTGCCACATAACTAATCACCACCTGCTCTAACTTTTTATCTTGACCAGCTTATCTTTTAGTATCTGTTCTCACTCTCTCCTTGACTATCTCTCTTTCTCTCTCTGCAAATTCTCCATCTCTCTCTTTTCCATCTCTTCTGCCAAACCTTCTTATATCCACTGACTCTGCCCCTCCACTCCTCTCATAGGCTTATGCAAATGAGAACCAGACTGTGAGTGACAGGAGTGACGTGGGCAATCATCACAGGGCCTTCTGAATTTTCCTTGTGACCATCTGGAAAATCCTCACGAGGTGCTCACATTGACCAAACCTGGGCTTCCCACAGAATACAAAATAATCCAAATAATGGACAACTTGGGAAAGCCCCGCCCTTTGCTTAAGGATCCATTCTAAAAAGGAACTGAAGCACTCAAACACAGTACAGGAAACTGAGCAGCCCATCAGCATTGCCTGGTCCATGTAGAAGAGGCCCTCAAACTGAAAACCTAGCAAATTGAAATCCTCAGGGTGAACTGGCAACAAATGAAAAGCAGACCTAATGTCTGCCTTTCCAAATTCATCCCCATTGCCACAGGACCTAACCATCCTTATTGCAGCATCAAAAGATGTGTAACAAACTGTTCAGAGTTCCTGAGGGGTCTTGTCATTCACTGAGTCCCCAGCAGGGTATGAGAAGTGGCGAATGAGGCAATATTCTCCTGGTGCTTTTTGGGGGACAACCCCGAGAGGGGAAATGTGCAGATTAGGTATGGACAGCCCTGCACAAACTGCCTTTTACCATTAAAAAACACACCAAGTAAACCAATAATGAATTGGGGGGGGGGTAACCTCAGCCTAATTAATACAACTAAAGCCTTGTGATTTATTATTTATTTATTTATTTCATGTAAACACAAAAATACGATTCCCCCTTGAAGAGTATTAAAGCAATCTACAGAGGAATCAGAGACTAATTGTCCTTCTCCCATCCCTCTTTTTCTTTTCTTTTCTTTAATCAATCAATCAATCAAACCTTTATTGGCATATTCAAAACACCTAATCAAAACTACATTCAGTAAAACGTGTTTGCAGCTTTTCGGGACAATATCAAAGTTTGCTCGGATTCAATGTATTTCTACTATTTATGCCAAAAGACACACTCTCCACCCTATCCTATATACCTTGTAATAATAATAATAATTAAAAATTTTATTGTTGTAATTAGCCTAGTGATTACATCAAAGGATCCATAAACCTGGCTCGGGGGGGGGGGCTGGTTCAAAATGTGCTATTTTTGGCCTGTTCACTACGTCTTCTAAGAAGCATGCTATTTTCTCCACCCTGTTGTTTAACAGAAAACACATTCTGTCTATATCTGACCACCCTCTTACCTTGAGCAATATTGTGGACCACAGCAAATTATGGCAAGTCCTTAAAGAAATGGGAGTGCCTGACCACCTTATCTATCTCCTGAGAAACCTATATGTGGGACAGGAAGCAACAGTTAGAACTGGATATGGCACAACGGATTGGTTCAAAATTGGGAAAGGAGTATGAGAAAGCCATATATTGTCCCCTCCTTATTTAACTTATATGCAGAATACATAATGCAAAAGGCAGGACTGGATGAATCCCAAACTGGAATTAAGATTGCCAGAAGAAATATCAACAACCTCCGATATGCAGACGATACCACTCTGATGGCAGAAAGTGAGGAGGAATTAAGGAACCTCTTAATGAGGGTGAAAGAGGAGAGCACAGAAAATGGTCCGAAGCTCATCATGGGTATTCAAGAGAAAGTTAGACAAGCACCTGGCAGATATGCTTTAATTTGTATTCCTGCACTGAGCAGGGAGTTGGACTCATTGGTCTTATAAGCTCCGTCCAACTTCATGATTCTATGAATTCTACAATTCTATTAACTAAAACCCTTGTACAAACACTTTTGATCATGAACATATCTGGTACACTGTTCTACATGAGTTTCTATGGAAGAAAAGTAATATAAAGATAACATTTTGTTCCAAAGTAGAAGGACAACCGCTAAGTTCCCTAAAACAAATGGTAGCAGGCAGGATATAGCACTGCTTTCAGGGTTAAAAATGTTTGCACTCCAGTTAATTACTTACTGTGCTGTTTGCTTTGCATGAAGCTCTTTCCCCAGTAATTGAGTGTATCACTGGGAAACTTTAATGTAATTCATTGCCATAGACTATATTTGTTACGTATGTAGTTCTGTTCAATCCTATTTAGTGTCTGCTGTGCAGATAATTCCTTGCTAGTTTCACACATTTTAGTAGTTTTGTATAGAGTAGGTAATTTCTTGAGAAAGGAAAGACTGAATTTTTGAGTTTCTTTTGTGATCAGTACCTATGATGTATGTGTAAGTTTACACTCCCACACCACCCACCACATTAAATATTCATTTCTCAAAAAACGAGCATAATGTTTTGTATCTCAAATCCACAACTTTTTATGCAAATAAGCCACCACCATACTTGAAACATAATTTTGAAGATGGATCATGGCATTAATTTTTTTTGTGAAAAGTTGGATAAAGGAATGTCTTTCTTTCTTTCTTTCTTTCTTTCTTTCTTTCTTTCTTTCTTTCTTTCTTTCTTTCTTTCTTTCTTTCCGTGTATAAAAATATTCATTTCCTTGCAGAAGTTCCATATAACTTGATAATCAATATGACAGACCTAGTAGTTATGGGATCTCACTGAACTACCCTGAAGGCCATAAATCTGTATCTTTTAAGTTATGTGAGAAGGAAGCATTCTGCTATAGGTAACCTGCAATGCTGATATCTCATTTTCAGGCCATGGCAATACCTTCGTTAGAGGCAGAAAATAAAGAGAAATCTTATCAACAGGTCTGTTTCTCTGCATTAGGTAAACATTAGGATCGGTGAGGGCATATAAACTTTTGTTCTTCATATATTCCCAAAACTCACCTGTTACCTCCCTTTTCGCATTTCCTTTCTTGGGTCAAAATGTCTCTCCTTCCTAAATCTAAGCTACATGGTACATGTGTAGCTTCTACAAAAGGCTACAAGGATTATGCAAATCTTCCCGGAAATGTCAGTTATGTAATTTTGGGGGTCCTCTCAAACAGTGGTTCACAACCTTGGGTAGCCCAGGTGTTCTTGGGCTGCAGCTTCCAGAAGCCTTCACCACCAGCTGTGCTTGCTTGGGCTTCTGGGAATTGCAGTCCAAGAACACTTGGGTTACCCAAGGCTGGGAACCACTGGTTCAGAATTATAGTGATAAAATGTTCTAACAATGTTATATCTAGAGTGTATCTGGAAATTACACAGTTAGAAGGAAGGAAGGGGAAATATAGGTCAGTTTTCAGTTAAAGACAGGATATCAAGTTTTAGGGAACAGAATTCTTTGAGAAAGTGGGAGTAATGATAATACACTAATGTTGCATAAAAGAATGAGTTACGTATATGCATTACATTAATGATAGCAATATGTTTCACCCTCAAACATCTAATTGAACAAGTTTCTTTTCTTGAATAAAATCTCCGGCTTTAGTACCGAGGTAGGTCTGGCTTGGCATAAGCAACTTCGTATACTTCTCTCTTTTTTTTGCTGATGATTGAGAAGGCTGGTTAAGAGGAATCCTTGGCACATGGCACCTACCATTGCCTGCCCATCTCTCTTACTGGGACAGAAAAGGGGGGAAGTGCCATCACTGCATCTCTGTGGTTTTCCAGAACTATGAGTATCTTCTAACTAACCACAGCCTGTGACTTGTGATGCTGTAGCCAACCACAGCATCCTGATTGGTTATCTTTAGACAGTGGTAAATTAATCCAAATTTTATCCCAAGAAAAACGCAGTCTTACCTCTCCATATATAATGATCTGGGAATAGTTTATTATCTTTACTGAAGTTTACAGAGCAATAAAAAACCATCTTTCTTTGGATCAGAACATTTTCCCAACAATAACTTGACAGTGCTATATTGGGGGCACTTTGGATTTATTTTCAAACGTGCAGCATTACTTCAGGTTATCCTTCTTGGAAAGCCACCTACTATAATGCTACAACTATTTTCTAAACCAGGAAATTTCATATAAATAGTGTAGAAGAATGGGACACATTAAACTGTTTATGTTTTGTGGCATAAACAAACAAGATATAATCAGGCTTCCAGCCAAGTGCATAGTAGCTGGAAATGCTCTTGCCATGTATGCATAATTATTCCTGAGTGCCTATTTATATTAAATGGGATGGTTGTTACTGAGCATGTTTGTCTGCAAGAGATTAGATTAACAGTTAATATTTGTTGCTTAGAGAAAGCTAAGAAATGAAAGATTCTTCTGAGCTTTTTATTTGTTTCCAGATTGCCTGGAAAAAATAGCAGGCTTTATCAAAATGAACTTAACTTCTGAACAAGGCAGCAACGCAGATGCTTCTAGAGAGAAGACTGTTAGCAATTTCTTCCTTTTTATTTGCTGTTGAATCCAGAATTCTGACAGAATGTTTATGCTAGTGTATGCACTTTTCTATCTCATTAACATTCAGTTATAACAGAAATGGGGAAACTACTTTCAAAAGTAATTAGTTATAGCTATATTCCCAAGACTCCCAAAGTAGTTGTTTAGGAAAAACACAAGAGAGAGTTTAATAAGAACTTACGGCATAATATATTCAGACTTCATATATCAGCATAGATCAGACATATATACATGGCATTATATACATAGCTTGTGCATAAATCTCTTAGAGCAACATAGACATTCAAAAAAGTAAAGACCACCAGACTCACTACTGTGTGGCAATATCCTGTTCTTACTCTTCTGCTTATATAGTAAGAGCAGCCTATCACTGTAGACACTGTAGCTGACCGTGGTTAACTAGCACTACCTAAGCTTGTTCCAGCTGCATGCCATCAGTCATCCATTTTACATTCACTCTTACAGGCATGGCTTTGCATTTGTCGTCCATTTCACACAGCACAATATTAAATTTAACCCCTTGTTCACTTATTAGGAACAAATCCTGACAATTAGTAACCCAAAGAATAGACATCTGAAATTAAAGGAAGGCCAGCATAAGGTGGTAAAAGAGCTTAGGGAGATTAACTCTCTTTCTGGACTGTACTTTCTCTGTAGCCCTCTCTTAGGAAATTTGACTTCCTAAGATGCTTTATCTCTGCCAGTCTTTGCAGCCATGGCTCTTGACAACCATGGCTCCTGATATCTCCAACATAGGGCTCATCCATACTGTGGGATTGCTCTCTTTGTTCTGGGGTTGCTCTGAGCTGTTCTGTTATTTTGTTATTGGAGATTTGAAGATAAAAAGCAAGGAATAAATAAAAATTAAATGTAATCCAAAAATAGAGTAGGAGTAGCAGCAGTCCAATTCATCGACAATTGATCCAAAATGGAGGCAGACCAAGCCAAGCCAAGGAGCTCAGTCAGCAGCAAAATCCTGCAAGGAATCAACAACAGCAAAACAGAGCACCCACTGCTGTATTTCCAGTCCTTTTAAACTTCTCTCTTCTCTCCTCCAGGACATTGTGATTGCCAGCTTGACAGTCCTGATGGTGACATTATTGGTCAGAATAGCAAAAAAGGTGATGTTGCATACAGAGGGTGAAATGAAGGCGAGGAATGACAAAAACATGGATGGAGATTAATGACCTCTGTGTCTCTTATTTGTCAAAACAGAGCATGCATTTTTAAGAGGCTCTCTTCTGGAAAGTGACAGAAAAAGATGAAAACAAATGAGCACCTCTTCCGTGTTTGTTTTCCTTCATTGTAACCCTAAAATCCCATACCTAGTGATAATGTTTTCATGCTAATAATGTTGCCAATTCTTAATTAGCAAAATTAATGCAATTTTAATTAGCCATGATATTCAAGGGCCATCTGAGATAACACACAGCCGGCTGAAGCTGTGTTGAATTCAAATCTCTCCTTGACTAGGAACGTTGAAAATTACATACGACTAGCCTCCACCCAGCCTCATTTTGTGTTGCCATTGTGACTGTAACCCTGGGCTAGGGCATGTCAAGATCAGGTATAGCTCAGCCCCTCCCTCCCCTGACCCTGCTCCCTTCACGACCCCCTTCTTTTGGCTCTCCCGCCAGCAAGTTTGAGCCAACAAAGCCGTCCTGCCAACAGACTGCCTTGTGGGCAGGTTTCTGAGATCAGCCAACGAAAGAGAGTTCTCTTGGCAGGAGGGGATTTCTGGCAGCAGAAGGGGATTTGTGCTGGCAGAGGAGCTTTGTGCCTCATCCTAACAATCCTGGCAACCAGTGTATCTTTCAGATGCCCTTTGATTCCGTGGAAGTAGTTGCAGGAAGTGGCAACAATTCCCAGTGTGGAATGATGCAAAAGCCCATAGAACATAATTTGAAATGACGGCTGGCTGCCTCTGCTGAAGACGTTTTGACAACTGTAGTCCCCAACATAAACACTGTCCATTTCATCAAAGAATCTAATGTCTGCTACTGCTTTCCAACTTAACTCCCACTGATGGCAAATGCTGGAGGGTATTGGCATTTAGTATGACTCTAGCCTTTAATTATAGTTGGACATTAGACTGCAAAATAAATCAGTCTTTACAAGGTCATGAAATGCCTTGTGGAAACATGCCTCTGTAGAGGCTGGGCTAAACATGTAGAGAAGCATAGATGCTAGCACTGATTCCAGTTGTCGGTGTCTATAGAATTTTTTTAAAATAATAATCTGTGTATAATAATCGGCTCTAGTAGCTGACAAAAGGCTGAGAACTGTGGGATGAGAAGAGTGAATATATGATCATATCCCCAGGATTGTTTGGGGGGCACATACACCACCAAAAATGCAAGACAGATTTGGGGGGAGAGAAAATGGCCAGATATTGACTCTGATATTTAAATACTGTTTTTTTCTTTTCTTTTGATGTTAAACATAGCACAAGGGCTTTATCTCCATATAAAAGTCAGATAGCTGGTCTTGGAGGCTCCCGTGGATAGCAATGTACCTGGAGAAACCAATTTTTTTATTTTGGTGGAAGGGGCAGGAGAGTCTGCCTTAGGGGGGCCATATACAGCCCCAAAGTTGCACTTTGTCCATGCCTGTTCTTACATTAACGACAACACTAGCTAGCGCCAGCTTTCCAGGGTCTTTGATGGGAGTCTAATCTAGGTCTACTGTCTTTAGCTTAATCTGGATTATAAAAGCTCCTGGCAGAATAGGTAAGAGCAAGGGTGAAGACTTTGCTATAAGACACTAGTATTGTTTAGAAAATAGGTAGAGACGAGACTTCTGGATTTCCAAGAACACACATCCCTCCTGGTCAGTTTGAAATATTTCATTCTGGGGTAAGATGCTTGTATGGGGTGACATCTCATCTGCAGATGGTTCTGAAACCAGTACCTTCTAGTGTGAGGGCTTGTTATGGAACTGAGACAGCTTTGAAGGTATAAATGAGTGACCTACACAGTAGAATGAGAGATGACACCCTAGCTCCTTTTGCTAGGGGGTGAACAAGTTTTGAGAGTCTACAGATCTATTTTCCCAAGACACACCACAAACTGAACTCCAAAACCACAACCAGAACTGGCACTGGTTCATTTCTGGTTTCCTGAAACACTTTTTGACAATAAAGTATGACATGTGTGAGTACTGTATATACCTTGTTTTAAAAGAGAATTAAGTTCCCTGGATTCTCTTTTTCTTAACATAATTTTTTCTGGAGCAGTGAGTTCCTGGGGCTACAAAAATTGGGTAAAGACAACCTAAAACCCATGGGCCATCTGTTGCTCACCCAAATTGATAGTGTTCTTCATGGCTTCAACCTAGCTTTAGTACTATTTACCATTTACCTGAAACTCCACTATATGCTTGTCTGGCATTTAGCTATTATCAATATCCAAGGTAAATGAGCAAATTCTGAACTAACACTTGGCATCAGAAATAGACCATATGAAAGTGAATAAACTGAAGCATAACTCTGATAAGACAGAGATACTCCTGACTGGTGGAAGGCAGAAAAGGGACCTGGAATCAAGCCTGCCATAGATGAGGCTTGTACTTCTCTTGAAGACTCAGGTTTGCAGTTCATGTGCACTTCTACATTCAGCCTTCAGTCCAGTCAGAGTTAATAACTCACATATACTTCATTAAATCTCATTTGAACAACTTCAGCGTGCCGTGAGGTGTCCTAGAAGGAATGTTAGACTAGGATTCAGGAGACCTCGGCTAAAATCTGCATTTGGCCATGGAAACTCACTGAGATGTGGTGACAATCTTAAATGACTCCTTGAACAATTAACATGCCTCAGAAACCCTGTGAGGGTCACCCTAAGTTGGAAGTGACCTGCCAGTATGTAGGACAGAACAAGTGTTTATAGGGTATTATCCTCAAAGGCTGCTTGTAAACTTTTTATTTCCAGAATGTGGCAACCAGACTATTGATCAAGACTAGTTATTAGGAGAGTGTGACTCTTATGTTCTACATCTTCTCTACCTCAGGCACCATTTCTGGGCACTGTTCAAAATGATACCCCGTTTCCCTGAAAATAAGCCCTAGTATGATTTTTCAGGATTCTTGTAATATAAGCCCTACCCCAAAAATAAGCCCTAGTTAAGTGAAACCTCGCCCTTCACCAGGATAGTGATAGTACCTATCAGAACAGGCTTGGTCCACAGCTCAGAGAAATTTGACACAATTGCCGGTCTGGTTTCTGCATTGCCTTTCCAGGTCCCAAGAGGCCATTTAAAGGTATCAATAAGCAATGTGCTGTTTTTGTAATACTTGAGGTGGGAGAAGCCTCACAGGAAGAGGCTTTCCTTAGAACCTATAAAAATGGGAAGGTGGCTCTAGAGACCTGGCTAATGGGTTAAATCACATTACTTCATGAGTAGACATGATATATTTGTATTTGTCTCCCAGGAGATATGAATACTGGGCCAGAACCACTCATGCGGCTGTCATCATTTGTGCCATGCCAATTGCAGAGGTAGCCCAGCTGGTGCTGCCCCACCTCCCTGAGCTGCTTACCACTCAGCAGCTGAATGGGATGACTCATCATCCTGCCTTCTCTCCACTGGGAGACAAATACAAATAATCCATGTTCATTCATGAGTATATCATTGGAAGCTTTCCTGAAACTGGTCAGACTATAAGATATAGTTAATATGATGTTAGATTGGAGCTCCCTTAAGACATCTTTCTGCCATTTAATGTGCTTTCACTCAGCTCCATATTCTGCATTCCAGAACATGTCTTGTGATTGGTGAATGGAATGTAAACATAGACTTGAAAGCGGGGCGGAGCAATGGGCAGTGAGAACAGGGGAATTCCTAGGACTCTGGGAACCCCTGGGTTTTACTTTGAGTCAGCGGACCCCCCAGGAGAAGGGAGGACAAGTTTTCACAGGAGAGTGGATTTGCAGCAAGTGGGGCTTGGAAACCACTGAAGTTCAGATGGCAATCTGCCTTCGGAAGTATTTTCCCTCCTATCACGCAACTGACTTGAAAAGGTCGCCATTATGGTGAGTAGCTGCCCAGAAAGAGGGGAGGTATGAAGATTTACAATCTGACTGCATGAACAGAGACTAATTGAACTGCTATTTAGCTTCAGCAAGTAATAGATCAGACTTCTGTTTTGGAGGCTGATATCAAGGAGAGAGACTAATCTCAAAGCAGCATAGAACTTTGGCAACTCTGAAATACTGGAAATTTTTTACTGCGTCATATCTGAGATGAATGGAAAATGAAACCAGCTCAAGACTTTAATCAGCAAGACTTCCCTCTCTCAACTCCTGTCCTCCGAGGAGTGGAAAATTGGCTTTCTATAAATTAGAGGCTTGAGAAGTCCGAATAACTCCAAACAATTTAACCTAAGTGACTCTGCATTGAACTGCAAAGGTGGATTATAAATCAAACATCATCTTCATTATGGCTGGATTTACGACTGGAGTGGTCTTTGCAGGAGTCTGAGTTCAGGCTGGCCAAATAAATTATCAGGTGAACTTAATAATTAGCTTGTTTGACTTTTTGGCTCTGGATTGGGAAAGAAAGCCACATATAGGAGATAGAAAGAGAGAGATTCATCATTAAACCTACAATGGAAGATTACTTCAAGAACTGTATTCAGGAATTCCAACTGAACATTATTAATCAAATCAAGGCCCAGATCTCAGAAGTTAAGGCAGAAATTAAGGAGATACTTTTTGGATCGTATACCAAGGGGAAGAACAGGGAGACCGAAGACAAACCGATCAGAGAAACCACTGAAGAACTGGTATCATCAGAGAGAGAGAGAGAGAGAGACTATTTTCCTTAGAAAGCAGAATGAAACGGTGAAAAAGGAAAGTAAAAAATAAATTTGTATGAAAAAGGAGGGGCAGGTGGATGTGTGGGGAAAGTATATTAAGATTACCTTGATGGGAAAGAATGTAAAGGAGGAGGAATATGTCAGGGCGAAGCTGGATTGGGCAGAAATTTCTGATCGTAGATTAGCATATATGCATGGCTCCGAAGACAAGACATTAATTATATTGGGATGATATTAGTAAACCGGAGAGGAAATGGTTTAAAGAGATTTTATAGATGGCATTTTAAAACTAGTAAAAAGAAGGCAAGAGGCTAATTTTGGATTTATGACACTGGAGCAGATAAGCACAATTAAAAAGGGGGGAAATTACTTGCTGAACACAATAGAAATCATTGGTTTCAGATACACATATATACATATAAATCAATATGGTTAATATACTTATAAGCAATTCTAGCCATGTTTGGATGTTAATGGTAGACAAGTACATTTAACTATGAACTTAGAAATGTTTATGATAAATATTATATTAGATGCTATTGTATCCAAGGTACTCTATTAAACATATGTGAATTAAAATATTGACTATGCAGATAAGATTAGACATATAATATCTTCTTATTTTTAGAAATGTTGATTTCTGATGAGTGTATTGACCATGTTTGGATCTTTCGGTAGATAAATATATTTAACTATGTAATTAGAAGTAGTTATAATGAACATAATATTTAGAGGAAAGTGATCTTGAGGCACCCATATAGAGATGTTAACATATATGAATTTATAACAGGTGCATGTAGATAAGGTTAGACATATATATCCTTTTGTTTTATGGAAATGTTGATATTGAAGATTATAAAGTATGATACTCTGAAATATAATTGGATAGATGAAAATGCAGGAGAAAGAATCTATAAAATTACTATAAATTTAGGATGTTAGATATTGAATTAAATATTTGAAATAGGGATATGAAATATAATATGCATAGATCTGTATGGATATAGTATGGTTCAGTATGAAAGTAGGGCATAAGGTCTGTTGTAGTCAGAATCCTATAATGGACAAGTTTGAAGGTGAAATACCTCCCCGCCTATATGTTTTGTTTGTTTTATATATCTTTTGGTTGTTTCATATGTTTTTGCTTGTTTTGTATGTATGGAAATTTTAAATTTATAGAAATTTTAAAAAATAGTGAACCTTAAAAAAAGTAAACATAGGCTTCATTTGAAAGTCTGGTTGCCCAAACTGCTATCTACTAAAAAGTCGCATTGTGTGAAGAGAAACAAGCTATTGCAAGGCAAGATCCGTTTTCCTGAACATAAATTTGACCTAATGTAATCAATCTGTCTTTCTTATTCTTCATGTGGCTTCCAGATAAACAAAAACAGGAAGCGGCTACAAAATCTATACCCAGAATTCAAATAGGATGGAAATGTAGAGCAATCTAATTGTGAAAGGATTGCCTAAAATAAAAAGAATGAAATACAAACTCATTTGAGAGAGAATAGAAATATGCAAACTCTGGTCTTACAGAAGGATGGACAGACGGGCTATCTCTCATTCTGAATGCTTCGTTGGCCTTTTGCCATTATCTAAACCCAAGGAAGTCAGAAACCCCTCTGTTGTCAGGCAGGATTATAATTATTTCTTTTAAATGACTCCATAGTGAGCATAGGACTGTGCCACATGGGAGTACTGGGATGAGAGACAACCCCCACCCCTTGTTTTTTAATTCAATTTGGAAATTTAATACTGTGAACAAAAATACCTTGCTGAGCTTATGCATGTGAGCATATTTCCTAACTGGGTCCCATATCGGCCCAGAAATAGACAGGCCAGATGGCAAAGTAAAGTGATGCTGGTTTAACTCTGTATGTGTAGCTCTGGCAATGCTGTGAATATCTTGTGTTTCTGAACAGGATGAATGGTATCAGAGATGGCAGTTCGTACGGGGGCAAATTTCTGCTCATTGTTTGTTTTCTGTACAAGAAGAAAGCACCTTTCATATTTTATCAAACCCATCAAAGGGTCTGCCCAGTGTTGGAAATGCAGGAACCAAAGAGGTATTAACATAGAGTTTAGCTATGATTCATATCTTATAATAATTTTACTTTTGTTAATCACATCAGTGCAATACTTTCTTGCCATGGGACAGAACCACCATGAATGAGGGAAAGAATCTTCAACACTGATATAAAGCTTCAAGGAACATTTTCTGTAGTCTAACTGATGTGTAGTACCACATATAGAAAAAGTTCTAAACATTTTATCTGGCTTTTACATCCAATATTTCCTGGCATGAATTTGAACATATGTATGGCAACTGTTTTTCTGATACTGTTATACTAAATTCTTGTTCACATTCCTTCTTTTGTTTCTTTCATCCCTCCAGATCTAATGTTTTTAAATATTTTATCTTTTTGATCGTAATCCTTTCTGACTACCTGACAATATTATCTTTTCGAAAAGGGAGAGATTTCTTGTATTGCCAGTTTCACTAGTCATATTCCGGATAAAGCTTCTGATTTGTAAAAATTGAAAGAATGGAAGCTGAAAATCAGATTGTTGTTGCCACTGAGTAAGTCAAGCTATAGTGCCACTAAATTAAAAATCTTTAGGAATTATCAAATACTCTCTTATCCAGATAGAGTCGCCAACCTAAGTCTCTGTTGTGCACATTTTAAAAGTGTGAATGCACCATGGCTTTACAGTTCTGCTAAACCTTCTTTTTAATTTTTGTCTGGGCTTTTGTATAACTGATTCCCAAAGATGGTCCTGTGGTGAGTTCTGATGTCTTTTGACAGTGGGTGAGTGTGAGATCATGGACAAACCCCACTCATCTGGGTGGATGTTGGAGACAATTTGTTTGGCAATTTGAATGAAAATAACAAAGAGGAAACACAAGACAGAGACATTCCTTTTATTACAGCTGCCTGATCAGTATAATGCTTATGGCAGACATTCTGTGCAATTGGCACAACAATTCTGCTACATTGATATGAATGCACAACAATGGTGTGATGTTGTATTTTGCCAGAGCCGAGAAATGTAGTAGGAATCCTACCCCTGCCCAGTGAATGTAATGCAAATATAGGCTTGCTCTCTGAGTACTTCTTTCCACGTGTTTTGAAGAACTAGATTTTTTTTCTAGTTAAAAGTCTCTGAAAATGGGATTTCTTACAGGTGTCCCAGTTCTTGGGCACTCTGCTTAGCACACAAGGCCATTATCTCTCTGGGCACTTGGCTGAACACTACTGAAACAGCCATATCCCTTAGATCAGAAACTCACACAACCATGTGTTATTAGCAAAAGATGCTCAGAAATGGAGTGAGCTTCTTTGTCCCTTTCTACTTTATATTCTAATCATCCCTCTGATACTCCTGGACTCAGTGAGTAGTAATCTCTTACTGTCAGTCTTGGTCCTCATCTACACGGTAGCGAAGCTGTGCGAGAGAATCCTATTATCGCCTGACAGTTCTGTTGTGGGCCTCTGCCAAGTAATGTGTGAAGCATAGCTCTCTGGGACAGGTTGTACCTGTGCCAAAACCATATGGAAGGTTGACAAGCTCACCATCTTCTGCCTGGCTGCAAACCCACTAGAAATTTGAAATGCAAATGCTTTCAGGGGTTAGTTGGTTTTCTGGCTACCTTGCCCCCTCTGAACTGCCAGTTTATCTTCTCTCTCCTTCTGCTTTCACTCCTCCTGCATCCCCACCCTAAACCTCCACCACATATGCCTTTTTTCACTCAACTTATTCCTTTCTCTTCTGCTTCCCTCCCCCCCCCCAAAGACATTGTAACACACTTCTCCCAGATAGGTCTATCAGAGCTTGGATGCTAACAAGTTACAGATTACCAATAATAAGTTATTGTTTTGGTAATAATGCAGCTTCACAATCAATCCTAAGGGTTCTTTTCTTTAAAGCAATCGAAAATAATAAAAACAGGTAATCACAAACACAGCACAGTCCAACAACTGCCACACTGCACACAAATCTTTAAGCCAGTTAATTTTAAATTTTAATTTCATCTTTAAACAGTGTTTGCTGCTGTTGCAGGCGGCCTGTTTAACCACAATGTCTTATTTTGACAATGTCAAAAACAAAACAAATATTTTCAAAATAAAGAAGACAAAAACATTGTGGCACCTTAGAGACTAGCTGCTATATTTTAATGTGAGCTTTCATGGACAAGTCCACTTCTTCAGACTTATTTTGAGGAATTATACTCTCCTCAGAAAAGGGGCCAAGAGCTTTGTGGAAATCTCTGCCAGCTATTTCGTCTGGCAAAAGCAGAAGTGTAACTCCAAGGCTGGCAAGTGTGTAGATGGGTGGCAGTAGCTGAGGGCCAAACAATATGTGGACATAGCTTGGAAAAGTTACTGTTTTGGACTATTGTTCCCAGAATCCCTCAGCCAGAAAAAGTAATGTGTGACTCTAGCAATGGGCAGTATAAACAAGTGTTCTCTCTCTCTCTCTCTCTCTCTCTCTCTCTCTCTCTCTCTCTCTCTCTCTCTCTCTGTGTGTGTGTGTGTGTGTGTGTGTGTGTGTTTGTTTAATCTCCACCCCAGGTTGCCAGCTCTTTCTGAGTAAAAAACGTTTAGAAATTTCCCCCAAGGAAAGGTGAATGGTTGCTAATGTAGCACCCACAGATAGAATAGCACATTTTTTTACACTTAATTGTAGCCAAAATTAACCAATGTCAACTCCTCTCTCACTCAAATGGTGATATGTATGGAGTAACATCAATATAAATATTATGTGTAACAACTTGCATATAGACTTAATGGACAAATACACGTATCAGGGTGTTTAACAACCACACAGACTGCTATATAGAAATGAAGCATCTTTATAAACCTGAATAAAATGTGCAATAAACAGCTGAATATGCCTTTCCAACTGAGGATGTTAAAGTGTTACATGTGATTGACCCTACTATATGGAGCCGAGGTTTTCACTATTAAAAAGCCCAACAGAATAAGCACTTCTGAAATGTGGACATACAGAAGTATTCTTTGCATCCCATGGACTGATAGAATAAAGAATGAAAAGGTATTGCATCAGATAGGAGGGAAAAGAAATACTATAGAGTTGATTATTAAGAAAACTCTCATATCTTAGATAGATAATTCATAAATATAAATATAAATATATGATGCATTGCAGTATATCACTGAAAAGTTGGTCAAGGATAAATATGGAAGAGGCAGAAGTTTTTTTGGATGAGTAACATCAGAGAATGGTTGGTCCTTAATAGAGGACAACTAATCCATGACCTGGAAGGAAGATCCCTGTTTCTCCTGCCGAAGAGAGGTTTAAAGTGTACAGCCATTTCCCTCCAAAATCAACATCTCACAGGATCACAGATGTTGATTATGATCTTTTTACAACTGACCGTTGGTAACATCATAATTTTCAATGGTAAGTGGAACATATGGTAAGTTTCCTGGAGCAGTCGATCGCCATGGAAACCTCTGGAAACAGGTGAAATAGCAAGTCAGGTGGTACGAAGAAAGTTTGAAAAAGTTAAGGAAAGGATGGAGACATGTGTGGAATTAGCTTTTCAGAAAGTCACCAATATAGAAAGAGAGAAAGGAAAGGAGTCACGCTGTCTGCAGTAGAGTCCTTATGCAGGTACAGCATCTGGTTATCCGCACAATTCTTTACTATTTCCTCCAAGTCTTGATAACTCTCCTTTTCCCAGTAGCCCTTGATTACTGAGATTAGTGAAGTTTGAAAAATAGCATTCTCATTTGCCAAAAGACATTCTCAACTACCATCCTATCATGAAGAAGGGCTATTTGAAATAGCTCTATAACCATTAAATACTTGGCTCTACAGAAGTGCTTGGGCCCCCAGATGTTCTTGGATTAAAACTCCCAGAAGTCTTTATCACTAGCTGTGCTGGTCAAGATTTCTGGGAGTTGTAGTCCTAGAACATCTGGGAATTCAAGCTTGGTAACCACTGCTCTAGAGTCTAGATGACTGAGAACAAGACCATTCCCTGTCAGACTGTAACATAAAGTTGAATGTTAATGCATGTTCTAACCTTGTCCTCTGTTCTGACTTTGAAACATCAGCCTCTCTTGCAGGCAGTGTCTTGTAGACTTCTCTGAGCTGACCATCTCTCCCAGACAGAACGTGCCATTCCATCCACCCAAATTCTTCCTGATCTTTCAGGAACGTTTCCATTCAATCAACTGCAGGCTTCATTCAGTCTCTGTAGACCTGAAAGCATGTCATGGCCTTTCAGGCTAGGTGACCTGCCACTGCTTTCACTCCTTACAGTCCCAGCAGTGGCAGGCTGTCATCAAGAAAAAGGGCTTTTGTAACATCTCTGTGGAGAGATCTTTTTAGATGTTTAGTTTCAGTTTTGGAAAACTTTGTGAGAGGTTAAATGGGGCAACACCTTCAGGAGCTGCATGGTTTAGTGAGTGGTTACACAACAGTTTTTTGTTTCCAGCAGGCTAGCGGCACTTCACCTGGCTCCATAGTAGCCTCTTAATTGATCTCCACTTACGCAGCTATCCACTGAGCAGCTGGAGATGGTGCACCACTCAGCAATCTATACCTCATTTGTCCTCAGGGGGAGAAAATAGCACAAAAAACTACTAAGAGACAGAGACTCTAGGATGCTTTCTGACTCATTATATGGAAACTATCTTTCCATATAAGAAATATTCAGAGACACTGAGTTTGTTAAGCTCAGGCTTTAATCTCTGCATCTTTGGTTTCCATGTCAGAAATGAGAACGTTGTTTCCTTAAGGTTCAGATATACTGGGCAACACCTGAATTGCACAAATAAGTTTTTTTCCCCCTTGCCAACAGAACATTTATTTATTTATTTATTTATTTATTTATTTATTTATTTATTTATTTATTTATTTATTTATTTATTTATTCAAGTTGTATACCACCCCACTAGTGCAATGCACTATTCTGGGTGGTCTACAGCAATGATAGATAAAATACATACAATTTTAACACATCATTAAAGATTAAAGCATTAATCTGTACTCCCTCTGCAGTCATCCACATATCCCCAAAATCTGCTCTAGAGGGGTTCCCAATCTTCAGGTACAGTTTATACTTTTTTTGGGGGGGCGGGGGGGGGGCTGCAGAATGACATTCAGGGGTAGAGGAATCAGCTCTGCTTATGGTTGTTGCTCCATTGCTAGATGGACACAAATGGATTTCATGCAATTACTTAGACCAGGGGTGTCAAACTCAAATTCATCAGGGGCCGCATCAGCAGTTTGGTCCCCATCAAAGGGCTGGTTGTATCTGTACTGATGGCCTTGAAAGGACCCCATCCGACTTGGTGGGAAAAGGAAGGAAGAGAAGGTGTGTGTGTGTGTGTGTGTGTGTGTGTCTGTGTGTGTGTGTGTGTGAAGGAAGAGAAAGTGCCTGTGTGTGTGTGTGTGTGTGTGAGAAAGAGAGATACAGGAAGAGAACGTGTGTGTGTGTGTGTGTGTGTGTGTGTGTGTGTGTGTGTGTGTGTGTGTGTGTGTGTGTGTGTGTGTGTGTGTGTGTGTGTGTGTGTGTGTGTGAAGGAAGAGAAAGTGCCGGGGTCTCTGTGTGTGTGTATGTGTTTCTGTGTGTGAGAGAGATACAGGAAGGAAGAGAACGTGTGTGTGTGTGTGTGTGTGTGTGTGTGTGTGTGTGTGTGTGTGTGTGTGAGAGAGAGAGAGAGAGAGTTATTTAGTATATGCAACTCTGCTTGAATCTCGCAAAAAAACTGCACTCTTCGGTCCTTTCAAATCCTCAGGCATTCCAATCGAGCAAGAGAGAGAACGGAACGTCAGGGAAGGGAAGGGAAGGGAAGCGAGCAACCAGCCAGCCCTCCCTCCCTTCTCTCAGCGGCTGGGTCGAACGGCTGCCTCCGACGTTACCCAACCGGGCCGGCGCATCGCTCCGCGTTCCCTCTTCTCTCCCTCTCCTCAGGGCCGCGCTGGCCGCTGCCTCCCGCGTCTACCCAGCATCGCCTCCCTCCGCCTCGGAGCCCGGCCAGGAACTCCCACCGCTCCCCTTCCCTTCCCTTCCCCTCGGGGCGACAGAGGCGGCGTGGAGCCGCCTCCTCACGCAGCCTTGGGAACGGCTCTCGCCTCAGGCCGAGAGCGAGCGAGGAACAGGCACGGGAGGGAGGGAGGGAGGGGGAGCGGGGGGGCGGAAGGAGAGGAAAGGAGTGACAGCGCCACAGCCAATCGGAAGGAGGACGTAGCCTTGTTAACTTGAGCCATTTTTTCAATGAATTTACTCCGTGCAGGCACGGAGTAAATTCATTGAAAAAAAGGGGGGGGAGGCTGCAAGGCTGGCGGCGGCTCTGCGGGCCATCAGTCGAGGTCTGGGGGGCCGGATTTGGCCCGCGGGCCTTGCTTTTGACACCTGTGACTTAGACAATGCTGCCAGTTAATCAGGCAGACATCTCCCTTTCAAAAGCGAGTCCTTTCCCATACATTTTTTGTTAGCATCTTGGTTGTCTACTCCAGGAAAGGCTGAACAGCTTGAGTTATGGAAACTAACTGTCTATTGCAAACAATAAACATGGACGAAGGCCATGGTTTGTGTATGATCAGTTTGTATTTTTTTTTTCTTGGAAATACTTACGTTTCTGATGCTCGATATATACTAATTTCCTATGCTTTCTATCTTGTCATAAGATTTCTTATATACATAATATTGCCAGGGATTGTTCCAGAACTGATTTCATGACAGTCATGAAAATGATGACATTCATTTGTTCAACCGATTCACAATGTAAAACAAAGTTTGAGTTTAAAAAGAAAATGATGCCATTAGGAAAAAAAAATAAGAACAACTCATCCATCTGGTTTAAACTATCTGGTTTAAAACCACCCACTTAACCTATCTTGAAATAATCAAATTAGACCAATTAGGTCAGTGCTCAGGCTACTGGTGAATATGGATTTTTTTTTGTTTGTGCTCAAAACAATGGACTAAGCATATCAGTAATTTGCCACAACCATAATGCCCCACTTTGAAGGCTAAAAATAAAATCCTCCCAAGGCATGTTGAACAGTGGCATGCAGAACTGTGACAGTCAAAGAACGTATTCTCGAAGGCTTTCACGGCCAGGATCTGATGGTTGTTGTGGGTTTTTCGGGTTCTTTGGCTGTGTTCTGAAGGTTGTTCTTCCTGACGTTTCACCAGTCTGTGTGGCTGGCATCTTCAGAGGACTGGAGTAGGAACTCTGTCCATGCTCTGTTGCTGTGTGTTGGCTCTTTTGATTTCATTCTTGGAATAGTCAAATCAGAACTGTGAAGCTCAATTTCTCTGCACCGAAATCAACCATCTGATTTGGGCCCTACAGGCGAATGGCTATTCCAAGAATGAAATCAAAAGAGCCATCAAACCAAGAAAACAACACCAAACTGAAGAGGAAAAACAGCCACCCACAAATAAAGTATTTCTGCTATACATCAAAGGGGTCACGGACCGCATGGGGAAACTTTTGAAAAAACACAACCTACAAAAAGTATTCAGACCCACCACAAAAATACAACAAATGTTATGGTCAGCAAAGGACAAAGGGGACCCCCTCACCACTACAGGAGTATACCGGATACCTTGCAGTTGTGGATAGGTATATATTTGAACCACAAAACACAGCATTCACACCAGAATCAAAGAACATGAGAGACACTGCAGAATAAAACAACCAGAAAATCATCAGTAGCGGAACACGCCCTAAAACAAGCTGGACATGAAATTCTATTTCAAAATATAGAAGTACTGGACAACACCAGCAACCACTATGTTAGACAGCACAGGGAAGCCATTGAAATCCATAAACATAAACAGAATTTCAACAAAAAGGATGGCCTAAAACTAAATGTGGCCTGGCTCCTGATATTGAAAAATACAGCATGTAAAAGGTCAATAAACTCAACCCAGCCACAACGACCAAGGATCATTGCACAAAAAGACCAGCTAACGATACCCATCAATCATAGTAACAGATAATTTCCCCCTCCTTATCACAACAAAAAACACACTGATCACCCTATCATCTGAAAAAAGACAAAAGCTGTTCCCACAGTTATAAATACTCAACTATCCAACAAACAGCAACAGAGCATGGACAGAGTTCCTACTCCAGTCCTCTGAAGATGCCGGCCACAGAGACTGGCGAAACATCAGGAAGAATAACCTTCAGAACACGGCCAAAGAACCCGAAAAACCCACACCAACCAGTCAAAGAGTGTGTTAGAACTGAAGAAAAATGATGCTTCAAAAATCATTTCATTTGCAGGTGGTGAATTAGGGAAGGACTTGTCAACTGTTGTTCAGGGGCAACATTTTGCATCACCAGAAATATTTCAAGGGGGAGGGAATACTTACCCTGCCAGGAGCAGCGGCCTCTTTTCCCGCCTTCCCTCTCCGGTTTCCTTCTTTGAACTGCCAGCTTTCTGAAAACAGCAAGAGAAGCAGGACTGCGCTGTCCAACGTTCCTCTTCCTCAAAGTGCACCTAAAATATCACTAGGAGAAAAAACATGGCCAGAGCTGCTGCCGCCAAAGCTGTCAGCAAAACTTGTTAATAAGTAGAGAGAAAGCTACTGTTGCCAAAGCAATTTCTCCTTTGCATTCATATTGTCATGGCTTCCAGATCATATCTCCCATTTGGGGGGAAACTGCTACCCAAATCCACCAGTCTGGTACGTTTGGAAGGGTGCCTATAGCCCTACTAGATAATCCTTACTTCTTTCTGCTTTCCTATGGACGAGGGCAGCAGCATTCAAACTAAGTTCCAGAAAACTCTGGGATTCCTCTGAAGATTAGGCGGTTCTCAACAAGAAGATCAGTAACAACAGATAGGATCACTCAAAGAACATCTTGCCCACTTCCACTAATGTGCTTGTTTATGGTGAGCATTGCTGAGACCCAACAGGCTTCACCTGTACCCCAGATGAACTGAGTCTGTGATCCTAGTGTGATATCTCAATCTCTTTATATTGTGCTGTGATGGATGTATAGGAGGTCCATGGGAGACAAACTTATATGGAAAGGAGTGGCTGATGAAGCCTGAGGTTTTGAAAGGCGTTGGACTGTGTTTAGGAACATACATTAGTGGTAGCCTGTGACTAGAAGAGAAACATCCTTAACTTATTAAAGCATTTGAGTGTCAAAGCACAAACTTTTGTCACCTCCACAATTATGCAGATTAGATTGCTTTGTTTGATTCTTGGTCTTCAGGACTTAAACATATGATTTGTTTGAAGTCTGGTTTCACAAATCTGAAAAGACTGCCTCAGTCAACTCTCGGCAACAATATCACATTTTTAACTCTTATTATGGGCTATCTTTAGTATCTTGTTTCTCGCTCAGGAGAGTGTCACCCCAATGACTTGCAGGTAAGGATACATTACTAAGCAATCTGCTCCATAGTCAGAGCAAGATTGACCAGAAGCAAGACAATTAAGGGCTGTCATGTATTTTATATTGTGTAGAGGAAGGAAATATTAGGGTTAGCTTATCATACAGGCTATATCTGTTGCAATTTCCTCTTCTGCATAACAATTCACAGTGCATAAGCCCTCTTCTCATTTGCATTTGGCTGCCATTCTTCAATAAACACCTTCAAGGCAGCAGCCATTACACGAGTTTAAATTTATTTGTAAGCAGCACACTTAGTGAGTTGATTTACTTACTTTGGAACAGAATTATTTGCTATAAAAAGTACAAAATTACAACAGAAAACAGACTACTCTTGGAGTCCCCCACTTCATTTATAATGTCTGATGAAAACTGCCCTCATGACGACCATGACTGCTGCCAGTGAAAGCAAGGAAATGAACATGATGGTGATCTCTGGATATGAAACAAGTTCAACCAGACATTATGCAGAAATAATGAGTATAGGGCTGCCATTGTCAGTAGTTGTCTCATGTTCATCTAGTTGTAAAGTAAAACTATTTCATGGTACAGGCAAAGAATCCAACTCAAATTGCTTCCTAAACTACAAACTTAGATTGCTGCATTCAAGATTTAGTAAGCACGCATATTGACTTGAAGATTTTAACTTCTTCCTCTCCACCAAGAACCTATCTTTTTTAGGTATGTATGCAGTGTGGGTTTTTATTTTTTTTACAAATTCAAGAAAAACTGACTTGGCAAGGAATGCATCATTGAATGAAAAAGAACAAATAAACACACACACACACACACACACACACACACACACACACACACACACACACACACACACACACACACACCAATTGTAGTTTGCTTGCCAAAGTACAGGAGATTCCTCTTCTGTCTTTTATATCATTTACAGAATTTGTTCTGAGACACAATAGAGACACATCCATATTCATCTTTGCTGATGTGTGAAACGTGCCACAGGACTTCACATTACCAAATAAATTCACAGTGTGAGATTGGAAGGTAATTGGCACTTCGGGTAGGCTACAAATCTACATGTACGACTCACAATACAATGATAGCAGAAATTAGTTAATTCACAGGGAATATGATAATCCTGGCATAAATCTTTCCAGAACTTGCATGCATTATTGCCATTGAGCTAGAAGATAGAAGTCTATCAGGCCACTTAAGTCTGCATGCTCCTTATTTAAATGCTCATCATCCCACTGTTTTCACTAAAATGGATATATATCCTTATTAAATCTGTCAAAGGAGAATCCAAATGGCAGCATTCAATAATACCAGGATAATCTGTTCCATTTATTTACTGAGCCTCTTCTAAGGATAATAAATCTCCAAGTATGTAGTCTTCCTTCTCTCATTATTTATTTTAATGAGAGCTAATGATGATGCAAGGCTTTCTGTAAGTGAGGTTCTACCCTACAGCCATCCATCTAGCTCTTTCATGGTATTTTAATCCACAAGGGTTGCTTATAGGTGAGTGAGTCAGAGATTAACACCCTTTGCAGGATGAATTTCTTGCCCCATTAAGACTAGCTGCTGCCATCTTAGACAGTGATGGGTGCTCTTGGGTATGACCCTGTCAGAGGAAACTGTATTTTAGATATTAGAAAATGCATGAGTTGTAGGCACCAGTGCCAACTGTGCTTGTAACTCCGTGCCCTGAAATTGTCTGAAATTTTCAGGATAGCACTGAAGCAGTGTCCAGCTCCACTACCAAAGCCAAACACGGACATGGACACGGAAACAGTGTCACTGACAGTGACATTGAGTTTATATTGTGAATTTTCTCTCTGAGTCACCAGACCTCACCATTCTCTTTCATATATACTATTGTTGAGATACAAAGAACTACTTTATGCATATCTTTTTTGGCATGTCCTGTGGGATTTTTGAGTTTTTGACTTCTTCTCCAGTCAGCAGATTCTGCCTTTACCTTCCTGTGCCATATATGCATCTGAGTTTCAAAAGTATATATCCACATCACATGAAAAGCTGCCTAATCTACAGGCCTTTTGGGTACAAAATTTGTGTGTCCAAAGCCAAAATGCTGAACCTAACATCCTGATGTGGAATGATTTGTATCAGGTTGAAATTGAAGCAGAATGGTTATGTCCAGAGTAAAGCAAAAGAATTTTCCCTGCTGATTTATGTTCTTATTGAATCAGAAGGGTGCACAGATCACTCCAGCTTCCCTCTCTTCCCTTCCCTTCTCAAAATGTGTAGATTCCTAGCAGTCTGAAACTTGATAGGTTTATTCACCCTTTAGGTCAGTGGGCCTCCAGATGTTCTTGGACTTCAACTCCCAAAAATCCTGGCCAGCAGACGTGGTGGTGAAGGATTCTGAGAGTTGTAGTCCAAGAACACCCAGAGGCCCAAGGTTGGGGACCACTGCTTTAGAGTGTATCATGTCTCTGGATTTCATTGACATCACTGCAGAAACAAAAGAGTTACAGCCATGTTGGTTTTTCAGTGCAAATCACTTGGAATGGGAGATTTCCTATCCACACACTGAGTGGAATTACAATGGAGTAGTAGGAATGGAGTGAAAAGGAGGATATAGGATGTACTCTTGGGTAGACAACCACCTGCACGTACTCATTCAAATAAGAGTGGGTTTAGAAGGGTGCTAAAATAAAAGGGGACAAAAATAAGCTTTTGTTTTGAGTAGATAAGGAACAGGAAGTATAATTTTCTCCTCAATATTGCTGATAGAGATCATAGGCTTTCGTCTGAGGAGTTGTTTTGAGTTAGCTCTTGTCTCAGCTCTAAACTCATGGACTGAAATGTTATATCTTAGCTATCCATGAGAGAAGCTGATCTCAGGGGTTTAAGGAAGGTGGAAAGGAAATCCCATGTCATGGAAGAAGAGGTGATAGCATTATTTAGAAGCTTATTTTCCTGGAAATGGTGACAATAAATGTAAGGACAATGTGCAAAGCCAACACGTCAATATGAGTAAAAAAATTAATTAAATCCATCTTTTAATATTACAAATAACACTGATCCTGCTGAAAAGCCAATTGTGGAAAGTTAACCAACAGGATAGACAGAGGAAATTAAGAGGTAAATAACTTTTTGGAGAGAAAGATAAACCAGAAAGTAAAATTATTGGTTGCATGAAACCTGAAAATGAATATATTCGGTTGAATAATATTGACAGGGGATGGTTTTGATAGTAAACTATATTTGTCACCAATAGTGATACAATCATTAGATATTGTGAGGTTAATAAAGTCTAATTCAGAACTAGATTTTAAAAGCCAGTCTAAAACTGACAATTCTATTTCTGCTTTGATTTAGAATAGATATATAATATTTAGGGCTAAGAAGGTAAGGAACAGAAGAACAGTGGTCTAGCCAGGAATAACTTCATAGTAGGATTTATATTCCCCAAAACAGTGGTGAACTGGAGGTCAGCACTGTAGAACCACAGAATTGTAGAGCTAAATGTGGTCTCAAGGCTCATCAAATCAAATCCCCCACCAAAGGAGGAAATCTAGAGCTACAGCATCTCTAGCAAACAGCCATCCAGCCTTTGTTTTAAAATCTCAAAGAGAGAAAAACCCACCACCTTCTGAGGTAGCCCATTCCTGTTTTGAACAGCTCTTACCATCACAACCTTCTTCTTCATGTTCAGTCAAAATTAATTTGTTCGAGTTTTACTATCTGTAGCCTAGAAAAGCAAACCTGTTTCATCTTCTGTGTGGCAACCCTTTAAACCTATCAGCCTTCTCTTCTCCAGGTTAAACATACTCAGTTCTCTCATCTGTTCCTCATATGGCTTGGTTTGTTTGTTTGTTTGTCTGTCTGTCTATCTGTCTGTCCCTCCCTCCATCCATCCATCCATCCATCCATCCATCCATCCATCCATCCATCCATCCATCCATCCATCCATCCATCCATCCATCCATCCATCCATTCTATTTATACCCCGCCTATCTTACAACATGAAGTACCACACAAATATAAAAATTTATAACACAATTACACAATTCAGCAAGATGCAAAGCATATAATATAAATCAAATAAGAAAATAAGGGGGAAGAAAATCGGGAATTAACTGGGGGGGGGGGAAGGCCTGCCTAAACATCCAAGTTTTTAACTGATTTTTAAAAGTACCCAGAGAGAGAGCCGCGCGAATCTCCGGAAGCAGATGGTTCCAGAGGCAAAGAGCCACCGCCGAGAAGGCCCGGTTTCTTGTTTTTTCCTTCCGGGCCTCCCTCGGCGTCAGGCTCCTCAGCCTCACCTCCTGACTTGCACGTGTGACACGGGTAGAACTTGGTGGTTTCCAGACACTTTATCATCCTAATTACTTTTCTCTGCACACATTCCACCTTGCTGATATCTGTCAAGATTGAATTAAATAACACCATTAATTAAATTGTGTTATTTAATTCTCTGCCAGGTCAGAGAAGTCCACACTAACCACTCAGCCACACTGACCAGATTTCCTGATGTGGGCAATTTCCAGGAGAGCTGGATGTACTGATAACTGGAGGGAATCTTCCTGCCCAACAATGCTCCTAACACCTTGAGTCACTCTGACTACTCAGTGCTCCAGGGAGTTGCCAAAATCCACAAGGTTTAATGTTTTAGCCTATACACCAAACCTGCCAGGCAGGAATACCAAAATACTCACAAAATATAAAAAATCTAGTAGTAATCGAGACAAGGGCCCACTTTAGTATTAACAACCCTCTTTTCCCAAAATAATCAAACTGCTGTAAAATGTTATTATTTTATTGAAAATGTTGCAAAAAGATGTAAAAAATAATAATGTTCCAAACACAGACAATTCCAAAAGTTCACAGAACAGTAAAAAATGTTGTGAAACAAATAAACAAGGCCAGTTCCAGAATACTTCTATGAGAAAATAGGAACGCTATCTTGCCTACATGTTACAACCCTCTAGGCGAGTGGTCCCCAACCTTTTCTGAACCGTGGACCAGTTGGGGGGCAGGGGATGGGGTCCATGTGCAAGGGGGCACTCTTGCATGCATGGCTGGGCAGGGCACCCATGTGGGGGCTGTGTGTGCATGCATGCATGGAGGGGGTGTGCAGGGGGCATGAGATCTGTCTCTGCGGCCTGGTCCTGCCAACACCATGGCCACCGGGTGTTGGAAACCCCAGCTTTAGGTGATTGAGGCACGGTTGACAGTCCAACACACAATTGGAGTGTCATAAGCCCCACTCTGTGCTCTGAAGATTGCCTTGTCTTGCACATTGTGGTTTAGTGGAGGGAGAAGAATGTCTTTATGGCTTTCTTTTCTACAACATGCAAAGTTTTCTGATAGATCAATGAGAAAGTGAATGTGCAAACACTTACACAAGGGTAAGGAGTGTCTTGGTAAATATTTGCCAGGTTTTACTCTCTTTTATTTGGAGAAAGTAAAACAAAGTGATCAACCCTGAGTGCTCACTGGAAAGACAGATCCTGAAGCTGAGGCTCCAATACTTTGGCTATCTCATGAGAAGAGAAGACTCCCTGGAAAAGACCCTGGTGTTGGGAAAGTGTGAAGGCAAGAGGAGAAGGGGATGACAGAGGGCGAGATGGTGGGACAGTGTCATTGAACCTACCAATATGACTCCGGGGGGCAGTGGAAGACAGGAGGGCCTGGCATGCTCTGGTCCATGGGGTCACGAAGAGTAGGACACAATTTAATGACTAAACAACAAACCAAAGTAACAGATTAGAAAGACACTGAAAATACATTTTATGACACATCAACCTGAATTAACAGGCCCAGGCAGGAGGAGGGAAAATACAGTTAAATAAGGCTAATGGATATGTATTACTTGTCTGGGCTAATGATTATAGAAGTCTTGAAATCTGGAATAATAACATTTCCTGATTGCAGCCTGTCACACCTCTCCATTGGGAATGAACCTTAAACTTTTGAATGGAAACTGGCATTTAAACTCCCAATAGCACCATGTATCATTTTGCAATCAAAGAGAGACTATATCTGATATAAAATATGCTGTATATCTTAATAATAATGAGAATCTTTTAGCATAGTAGGTCTGAGATGTGCAATACCACCAGAGGCAAATGGTCTTCTGAAACTGCACAGAGATAACCAAAATCTGTCTCTTCAAACCACTGAGTTTACACTGTAGAAACCAAGGCAGGCCAAGAAATACCAAGAGGAATCCCTGTGACTCTGTCCTAAAGCCAAGTAACTACAAGAGTTGGAGTAATTTGAAAGCCCTTCATTAGAACCAAGTTGCATTACTCATATACCTTGCAATAAGTGTTGGTGTTATTAATTCAATTTATAATCACATGACAGTCACATGATATTTAAATCACTGTTTGTATTTCCTTGTGTTATTTTTAAACTGCTTTACCGATGCCAGAGATGAATTGGATTTTCTGTTTTAGTGACATTTCTTCCACATCTCAGGGGTTTGGAGCCACGCTGGGATGCTGCAAGAAGCTGTGGCATTGAATTCCCCAGCTCTCTCTCTCTCTCTCTCTCAATCTCTCTCTCTGTGTAATGGTTCCAACAACAGGCTAGCTTCAAGCATTGGTCGGACCACTTTTCAGCTGTTTGGCACAGTGTTGGGAAAACGTGAGTAGGCACCATGCTGGATCCTCCAGCTGGGAGATGGCTCCCTCTGTAATCACTCCAACAACAGGTTAGCCACTGGGAAGAAGCTAGCTTCAAGCAGTGGCTGGGCCACCCATCAGTTTGGCACAGCACCCTGCCCCTCAGCTGATCAGGGACACATGGGGAGCCCAACTTAAGCCTGTGCTTCAGCAAGTGGTCTGCAGACTACAATGTTTGCAAAATGGAAAAGGAGCATTGGCAACATTCAGAGTAGAAACAAAGAAGTAATATGCATTGATAGAGGAGTTTACATTTGGCAAATCAGTTTAATTTACATTGATCAGGTTTCAAGTTAAAATAAACAGATCTCTGGTGAAGCATTAAAATAACTTGCTACAGAATAAAATAGCACAAATCTTGAGCAAAAAATACCCAGGATCCCATTTACGTTGTGTAGTTCTACTATAATAGAGAGTGATTTAAATGAAGGTAAACCTGAATCAAATAATGGTTCTTTTAGTGATGTAACTACCTTCTCATTTAGTCCTAACAGAGCCCCTTAGTAGTTTAGACAAGAGGTTGGAAATTTTAACTTTTTAGCATTATGACTCAGAGAAGTCCTCCAACCAATGCTCTCTGGCTGACAATGGAAACACCAACATTCAAGGAGGAGGGAAATGCCACTTGCAATCCAGGCAGGACTTTTAAGGACCCAGGTCACTTCTCCAACATTGTACAGTGTCAGAGATTTGACATCCCTTGCTCATAAGGCAAGCAGTGGAGATTGGCTGTGGCTCTTTACCAAGGATTACCTTGTAGTCTCAGAAGCAAGACTGCTCTATACTGTGTGTGAACTGATCCTCAAAATATGGCCTAACAGATCATGTAAAACTTATGCTGTGCTTTTTATTTCATATGTTTATGATAAATCAGAATGACAGATGCCAGTTTTAGAAGACTAAGGGTGCAGCCTTTTACCTATTATAGCCTGACAATATCCCACTGAATGGAAAAGGCCTGATACTGGAATTGTTTGTGAACAAAATCTATTCCAACCACGACAAAGACTTTTGTTTACTCTTTTAAACACAGCTTTGAGGATTAGGAGAATCTAAACAAGACTGGGGAAGTCACACTTCATTATTCTCAGGAAACTAATGAACAAATACAAAAACAATAAGGGGGGAGCCTAAGGGCTAATTAACCTGCAGCCACCTCAGCATTCCTGCTAAGAATGAAATTAAGATATAAAAAAATGCAGTGAATTAAAAAACTGCCCCCATTGGAATGTCACACCATTTACCCATATCATAGTGAGTACAAGGAAACATTCTTATGCAAAATTGGGTTAATCAGTATGCCCACTTGTGCCCGAAAGGTTTGAAAAAGTTGCTGAAGCTTCTATGACATAAGACAAAAATGGTGTTCTTAAATGGAATAAAGAGGAAGTATGGGAATAACATCCAGCACTACTTCCAGCTTGATGGTAAAGGTAAAGGTAAAGGTTCCCCTTGACAATTTTTGTCCAGTCATGTTCGACTCTAGGGGGCGGTGCTCATCCCCGTTTCCAAGCCATAGAGCCAGCGTTTTGTCCGAAGACAATCTTCCGTGGTCACATGGCCAGTGCGATTTAGACACGGAACGCTGTTACCTTCCCACCAAAGTGGTCCCTATTTATCTACTTGCATTTGCATGCTTTCGAACCGCTAGGTTGGCGGGAGCTGGGACAAGCGACGGGCGCTCACTCCGTTGCGTGGATTCGATCTTACGACTGCTTGGTCTTCTGACCCTGCAGCACAGGCTTCTGCGGTTTAGCCCACAGTGCCACCACGTCCCTATCCAGCTTGATGACCTTATACTTTATTCATCCAATTATGGTCTCAGCCCAAACTCAGAGGTGGGAAATATTAATTATTTTTATCACAATTCCCAGAATCTCCCAGCACTAGCCAAAAGCCAACAGACTAAAATGTGGTGGTAATGTACAAGACAGCATTATCTGATCTCATTGTTTGATTGGGTAGCCTCCCTGATAGACAGAGGGAATGCTGTACACATAGTATATCTTGACTTCAGCAAAGCTTTTGACGAAGTGCCCCATGATATTCTGATTTGCAAGCTAACTAGGTGTGGGCTGGATAGAACAACTGTCAGGTGGACACACAGTTGGCTACAGAATCGTACTCAGAGGGTGATGATTAATGCCTCCCTTTTAGCTGGAAGGAAGTAACAAATGGGATACCCCAGGTTTCAGTGCTGGGCCCAGTGCTCGTCAACATTTTTATTAATGACCTGGATAAGGGAATGCTTATCAGATTTGCGGATGACACCAAACTGGGGGAACAGCTAACACCCTGGAAGACAGACACATAATTCAAAATTATCTAGATAGGTTTGAACACAGGGCTGAAAACAACAGAATGAAATTCAACAGGGATAAGTGCAAAGTACTGCACCTAGGAAAAAGGAACCAAACACACAATTACAAATGGGGGATACCTGGCTCAGCAGTCCTATGAGCGAGAAGGATCTTGGAATTGTTGCAGATCACAAGCTGAATATGAGCCACCAGTATGATGTGCGTGTAAAAAATGCAAATGCTATTTTAGTCTGCATTAACAGAACTACTACTACTACTACTACTACTACTACTACTACTACTACTACTACTACTACTACTACTACTACTACTACGAGTAGTAGTAGTAGTAGTAGTAGTAGTAGTAGTAGTAGTAGTAGTAGTAGTAGTAGTAGTAGTAGTAGTAGTAGTAGTAGTTTATTTACGGTCCTTAGACCAGTCACATAACAGAACTATACTTTCCAAATCCTGAGAAATACTAATTCCCCTCTATTTGACATTGGTTAGGCCTTATCTTTCCAGTTCTGGACACAAGCACTTCAAGAACAATGCCAAGAAATTGGAACAAGTTCAGAGGAAGGCAACAAGGATGATCAGGGGCTGGAAACCAAGCCCTATGAGGAAAGACTGAAAGAATTGGGCATGTTTAGCCTTATGAAAAGAAGACTGGGGGGAGATATAATAGCACTTTTCAGATACTTGAAAGTTAGTCATATAGAGGAGGGGCAGGACCTGTTCTCGATCATCGCAGAGTGTAGGACATGCAACAATGGGCTCAAGTTACAGGAAGCCAGATTTTGGTTGCATATCAGAAAAAACTTCATAACTGTTACAGCAATATGGCAATGGAATAAATTACCTCGAGAGATGGTGGGTGCTTAAGAAGATAAATTTAGACAACCATCTGTCAGATAAGCTTTGATTTGGATTCCTGCATTGAGTGAGCAGTTGGACTTGATGGCCTTATAGGCCCCTTCCACACTCAAATATTCTTGATTCTAAAGCCTTTTGGGAGCTTTTCAAAGGGATTATTTTCTTCTGTAGTTTTGTGTTCTTATTGTTGCTCTTATTTATGAGTTTTAATATGATATCCATTTAATTATTTTTAAATACAGTATTGTTATAATGTCCAGTGACAGATCCCTATACAGTACAGTGGTGCCTCTCATAGCGAGGTTAATCCGTTCCGTATTAACCTTCGCTATGTGAAAACTTCGTTAAACGGAAAGCAAAAAGCCATTGGAACGCATTAAACTTAGTTTAATGCATTCCAATGGCTTCCGTACTCACCGTTCAGCGAAGTTCCTCCATACCGCCGCCATTTTCGCGCCCTCCGTAAGCGGGGTGCGAAACTGGCGGCCATTTTGGAACCGCCTATCAGCTGGGAGGCGGGCTCTTGCAAGGAGGGAGCGGGGACCTCCACCTCCCTCTTTAGCAAGAGCCGGTCAGCGTTTCTACCCATCCTGGGCTTGGATCCGCCCCGTGTTCGGCTGAGCGCGGGGCGGATCCAAGTGGCGGCGGCGGCAGGGTGGGGTGGTGTCTGGAAGGCTTCCAGGCAAAGCACTGGAAGCCTTCCGGACCCCCCTACCCTGCCCCAGCCGCCGGGAGCCGACCTGCGCCGCCTATCCCAGTCATGCTAGCATGAGTGGGATGGGCAGCGCGGGGCGACTTCAAGCGGCGGCGGCGGCAGGGTGTGTGTGTTCCAGACAGCTTCCAGTGCTTTGCCTGGAAGCCTTCCGGATCCACCCTACCCTGCCCCCGCCGCCGCTGAGAGCCTTCCGAGCTCTCAAAGGGGTTCTCTCCAATGTCGGAGGGGGGCCCTTTGAGAGCTGGGAAGGCAAAATGTCAGCAGTCGGGCAGTGGCTTCGGGGTCCTTCCGAGGCCGCCGCCCACTGCTGACATTTTCCCCCAGCTGAGCGGCGGGAGCGGTCCTTCAGAGGCTCCCGCCGGTCAGATGGGGGAAAATGGTTCCCCATAGGCAACATCGTAATGCGATCGCAAAAGCGATCGCAAAATCCACATCGGTATGCGGATTAATCGTTAAACGGTGCACTTGTTAAGCGAGGCACCACTGTACTTTATGATCTTTGTGTAGCTCTTCTATAGTCATGGTTTTTATCTTAATGTTCACCTGCAGTCGTGCTTAGCCACTTTCTTTTTTCACTTTCACCAAAAGTCCTGACCAAAAGTCATTTCAAATCACACTCTAAAGTAGGCCCACTGAATCAGAGGGGATTTGGTGAGTCAACTGCTCCATAAATTTCATTGATTCTAATGCATCTGCTCTAGCTGTGTCTTACTTTAGCATAGTAAGTTGTAGCTACAGTAGGCCTATTGAATCAATGGAACATATGGAGGAGCTGACTCACACATCCCCTTTGATTCTATGGGTCTACTCTAGTGTGACTTACTACCCAAAGCAGTGGGATTTCAGCCAGTGAACCAAACAAAATACTGGCCTTAGTCTTTAAGGATCCAGTAGATTCTTTGCTGGGTTTTGCTGCAAAAGACTACAATGGCTACATCCCTGGAATTAATAGAAATGTTCTTTTCTAAACTGGAGGAAATGTTATTTGCTATTTATTAACATGGAGGACACAATTATTCTGGATGTTTCATAAGCAGTTGATATGAACTTCAGAGTACTGCGGTTTGATTTGAATTTCACCTTGAATACCTACATTTCACTTAAAAAGGAACCACTGAAGTTACCCCATGTTAATATTTAAAATGACACAACCAGAAATAGAGATATGGGCCTGTTGGTAGTAGAAGGCAAAATTAATTAATTAATTAATTAATATGCCGCCCACACTAGTTTTTTTTTACTTACCAGTTATTACTTGCTATTATTACTAACACAAGCTGCAGAAAGAAAGCTCTTGGGGTCAGAAGATGGATGCTGAAGAATTCCACAAATGTATAAAGACAAAGCCAGAGGTTAAGAGATTGATTCCCGATTGTGACTCTTGCGAGAAGAGCCACCATGTGTAGCCATGAGTAAGCTGCATAGTCATAGAATGCTCCTGGATGAAGGGAATGGTAAACCAACTCTGTGTACTGTACACCTAGAAAACCCTGGAAAGTCACAATGGACTTGATGACTGTCTCACATGCACTACTGCAAAAGCTGAGAAGCAGTTCAGAATGCATTGTTTTCCTGACATAGATCAGTTTGTATCTATGGGTAGTTGTTCACATGGGATATTACACCCGTGTGAGCAGTGTGTGCTTCAAGTACAGAATAAGGTCAATTCTTAACGCAACCTTTAATGCAAAAATGTGTATGCCAACTACAAACACACCGTTAGCTTCTTTAGACCCCGTTTCACTTTAAAATACATGAAAGTAAAGACTGTGTGCATTCTAAACTGGAACAAGGCTAAAAAGACATGCATGAGGGAACTTTCAAATCGAAAGTGCAATGTGTGCACAGTATTTAGGTAGCTTGCTTTTGCACTAGACACCATCAAATTCCTGCTGCAAAATCCAGAGTAAGAGAGTGGGTGGGAATCCTTTAATTTGTTTCACAGGAGAGAGCTAGTTTCTTTCCCTTACCATTGGGGTTTTGCAAAAAGGAGCAGAACGCCACGAGAACACGGTACTTTTAGCATAAGAGGAGAAAATAATGCTTTCTCTTTCCCTCAAAGTTCTGTGAGCATGGTCCTGAACTTGGAGCGAGGTAGCAGGGGGATGAGGAGGAAAGCAGTGGTAGCAAGCCAGTAAGCCTTTTCGGCATTTGTGAATCCCCGGATGCATATATCTGTGGACAGATGGCCTTCTACTGAAATAGATAGAGGCATCCATTTAAAAAAAAGACATGCATAAATGTAATATTTGGAGCATGAAATGGTAAATGACAGGATAGTTCTTCAAATTTGTCTAGGGAAATAGTTCGTTGTTTGTTGTGAAGATCCACATATAGTCATATATGGAGAATTAGAAAATTAACAAAATCCTTGCAGTTAGTTGTTTCAGGTGATCAGCTTTTTTACTATTTGCACACGATAAACTTTAATCTCAGGAGATGTTTTCAGACTAGATACCACTCCCATTCCTTGGCAAAGAGATAAGGCAATGTGGGACCTTTGAAGAGGTGAACTTGAAGAGGTGTTTCCATCTCACCTCAAAGGTGGCTGACTCCAAAGCCAGCACAAGATATTTCACTGCTGTGAGACAGCAGCAAATACTTGTGCTCCTCTTTGGTTTAAGGCATATAGCAGTTCTGAATAACGGGTGGAGCAAACTAACACACCTTCCTCAATTTTATTGGCCCTCAACCAGACCATCACAAGACATATATGGGGCACAAGACATATATGGGTCCAAAGAAAACAGGCAAGAATAGACATAAATATTTGTCATAAGCTACAGTATATCTTTGGCAGTGCCAAGGAATGCTCCAGCTACCGCACAATTGCACTCATTTCACACGCTAGCAAGGTTATGCTCAAAATCCTCCAAAGAAGGTGTTACATTCACCCCGTGCCCCTGTTTCTTTCTCTTAACCCAAAGGCTCACGCTGGTGATATTCCCTCTTTCTTTCACTGCCACCAGTGGATTTCTTTATCCACACTGTAAAGGACTTTGGTCTGACACTGGCTGCCAACAACAGAACTTGTTTCTTAAAGGGTATCAGGGTAATTATGTTCTTTATTCATTTCATAGAATCAAAATCATTGAAATATCGTATATTCTGCCACACATTCAATCACCTCCTGTTTTATTTATTCACTTTAACCAGCTTATCTTTATTAGTTTCAGTTCTCACTCTTTCTCTATCTACTTCTGCTTCATTGACTATGCAAAAGCCTTTGACCGTGTGGACCACAGCACGGATTTCACCAGAGAAATCTATATGTGGGACAGGAAGCAACAGTTAGAACTGGATATGGAACAACTGATTGGTTCAAAATTGGGAAAGGAGTACAACAAGACTGTATATTGTCTCCCTGCTTATTTAACTTATATGCAGAATACATCATGTGGAAGGCTGGACTGGAGGAATCCCAAGCCAGAATTAAGATTGCTGGAAGAAATATCAACAACCTCCGATATGCAGACGATACCACTCTGATGGCAGAAAGTGAGGAGAAGTTAAAGAACTTCTTAATGAGGGTGAAAGAGGAGGATGTAAAAATGGTCTGAAGCTCAACATTAAAAAAAACTAAGATCATGGCCACTGGTCCCATCACCTCCTGGCAAATACAGTGGTACCCCACTTAACGATTACCCCACTTGACGATGAATCCGCTTCACAACGATGTTTTTGTGATCACTATTGCGATTGCAAAACGATGTTTTAATGTGCAAAATCCGCTTTACGACGATAGGTTCCCTGCTTCGGGAACTGATTCTTCGCATTACAACGATCAATACAGCTGATCATCGGGTTTTCACAATGGTCACCGGCTGTTCAAAATGGCTCCCCACTGTGTTCAGGACAGATTTTTCGCTGCACAGGCATTGGAAAATGGCCACACTATGGAGGATCTTCGCTAGACGCTGAGGTACGCCCATTGGAATACATTGAACCGGTTTTCAATGCATTTCAATGGGCTTTTAAAAATTTTGCTTGACGAGGATTTCGCTCTACAGCAATTTCACTGGAATGGATTATCTTCGTCAAGCGAGGCACCACTGTAGAAGGGGAAAATATGGAGGCAGTGACAGATTTTACTTTCTTGGGCTACATGATCACTGCAGATGGAGACAGCAGCCACAAAATTAAAAGATGCCTGCTTGTTGGGAGTAAAGTGATGACAAACCTAGACATCATCTTTAAAAGCAGGGACATCACCTTGACAACAAAGGTCAGCAAAGTCAAAGCTATGGTTTTTCCAGTAGCGATGTGAGAGCTGGACCATAAAGAAGGCTGACCACTGAAGAATTGATGCTTTTGAATTGTGGTGCTGGAGGAGACTCTTGAAAGTCTCCTGGACTGCAAAGAGAACAAACCTATCTATTTTGAAGGAAATCAACCCTGAGTGCTCACTGGAAGGACAGATCCTGAAGCTGAGGCTCCAATACTTTGGCCATCTCATGAGAAGAGAAGACTTCCTGGAAAAGACCCTGATGTTGGGAATGTGTGAGGGCAAGAGAAGTCGACGACAGAGGATGATATGGTTGGGCAGTGTCATCGAAGCTACCGACATGAATTTGATCCATGTTGGGGATGCAGTGGAATACAGGAGGTCCTCGCGTGCTCTGGTCCATGGGGTCACAAAGAGTCGGACATAACTTAATGACTACATAACAATAATAAATAGTATATCTTATAGATTTATGCATGTTTTATCCCACTGCTTTGTGGATTAGCATATTTAAATTAAATGAACAAGCCTTGCAAAAAGAGGCCTCTTGGTGGGCAGGCCTGCCCTTTATCAGCAGTCTAGCCCACCCTTCTCAGGTGAGCTCCAGTCAGCCTATGGGTGCCTAAGCAACCTGTCTCCCCATTTGGCGGAGGGATTTGATTCAAATCAAATTGAATTAAATCACAATTTATATGGAAAAATACACTGATTTTTGATTATTTAAAAAATATTTCTAAAATTGAAATCATGTTTTCAACAATTATTTTAATCAATTTGATTTTTAAAAAAATAATTGATCCTTATCCACCCTGATCTTCACAATGTAATTTACTTAGAGATGTCTCAGATTTAAATTACACTTGTCCTTGAGGAAGTGTTCATGGCAGGACTGTAATGGACTCCTTATTTCAGGTATGAGTAACTTTAAAATGAACTCTATCCAGCCACAATGACCGGTGGTCACTGCACGCAAAAGACTAGAGTGATGGAGAAGTATCTGAGACTGAGCCAACCGTGGTGAAAGAGGCTGTAGAAAGAGGAGTGGATGATGAGAAGAAGGAAATGACGGTGACCAAAGGACTGACAGTTACAAAGGAGACCCAAGAAATTGAATTGGAGGAAAAGGCAGGAAAAGTAGAGCTCTGGCTGGTGGAGGAGGATGTGAAGGGAAAACGGGTGGAGCAAGAGGTGTCAGTGTGGGAAGAAGATATAAGTGAGGAAGAGGTGTGTTGGTTCAGGTCGGTATTGGAGGAGCATGAGAGGAAGAGAGAGGAAGATTATCTGTCACTGTGATTGATGGGTGACATTAGCGAGAAGGAAGGAGGTCGAATTCCTTAAGACTCAAGAACTGTTGAGGGATTTTCCCAACCTAAAGGTGGGAGAACTGTTGCCAGACCCAGACCCGAATGGAAGAAGTCCTGCACAGTTCTTAACCCAGGAGTGGACCGTAATCATGGCACCGCATGAGTTAGAGCTCCAGAGAGAGAGAGAGAGAGAGAGAGAGAGAGAGAGAGATTGCCCACAATCGTTTCTATGATAAACCAGATAAGCGGGGCTGGGGGAGACACTCATGCTGTGGGATGATTTCTGCCCTAAGGAGTACTCCTTCCCGAAGACCAATGTACCGAGAATGGCGTGGGCGAGCCCCCCCACTGAGTCCCTGCCGAATATGGAAAGAGTTTTGATTTTCATAGTTATGGCTTGTTGCCAGAATTGAAAAGTTTTGATCCGTTAAATAATGTGCTGGAGGAGAGTGACAATAATAAAAGTGACAGTTTGAAAGTTATAAAAATGTCTCCAGTTTTATTTTCCGCCGAAGACGAGGGGTTGCCCAAAGAGACTACCGAACCCAATCACAACTAGCTAATGTCACCTATCAATCACAGTGACAGATCATCTTCCCCCTTATCACAACAATACACCCATAACAAAAAAACACCCTGATCACCATAATCACTAATGTCCTGAAAAGGATAAAAAACTGATCCCACAGCTATAAATACTCATCTGTCCCACACACTACATCAGAACACAGAGTTCTAACTCCTGTCCTCTGAAGATGCCAGCCACAGAGACTGGCGAAACGTTAGGAACAAAAAACTTCAGAATATGGCCAAACAGCCCAAAAAAACCTACAACCAACTTTAAAACAATTGTTTTTTGTCATGGAATGTCATGGAGAAAGAACCTAGAACTTTTTCATATCACTCCAATTTCCCTCTTTCCATGAATGATAATCCCTGCAGTTTAAAACAAAAGAAAAGGACTGACATTCAGTGACTTTGGGATATTTTCTACACTTTCTGTTTTTTTCCTCTCACCTTGTCCATCTTGTTTCATGAATCTGAATGGAGTGGTGCTACAGACAGTTATAGGTATTGATGATTTAACCAAACAAGAAAGGTTTGTTTCTAAGATAAAGAGCATACTCACTATCTTCCCACACTCATGGGTGTCTCATGACACTCCTAACCCTGACCTTAACCTTTTGGCTAACCCTCAATCCATTGGAATTTCCATGGTATTTCCACATCCCCTGCCACTGCCTCTTCTTCAGCCAGTCTGACTAGCAAATCATTGTGCCAGAGGACAATGTCTTCAAGTCCTCCAAGTCTGTCTTGGCTGCACTAATGAAGTTTAGCCATTTTGGAGCAATTTTTGCCTGGCTGCATGATCAGAATGTCCAGCCAATGCCCGTTCTCTACTTTCTTTTGAAGAAGGGGAAACTGGGTGTTCCATCATGTTCTCCAATACCCAGCCCAAGTGATTAGCAGCACATCTTGCAGCCCCCAAATGGGTACCCCATCTAAATTCAGCTGCTTACTCTTCACCAAGTGTACAATACTATGCCCCAGATTCAAACACTTTTGACATGAGCTGAAACTAAGTATAAAATACAAATTGTGAGATGGTGTTTCTGGCCAGATGCATGTCTTCTAAACAGAAGATTTCTATTGCCCTATAGCAATAAAGGGGTTGGTTTGGGAGATCTAGCTGGCCTGCTGAGTTTGCAGTATTAATACTGAAAGACTGGATTGTTAACATTCTGGGCTGAAAATTAACAGCTGCCAGCAGAGTCCTAAGTACTCCAACAAACTGGTAATCTGTGAGAGTAGGGGTTTAATTGGTGTGGAAAAATAAGTGGACAGGCTGATATGGTAATTAATTATGATATTCCTCCAAAGCCTATAGTGGGTAGAGTCCTTTGGCAGAAATGTGGTAGAGACTTAGACTCTTGCTCCGGCCTTTCTGATCCATTTGGATCTTCGAACGTGCACATGCACCTTGTGTTCTTCCACTGTGGCATCTCCAACCTCAAGTGCCCACTTTGACCTATCCTGAGAAGAAACCACCATCACTTCATTAACTTTGAGCCCTGCTCCCTCAAATGTGAGCATGAATTCTGCCTTAAAAAGCCAGAAAACATCCAGCAAAGACCTAGCAAACATCTCAAGAATATCGGAAGTAACAGGCTTGTGTGCATTGTGGAGAAAAGAGATGGTCCTGTGCTATCTCTTGAGAGTCCTCAAAGCCAAGAAAAGCTTGGCTTTGAGGTTTTAGTAGCATTGCAGCTTGCAGAAGAAGACAATAGCTGCCATGTGCCTTGATATCATTGGGGGGCCTTGTCACGTGCCCTTGGTGCTACAGTATTCCAGTCTTAGATGCTGGCCAACCACCAGACCCTCTGGGTCCCTGGCCAAGGAGCCAGAGGTTGGGAGTTTGATTTCCCACTGTGCCTCCTTGGCAGGGGCTAGACATGATGATTCAGAAGGTTCTTTCTAGTTCTGTAGTTCTAAGATTAAGACTAAGATGACTAGACCTGTCAAATGTGAGGATTCTGAAGAATGCACCTTGCAACATAGCAGGCATGACCAAATTCAGTCTTCCCTGAATTATGGGTTCCTCTCAAGTTCCCATAATTAATTAGGAAATCAGTCTGGCAGCCTTTGTGCCTCTAGGTCCAATATGCAGAACCTGCCCTCCTGAAATCAAGATTTGTAAAACTGATGTTGAATAATATAATATTTAAAATTGTGTTCAGAGAGCTTGGAGAGGTAATTTTTGGATTAGGGGATGATGGGACTTTGGTTCCATTGTGGTATAGGCTCAATAGTTGGACTCATAAACATGGAAAAGTGATGTCAACTTCTGTTTGTTTTAATAGCTCTGCATAATAAGCTCACAACTGGACTTTTCCTCTACATTATTTCATGAACATGCTATGGCATTTGGAAAATAAGACTCTTAATAATTTTGTTATCTGAAGTTGCAGGATCCTCCTTTCTCCTTCCCCTTCTTGGAATGAAATGTTTAACTCATACATATTTCATAAGTAATGAAAGCTGTTTTGTTATGGTAATTTTTCATAAAAGCATATTTTTTAGCTCAAACTCTTTAGTCAACAGTTTTCCAGTGTCAAAGTGGTTTTTGTATTCAGAATTGTTGTTTTTGGAATAAATATTAACAAAGAAAACAAATTAGGTTAAACAAAGCCACATGAGTTGTAAATTCAACTGACTGGAGAAAGACAGCTTCAAAAAACATTTTCCCTTCTTCTTAGCCATTTAAGAATTTAGGACTCTGTGTGTGTGTGTTCAGTTGGGATATAATGAGGATGCAGTTAGAACAAATGAACTGTTTATCACATTCCCTTACATCTTCTTTAGGAGCTACAAATCATGCTTGCTTTGCCAAAATCCATTTGCAGTACAAAGAAAGAACAGGAATGGAACAACTTAATTAGTCAAAAAATATCCAAGGTAAAGCTCCTACAAAACAGCAAGCTGTGCTACACTATGTTGTAAATGGTACGGGTGGCAGACAGGGGGTAGGGAGTGAGATTAAAGCCATTTTCTTGGGTTGTAGTCTGTTTCTGGTCTCCTGTCACTCAACACTCTGTGTTCAAACAGGGAGCCTCTGAACTGAGCAAGATAAGTCCTCATTTTTGAAAGGGGGGGGGCTGGTTGCTGGAGCTTTATTTCAGCCATGGTCCAGAGAATAGAATTGCTCTTAGCACTTCATGTACGGGCATAAGCCGGTATTATATTGATCTTCCCCTGAGTGGAAGATCTCACCAGCATAGGCTGTTGGGCTGAAGAGGTTCCTTTATGTTGACAAAGGTGGACAACTCCCAGAGATCTTGGGCCACCACCACCACCCTGACCTTGGAGAGCCAGAGTGCTACCACATCCTCACCATTTTTGCTTTAAAGAGCCCACTCCATGTTTTCCTGCTCCTGAACTATTCTAACTTACATCTGGTTTGAAAGCCCCCCCCAGCCTAAAACAGCTAGTGGGGGGGGCATGGGAACATTTCCCCCCATACACCCTAGAGCAGTGGTGTCGAACTGTGGCCCTCCAGATGTTCTTGGCCTTCAACTCCCAGAAATCCTGGCCAGCAGAGGTGGTGGTGAAGGCTTCTGGGAGTTGAAGTCCAAGAACATCTGGAGGGCCACAGTTCGACACCACTGCCCTAGAGGGTGTGAGGGGACATTTTGAATAATTAAAAAAAATAAATATAAACAGTTTATGGAGAAATGCTAGGAGCCTTACTTGGGGTCCAGCGAGGTTGATTGCAGGCTGTGTTTTGCCTGACAGGGATTTGACATTTGTTTTTGTGTTTTTGGTCTCCAAATTCCAGAATTGTCAATTAGGTTTCTGAGTAGAATTCTGGGCGTTCGAATCCACAAACATTCCTACAATATTCTCGAAGGCTTTCACAGCCAGGATCTGATGTTTGTTGTAGGTTTTTCAGGCTGTTTGGCCATGTTCTGAAGGTTTTTCTTCCTTCAGAACAGGGCCAAAGAGCCCGAAAAACCTACAACATACCCACAGTATTTCATTTCACTCTCCTGGAGAAAAGCTGAGGCCTTTTCGAGATCTGCTTCCAGGCCTTACTTCCTGCTGCATAATGTTGTATAGAAAGGCACCTCTGTAAGAACTGCCACCTCCAGAAAGCATTGCAGCAACATGGTTTTGTAGGCTGGAACTCCCAGAATTCTGTATGGGTAATTCTTGGAGAAGTCTTGGATTTGGAGTCTAAAATAAAATAAAATAAAATAAAATAAAATAAAATAATAACATATTCCTATTACTCACTTCTGGGGCAGACAATAAATACTAAAATGGATGGATTAAATGTATGATCAAGTATGAGGCAGCTTCGAATGCCATTAAAATGTCCTTCTAATCAAGGAAGTAGAGAATCATATTGTATTAACTTACTAGTGTCAAAGAAGTGTTTGGATTCTTCTACCCCAATGTTAGATAGTCTATCTGGTCAAAGAACATTTATGCATGCATGCCCAAATATAACATACTTGCAGAAATAAAAAGATGATAGGCAAAAATATGTATGCATTTTTCTGCTTCCGAATGTGGTAAGATCACAAAACTGCTTTCAGCTTTGTAGCTTTTAAATTTAAATTTAATGAAGGAATAACACAATGTTTGTCTTTTAGATTGTTCAGAGTACAATGAGATAAATTCCTAGGCAACAAGGAAGACAAACTGCAAGAGGAAAACTAATAGCAGTGACTCGAGACATTGATCTTCAGTGCTATGGTTTGCTATGTGTTTGTTTTGCAAAACTAGCATGAGCTAAGATCAATAAAGAACCCATTTTTAAAATTAGCTTTTATATGGAAATATTATGGATAACAAAGTATTGTTGATGTGGTTATATTTTTGTCTGTTGTTTTGTCACGCTTTGTTGCGAACAGCCTTAATGATTATGTCTATAGGAAAATGGTATACAAATAAAAGAGCTACAGTTAGGATTTTATGTGTTCCTATGGCAAGGTTTTAGCCCCTTCACCTTGTGAACACAGAACAATATCAGAGAACGAAAAGACCCTGAGACACTTGATCTGATCCACTGCGATGATTAATTGTTTCATAGTCCTAGTGCTTATCCTTCCGAAGTTACTGGTGACGAATTAAACCCAGGTTCCTGTCTTTGCCTTCCCTTCCCTACTATTAGCATGAGTGAGAGGCCTGCTTCAAATTGTTATTGTTGAAATGATGTTACTAGATTGCAAGAAAGATAGTTATAGTCAAAGTCAGCCACCTTGTTCTGGGCACATGGAGGAAAATGAGGGCCCCAAACAAGGAGGCTAACGTGGCTACTCTGCATCTGGAAATGGGGAGTGCCATTTATTGCTCTCTCACAGAGAATGAATGTCTTGGACCAACCCTGTGTGTTTGCATAAAATTCTCAAGCTTTCTAGGTTCGATTTCTTCAATATATGCAGCCCTACTGTCCTCTCAGTTGCCCAAGATATCACCTGTTCCCTCAGCTGCATACTGTTTCTTTCAAATGTAAAACCAGAAGTCCCCAGTGCAGGCAGGACATGCTAGCTTTCTATTTTGTTGGGAATGCTTTCAGATTTGGACAGAAGCTAGGAGGAGGAGCTGGGCTTGCAGCACCTCTTAGAGGACCAGGATGTTTTGTTTTGCAATTTTGAAATTCGAGTATTGAGCCTTTCCCAGAAAAAAATTGAGCTAGGAAGCTGTAACTGCCACACTATTCTACATATTTCCCCAAAGAAGTCAATGCACTTGCGACATCTGTCCTGCAGCTTTTTAAGTCCCTGCAAATAAAATTCTTCTGACTGCTGGTGTAACCACTCACTTGTAGCATTAGTTGCCTCCATAACACTCCCAAATCATTGTCCCTTTAGGTGTTTTTTGAGTTTGGGGAACAGATAATAGTCAGAAGGAGCCAGGTCGGGAGAATAGGGTGGATGGGGCATCACTTGAAAGCCTAAAAAGGTCAGTTTTGTCATTGTTTCACCTGCAGTGTGTGACGAGGTGTTGTCATGCAAGAGGATGACACCTTTGGAGAGCTTTCCTCAATGTTTTTCCTTGATGTTTTGCCTCAACTTTGTCAATAAAGCATAGTAATATTTTGCATTGATGGTTGAACCCTGTTGGAGGTAGTTCACCAGCAGAACTCCCTTCTTATCTAAAAAAAAACAACACCTGTTGCCATTAGCTTCTGCACTGACCTTTGCACTCGGAACTTCTTTGGCCTGGGGGAACCACTTTGCCTTCATTCCTTAGACTGTTCCTTTGTCTCAGGATCATAACAGTAGATCCATGTCTCATCACCAGTTACCACTTACCAGTTTGCCCAGGAAATCTGACTCATTTCTTGCAAAATGTTCCAAAACAGCCACCAATGATTCCACACGTTTCCTCTTTTGTTTGGTCGTCAAAAGTCTGGGGATCCACTTTGCTGCCAGCTTTCTTATTTCCAAGTTGTTGTGGATAATGGCACCAACTCTCTCATGTGATATTCTCAGATATATAGCAATACTTTTGGCTGATATTCGGCAGTGCTCCATGATCATGTCATGGATGGCTTTCACATTTGCAGGCAAGGAGACAGAAACAAGCCTTCCACTCTCACTTTCAACACCAAAATGGCTAGTTTTAAAATTGACAACCTAGCGTTTAACTGCTGCATATGAAGAGCCACTGTCACTCATAGTTTGTGACATTTCATCATGGATCTGTTTTGCACCTTTCCCTTGGAGAAACAGGAACTTGCTTATGGTCCTATGCTCTTCCACACTGAACTTTTCTGGAGGTGCCACCATGTTCCCTTTGGACCTGAACATGAAAGATAAGTTAAAATCATAGATGATTTTTGCACTGTTGAATACAGACAAATTGGCCAATACCTCCTGCAATCTATAGCTTCCTAGCTCAATTTTTTTCTGGGTAAGGCTCAGTCAGCACCCTCTCGTATGTTGTTCTTTGTTCTAGGCGATTTTACTGAATAACTGTTAGTAAAGACATCTCTGTGTAGTAATGTCTCCCATAGATGTCTTCCATCTAGTTTGGAGGGAGTGTTCTAAGCCTGTGGGGGAGGGGGTGTTCTAGTCCACGTTACCAGTTGAAGGATGGAATCAGAGAGTTAGAACAGATTCTAGAGGCCTTCTTGTCTAACCTCCTATTCAGTTCAAAATTTGCAATTCAGGATGCAGCTGCACTATCAACAGAAAGGGACTGAGACTTTCCTTAAATATTCTAGGGAAGGACAACCTATCATCTTGCAGGGCAGGCTGGACACTCTGAAAGAGTTCATACCATTAGAAAGTATCTTCTGATTTGGGAAGAGGGGGTTACTCTGGCATTTCAGTTTCATTGGCCAACTTCTTTTGCATTTTCCAAAGGACATTTTGGGCACTTTCTCTACAGTGACAAAAACTCTATCAGCAGTCTGAAGATTACCAGTTTTAAACAGAAATCAAAGGACAGGAATTTAAAGGACAGTCCCAGATTAGAGGATCATGAGATCAAATGGTTTGCCACCAACATGGAAAACTGAGAGGAAATCTGATAGTGCACCCAATTTAGATGCTTGCTTGTGCCTGTGAAAGTGGAGGATAGTTCATTAAAGCTTTACCTGAAATAAATATGTTAATCTTTATGCCACAGCTCTTTTGTTATATATACAACATTCAGAATATTTCTGATCATGTATCTCACTGCAGGCAGGATTTTCAGAAGACTGATGGGGGTTTAATAAAATAAAGATGAGAGGTTTGCTGCACTGGCCTCTCGCCCCATGTTAGTCGACTCTTATGTCCCTGCCCTGAAACATATATACTGTACCTAGAATACAATGGAGGGATGTAGTAACCAACCCCAAACAAAAGCCAAACATGAAGACACAATTTTCCTCCAGGTTTAACTTTTTCAAGCTGTACCATACCATGTTTTTTTTTAAATTCTGGTCACAGCCTTTGGACTGGACAGAATGAAATGAAGGAATAAGCAGGCTGTTTGGATTTTCGTTAATATAAATGGAAAATTATTTCTGAAGGAAACAGGGATTCTTTGTAGCGATTCTAAAAGCTTGTGTTGTGTTATAATAGCTTGCTTTTGAGCCTTGAATGTGAATGCTTTTCACTAGAGAGTGATTTTCCCTTTTTTAAAATAGAAGGTTAAAACTTTTTCAGAAATACAGTAATGGAGATTTTCTTTTATCCATGAAGGGAATGAACAAATAGATTCACATCCAGAGCCCAGAAAAAGAGCACAGGGAAAATAACAATGGCAAACAATGTGGAAAATAATAACAGTAAAATGACTAACCACTGAAGTTAGATATGAAAACATAGGACTGGAAAGTCACCTTCTCCCTTCTGCCTTGGAAACCTCCTTTCATTATACGTACTGTAAAAAAAGTGCATCATTTTTTGTTCAGCTTGACAAAAGCCAGGTTAGACAATTAAGAATAAGTATAATAATAATAAGATTTTGAGTTGATTCTAATTTATGGTGACTGTTTATAGGGTTTTCTAAAGATAAAGGGACGTGGTGGCGCTGTGGGCTAAACCGCAGAAGCCTGTGCTGCTGCAGGGTCAGAAGACCAAGCAGTCGTAAGATCGAATCCACGCGACGGAGTGAGCGCCCGTTGCTTGTCCCAGCTCCCGCCAACCTAGCGGTTCGAAAGCATGCAAATGCGAGTAGATAAATAGGGACCACCTCGGTGGGAAGGTAAACAGCGTTCCGTGTCTAAATCACACTGGCCATGTGACCACGGAAAGATTGTCTTCGGACAAACGCTGGCTCTATGGCTTGAAGAGCGGGATGAGCGCCGTCCCCTAGAGTCGGACACGACTGGACAAAAATTGTCAAGGGGAACCTTTACCTTTTTTGTTTATAGGGTTTTCTAAAGATAAAGTTCTCGGAAGTGGTTTCCCAGTCTCCCTTTCTGGTGGTGCTCTGGGATAGTGAAACTTGCTCAAGACCACATAGGGTGGCTTTTCTGGAAGACATAGTGTTGAACTGAGCTCCTGCTTCCTGGCTTCAGGTGCTGAGGCTATCCAGCCAGACAGACATTTATTGCCTTTGCTTTTTCACATGCTCCTCTGTTATGCCTTTAACACAAGTAGAGGGCATGAGATAAAGGCTGTAAACTAAAATCTATGTTATAGAACAATAAGCACCATTGAGTGGAGCTTACGTCTAAGTTGTTGTTGTTTAGCGCCATTAAGTCATGTCTGACTCTTCGTGAACCCAAGGACCAAAGCACACCGGGCCCTCCTGTCTTCCACTGCCTCCCGGAGTTGGGTCAAATTCATGTTGGTCGCTTCGATGACACTGTCCCTCCATCTTGTTCTCTGTCATCCCCTTCTCCTCTTGCCTTCACACTTCTCCAACATCAGGGTCTTTCACAGGGAGTCTTCTCTTCTCATGAGATGGCCCAAGTGTTGGAGCCTCAGCTTCAGTATCTGTCCTTCCAGTGAGCACTTCGGGTTGATTTCCTTCAGAATAGATAGGTTTGTTCTCTTCACAGTCCCTGGGACTCTCAAGAGCCTCCTCCAGCACCAAAAGCATCAATTTTTTGGCAGTCAGCCTTCTTTATGGTTCAGCTCTCACTTCCATACATCGCTACTGGAAAAACCATAGCTTTGGCTATGCGGATCTTTGTCGGCAAGGTGCTGTCTCTACTTTTTAAGATGCTGTCTAGGTTTGTCATTGCTTTCCTCCAAAGAAGCAGGAGTCTCTTAATTTCGTGGCTGCTGTCTCCATCTGCAGTTATTATGGAGCCCAAGAAGGTAAAATCTGTCCCTGCCTCCATATCTTCCCCTTGTATTTGCCAGGAGGTGATGGGGCCCGTGGCCATGATTATAGGTTTTTTGATGTTGTGCTTCAGACCATTTTTGCACTCTCCTCTTTCACCCACATTGTTCTTTAACTCCTCCTCACTTTCTGCCGTCAGAGTGGTATCACCTGCATATCTTGATACCACGCTTGATTTTTTCTCTTTAATTTTCCTTTCTCCCCATCTTGAACTTTTAAATTTGTTGACTCTGTCTAGAGGGGCGGGGTAGAAATCAAATAAATAAATAAATAAATAAATAAATAAATAAATAAATAAATAAATAAATAAATAAATAAATAAATAAATAAATAAATATCTGAGGTTGTTGATATTTCTTCTGGCAATCTTAATTCCGGTTTGGGATTCATCCAGTCCTGCCTTTCGCATGATGTATTCTGCATATAAGTTGAATAAGCAGGGGGACAATATACAGCCTTGTCATCCTCCTTTCCCAATTTTGAGCCAATCAGTTGCGTCTAAGTAAACATGCATAAATTTGCCTTTCCTGACACTAAGGAAAGACCACACTGCTTAATTTTATTGTTACATTGTTACAGAAGCTGGACTGGGAAAGAAGCAGGATTGTCAGTCTCAACAAATTGTGTATGATAGTGGTTTGCCATCTTGCTCAGCATTAATAGTACGGCCAATGCAAACCTGTTTCTCAGAAAAGTGGCTTGGTGCTGATCCCCAAGAGCTGCACTCTCCATAAAAATGGTGTGGGAACACTTTTTGATTTTAGATTAGTCTTCTTTAGTCATAGATTCTTATCTGCATAGCAACAATAATCATGGCTTACCTCATGAGAATGTTCTGAAAATAAACACACACAAGTAGTAAAACACTTGAAAATTCTATATACTGTATATACATTTAGTAAGTATGGTAGAGAGTAGATTCGGTATATATTGAGAACATCACACTTTACTTAAACACCTTACTAGAAACTAGAAATAAAACAAAGTTTCATACATATCTTACTTTTTGTGAATTTTCCAGTTTCTTAATTCAAATATTTCAAATCACATTTTGAGTATGAAATATTTACCTTAAAATTCCAAAGGTTCAGAATTACAGGAATACCTTGACTGCAATCCTGCATATGTCTACTCGGAAGTAAATCCCACTGAATTAAATGGCTCATATGCCTAGATTAATGTATGTTAGATTGCATCTGCTATTAGTTTGATGGTGATCATTCAAGTGTAAAATCTCATAAGGTGTATAACAAATACTAATAACTATCATGTTATCCCTCTGATACAAAATAACAGTATAAATAAAATATCAGATAAGGAGAAATTTTAATTACGTCAGCTATTGACATTTTTTATTATTATATCCAGCCTCTACATAGGAATTTCCAGCAGCTTTCTCATTATATGCATGCCTGCTTAGCTACAAAATGCTGAAGGCTCAGTTTTCAAATGCATAATACTACAGTATATCTAACTCTGGTTACCCTCTAATATGATTTGTCATTTTTTAAGCTCTCTTCTGGGTTCTTTACAACATACAGTACAGGCATATTTATTTATTATTTCTTTATTACGAGGTGTAAGATTTCTGACCCAACCTATATCAACAGAGTAGGATACAATCAAAACAAATACATTAAAATATACAATACGTTTCAAAAACTTTTTTAAAAATGAAATATTTTAAACACTTTAAGCCAGGTTAACAATTAAAGCAATTATGAGAAATGATTATAAATGGTTTCCCAATGAAAATCTCAATCATAGATAAGCACCCACAACAGTTAATATATCATTACAATTTATTTTCATTTACAGCTGGGGTGAGCAACTGCTGAGGGTACAGGGGCCATCCAGACCTCTGTGGGCTATACCTGACTATTAATCAATACAGGAAGTGTGGGAGAATTGAACTTCCTTTTCAGAAAAAAAAGGATAATTGTGGACTTCACTGCCCCATTTTCTCAGCTGGATTGCCACTTTATTTCAGCACATGGGAACTCCTATCCTCCAATCTGGTCCTGCTACTCAGATACTCTGTGCTGTCCCACATACTTCAGGCACGTAGACTTCTTCTTCCACCCCACTGTCACCCACAGTGTATAATTGACAACTCTGGTATTCTGTTGTGACACTATGAATGATCACTAAGCTATTGTGCTTTTGGTGGTGCAGCATTCACCTCATGCAGAGAAAGATCTTTTGTTGAAATGTGACTCTTTAGGTAATATTACCACAAAACGTTTTAAAGATTTGTTTCTTCTCTTTTTTTCCCCTGTCTGGTTTGAACTTTGCCCAAGCAGCCAAATTGAAAGTTTATATGATAGCTATACCAGGGAATAAAAAGATGTTTAATGCACTTTTTAAAACAAAACAAAAAACTTTTTATAAAATACTGTGTCACAAAGGATAGCAATCATAATCAAATGAAAAGGATAAAAATGATTAGGATTTTATGGGGGCGGGGGAGAAAAAGCTCTTTAGTATTTCTTTATCTGACACACCAGTAACCTATATCAGATAAAACAAAACAAAATAAATAAAAACAACAACACAAAATGCAAGGCGTAAAAGTGTTGTTGCTGCTTAAAAGAGTAACTGCTATGTTTTAATGTGAGCTGTAGCTTCAGCTCTAGGTTCAACTGGCAGTGGTGGTAGTTTGCTTCTTGGAACGTGGCATATTAGCAGACAGAACTAGAATAGGCATACAATGGAATCTGAGGATTGTCCACAAGTGCTGCAATATCATGTGCCGTAAGTCAACACTATCGATAATCTCTGAACACTGCAGAAGCCTCCCACAGCTTTAGCAAAACCTGGGCCTACAGAAACATCAAAAGGTTATTCCTCTGAGAGGAATGAGCTAGAAGGGAAATACAGAAGCAGCAGAAAGGAAATCATGTTATTACAATAACAGCAGAGAACAGAAAATGGGTTTGTTTTTAGCTTTTTGTAACAGAGTTTTTACTGAGTTAAAGTTAGTGAATAGACTATTAAAATAAAAATGGTTTCAAACAAGATGAGCATCTGAAGTTTTCATTTAAGCTGGTATGCATGAGTGGCGTTTGAAGCTGAAATAATAGCATTCAGAGTTCTAGTTCAGAGGTTGAAATATGATTTCTCAAATCAAAAATGGTTTCCAAAGCCAGGCATTTGTCAGATAACCAGAAGAAAAGCCTGGTTTGTTAATATTTTTCCAAAGTAGTTGCTCAGTCCATGTCTAAGAAAGGGAGGAAATGAGATGGTTTTATTTTCTATATGTTTTTTTAAAATCAAAACTAACCCAAGTCACGTACCCACTACGGAACAAGCTGTTTTCCTGACAAAAGTTGCCCCTCATGACTTCTGTTTGGCAGGGAGATTTTTGGTAGGAAAATGGCATGAAATCCCAATCTAGAACCAACACAGCTGTCTTTCCTTCAGATTAAAAATAAAATAAAACATGCCCAGCTGAAGTACACTTTTTAAAAATTATGTTCAATACTAGATTTGCTCTGATGTTTAAGCAGGAGAGAATATAAAGAATGGTAGATGTTCTGTATGCTAAATGGAACTGCCAAAATAATATACAAAGAGAAAGTTGGGAAGCTCTGTTAAAATAAGAGAATTTTTTTTCTAAAATTGCCTGGGGAGCCCTTCCCAAGCCTGGTGCTTTTCAATAGGATCACCATCTGTGGAGCAGTCATGTATGACTGTGCAATGAAAGAAACTGAGACTCCAATTAAAGTGAAATAACATAACCAAACTTTATTACAAGAGTGAAACAGAGCATAAAAGGGATGTGCAATACACAAATGAATAAACAAATCAACGTGATGAAATTAACATGAAGGAAGAATACAGCCTGCCTATGTATTTGTTGGAATCCCGTTCATTCTGTATCTTTCCACCCACATCTCACCAAATGTGTAATAGTGGAGAGATGGTGCATTGAATCCTTTGACTACAACAGCAGTTGGAAGGAATATGTAAAAGTGGAAAAATCAAGCCATACTTAGAGATGGAAAAGAATTTAATCAGATTTGAGACTCTCACTGACAGTTGTGTTTTTGACCCTCTCATAATCTCTTGCAAGAAGAAACACAACTGAAGAGAGCACACCCATTTGTGAAACTATGAGGTATTTCTGAGAGAGAAAACATGTGAAACAGCACAAATATTTAAAACAACCCAAAATTGTTCACAAACATGTTGTAGTTCATGGGGAAATCTAAAACTTAGGGCAAAGTACACATATAAATACAAATACAAGGCAAAATATATAACATTTCCATGCAAAATTATTAATTTCTATGTTAAAGTACACTGTGGCATTTTCCATATAGTTTTCCAACTCTATGTAGTGAATGTATGGATAATGTGGATGATTGTACTTTGGGCCACCATCCTGGACCTCCAAATTATCTGTGCTTGGTTACATAGAACCCAAACAGATACATGGATGCTACATATGCATCATCTGTACCCCAGAAAAATACATTGTTCCTAACTACAGAGACGTTAACAGACCCAATCTGCTCTGATTTTGAGAACCAAGCAGGGACATGCCTGATTTGTCCTAGGATGGGAGAACTCCAGAAAATTCCAGAGATCTCCTGGTGGGACTAGGAAAGAATCCTTCATGAAACCCTGGAAAGATACTGCCAGCAGAGTTGACAATACTGAGCTAGATTCAAATCTTCAAAAACCCTCTTGGTTTATAAATGTGGGATATTGTGCTTCTATGTGTATGAATAAAAAAAACCAGATTTCTGCACAATATTGTACCTACTTTGCCAGCAGGAAAAAAGCTGCTAAGCGTTACATAGCAAAGGGCAGCCTGAATGTTGACAACACCAGTGGCAGCAGTCAAGACGATCTACAGGTTATCTTATTGTGCTCACTACCATTCAAAAAGTGGTACCACACAAGTAGCCTCGTGGCGCAGTGGTTAAAACGCTGTACTGCAGCTAAAACTGTGCTCACGACCTGGGGTTCAAATCCCAGGTAGCCGGCTCAAGGTTGACTCAGCCTTCCATCCTTCCGAGGTCGGTAAAATGAGTACCCAGCTTGCTGGGGGGGCAATGTGTAGCCTGTATAATTAAAAATTGTAAACCACCCGGAGAGTGCTTGTAGCGCTATGGGGTGGTATATAAGTCCAATAAATAAATAAATAAATAAATAAATAAAATCTCAGAAGCTGACTCCATTTTTTCAATAGTGATTCACTTCTGATCCAAAATAAGTAATTGCCATGGCTGTATTTTGTCAAATAAGAATGTAAGTGAGTACACGAAGGTATCCTGCACTGGGCTGAAAACAACAGAATGAAATTTAACTGGAAAAAGTGCAAAGTTTTACACCTGGGGGAAAAAACCCAAATGCGCAGTTACAAGATGGGGAATATTTGGCTCAGTAATACTATGAACAAGAAGGCTCTTGGAGTTGTTATAGATAACAATCTGAATATGAGCCAACAGTGCGATGTGACTGCAAAAAAGGCCAGTAGTATTTCAAGCTACATTAACAAAAGTATCCAAATCCCATTAAGCACTGGTTCCCCTCTATTCGGCACTGGTTAGCTCTCTTTTAGAGTACTGTGTCCACTTCTGGACACTCACTTTAAGAAGGATGCCAATGAACTGGAACAGGTTCAGAGGAGGGCAACAAGGATGAGCCTATGGGGCAAAACTGAAAGAACTGGGCACGTTTAGCCTTGAGAAAAGTAGACTGAAGAGGGATATGATGGCACTTTTCAAGTATTTGGAAAATAGTCATATAGAGGAGGGGCAGGATCTGTTCTCAATCATCCCAGAGTGAAGAACACATAATGAGCTCAAGTTACAGGAAGCCAGATTTTGGTTAAATATCAGGAAAAACTGCCTAACTGTTAGAACAGTATGGCAATGATAACAATTACCTAAGGACTTACTTGGTGAGCACACCGATGCTGGAGACAGTCATGAGAAATTTGATTTGAATTCCTGCATTGAGCAGGGGGTTGGTACCAATGGCCTTATAGGCCCCTTCCAGCTCCATTGTTCTATGGCTCTATGTGAAGAAAGTGTAGAAGGTTCTGTTGGATTCACAAAGAAAGAGGTGGGTACATGACAGATGAAATTTTCCACACTTGTAGGGAAACAGAGAAAGATGTATTGATTGCCAGATAGGTCATGGAGAAAGTGGGTGCTTTAGGATACAGAGAGTAAAGGAAGGAGAGTAAAAGAGGAAGGGGTTCAGGGAGACATAGTGCAGTGCACAGAAAGAAAATGATTCTGCTGTGAGAGCATAGAAGAAAAATGGGGGACAATTTGAAAATGGGTTAACTAGAACATGTTAAACAATTAAAAATATAACGTAAATGCTTCCCATGGGAGTGTGCGCCAGCGTAATTAATAAAATTACAGAAGTCCCCCTCAGAATGGTTTGAATTGTGCGTTTTTGGACTAGCAACTAGATCCTCGTTTTTCTTAAGAATCAGAATATGTCATGCAAACCTGTTTCTAGTAGGAGTTGCAGAGGAATTATTATGCTAATAAATGCAAGTTGTATTTACATGATTATCAGTAACTGTTGAAAGTGCATATGCCACTGTGACAGCCTGTTGTGCCATGTCACCCACAGACTAACAAATCAGAAATGCCCATCAACAGATACTGAATAATATCGCCGGAATCTGTTTCTGCAAGAAGAAAAAAAGTGAGTCTCATTAACATCCACCCTTGGCAACACAGTCGGCCACAAATCACAGATTGTAGCACATGAAAGTGAAAAGTGAAGCTTAATGATAGGAAAAGTAGGTAGTTTGAGACAGTCTAGGAATCTGGGCCATTACTCCAGCTAGGTGGGCAAGTGGGAATATCATGATCACAAGCATAGGTGAGCTTTGTTTTGGGATATCTTTGACAGCCAGTTGGCTTCCTGGCTGCTTGCCATTTGTGCAGCTTCTGAAGTGAGAATAAGAATTATTTCTTTCATTTAAAAATGTATTCTAAATTTGAGAATTTTTCTCTTTAATAGCAGGTTGCTTGTCTTTGAGAGAATGTAGCATTTTAGGTTGAGTACATTCATTCTGGAGGCTGCAGTACATTTTTATGAATATTCAGAGTGGTACTGAGGAAGGAAAACATTCTGAACATTCTCCTCCCAGTATGATCCATCCTTGGAGATGTACAAATGAAACTTTGGATTTTACTTGCTTATTTTTTAGATTTGTATGTCATGATCCCTCCAATCTGTCTGCTCAGGATGACATAGATGGTTCATTTCTTCCTCACTTTATAGGCACAACAACTCTGTTAGGTTGTTTGGGCTGACGGGGGCGGCGGAAGAGCTGTCCCCAGGTCACCCTATAGGTTTCGTGGCTGAGCAAGGCCTTGAATTTGCATCTTCCAAGTCTCAGTCGATCTCTCTAACCATCATACTCCATTGGCATGCAGCACTTTCATGTATCAGTGGCTGGTACTAGAGTGGTACCTTTGTGTAGAAGTTGAGGTGAAGGACCTCCCCACCCAATATTATTTTTCTTAAGAAACTCCTGAACAGTTTCAAAAGCCTTCCCAATCTCTTGTCATCACTCTTGCCATACCATCACCATTTTAAATCTTACTGGCATGCTTGTGCATCACCTCTAAGATGCTTGCATACTGAAATACTTTCCTATGTCTAGTAGATTGTACATAATTATACTGTGCAGGCATGAAGTGACAACTCTGTAATGCCCTTGGACAAAGCACAGTAACTATAGTCATATTCTCTGACTAATTAAAGCTTCATATCCTTATCAAGGGGAGTGCTAGCATTCTCTCCTTTCGTACAACACATTATGCGTTTCTTCTTTCTCTGGTATATTTTCCTATCATGTGCCCTGTGAAGAGGGCCAGAGACCAAAACATTTTGTTCTCTGAAATAAAGGGCAAGACCCACCTCCCTGCCCCCCCCCCGCTCTTCATGTCAGGAAACTAGCTGAAAAGGCATTTGAATCTTTCTTCAGCACTTGATATAGGAAAGCATCCTTCACTGTATCTGAAGTCAAAAGGCTAGGTTAGGCCAAGTCACATGGCGCAGCTAGCTCTATCATCCAATGTTCTGCTACTGCTACTCACTCCCTGGTGTCTGCTGCCTCGAACAGTTTTCTTATCCTGCTCTGACAGTACACCTCACCAGTCCAAAGGAAATGGGCAGGATGGAATGTGCCAACCAGGTGGCATGCCCCGGTAGAAGAATTTCAGAGAAAATCTCTGAGAGTTTTCAAATAATGATGTGGCAGAATCAGTGGATCCCAAGAGACTGTGCTAAGAGATGTTTTTCAAACATTCATAGCATGAAAATACCTGGGACAGATGGACACTTCATCTTCAATTAGTGGACAATTCATCTCATCATCATTTTAGTAGGAATGGAAAGAACACTCCGTAAATGCCTTGTTCTCACTGTTTTAGGTTGTTGTAAGATGCTGAGACATCCCAAAGAGGGATTGTAAAGCCTGCAGAAATCTCTTGCCTGTGGTTGAGAGCAAGACGAGTTCTTTTGCGGTCTTTCAAGGACTCCATAATTTGTGCAATATGTCTCCTGTGTTCTTTCCCTTTCAGAAACACAGCACACAAACATACAGCAAGCATAGAAGGATTTGCTGTTTGTTAAGAAGGAGCTACAGAACCAGTCAAACAAAGCAACAGTCATCCTGGATTTAGACAATTCATGCAATTTGTAAAATTGCACAAATGGCATAGTTTTTGCACAAAACAGGCAATCTGTATAACAATGGGCAATTGTTTGCAAAACAACATTCTCATTAATGTGAGACTTCTATTGAGAGTCCCAGAAGAGTCTTCACCATGCTTGCCACTGAAGAGAATGATGTTTCAATCTTGTCCTTGCATATGAAAATGAGATACAGAAGGATTTACAGACCTATATGTTAATCCCTATCCTCTATAATCAAAAATACCGTATTTTTCGCACCATAAGATGCACTTTTCCCCCATAAAACAGGGGGGTGGAAAGTCTGTGCGTCTTATGGAGCAAAGAAAACAGATTATATTTACCTGCTTTCTTCTCCTAAAAATTTTGGTGCGTCTTATGGAAAGGTGCGTCTTACGGAGCGAAAAATACGGTATTTTAAAATTTGGACAACTAAGTGGATAGGCAATATTCTGTGCTTACTTCTGTTTAGTAACACTTTCATCTGACTTCAGTTCCAATATTTACTGACCCCATGGCCCATGGATGAGGGTAACTATTGATTTTTCTGACTCTTAAGCTGAAATAACACATTTTTGTTGCTAATTTTAATTATTTTTTTCCTTGAAAAGTTTGAACTGGAAAATGGCCACTACTCCAAACAATAACTGAATTATCTTTGCTGTTATCTGATCATTGGTCAGTGATGCTTGTAGGAATTCTTTACACATAACTTGCTTTTATGATTGGGCTCACAAGAAACATCAAAAGGAATCCTCACATCAGCCAGTGACTAGAGACAACTGTCAGAAATGTCCTTTCCTCACTTAGCCTGAAAGGGGAACCAGTGCAGAGGATAGGGTCAGGGTTTGGGAAGGGCCCCATGCAGAATCAATGGAGAATATTCATGGGCCATATTTGAACAATGAGGTGAAAGTTCCCCATTACTGATATGCTACCTTATGTGGATCCCAGATATTCAGGACTTCAGAAAAAAAAATAACTAGTGACTTATCCAACACAATCCTATGCACATGTGCCAAGAGAAAAGTACCACTGTGTTTAGTGAGATTCACCTCTAAGTAGGCCTGTTGTTATGAAATGAATATTTCTCTCTTTTCCTCAAGCAAATTGTACTCTCAGTACTGTTCCAATTAAAGTTCAGTAGTTGCCATTTACTGTTGTTAGGTCAAACTGGCTCTAAGGGGCAGGTTAACAATCAACCCTGCATGCTAATCAACTGGTACTGTCAGTGAATGCACATACTTCTATTGTCTGTATTAGGAGCAGGTGCCTGGGGAAGCCTCCCTCTACTGCTTGTAGTATGTTCTTAGAGATATTATCTCTGCTTGATTAGGCCCAAGACCTTCCTAGTCCTCCTGTATTTCCACAGTGGCCAGCTAGACAAGAGTGGGAAGCACACAAGGAGAACATGAATGGAGTCACACTCTTCTGTTCCTGTTCCCCAACAACTGGTATCGACAAGCTCACTGACATAGATATGGGAGCCAATATGAAGCCATAATGACTAGGAGCCATCGATAGTCTGAATCTCCATTAAGATGCTAATGTAATATACATGATCCCTTTGGGTCTGTGCTGCATCTCCATGAATTTACTTAATTCCCTTTTAAATCTCTCCAAGTTGGTAGTCATTACTACATGTTGCAAATTTCTTATGTTTACTATATGTCGTGTGAAAAGGACTCCATCATGTAGATCTTGACTCCCACGCCATTCATCTTCATTGATCAACACCAGATTCTAGTACTTTGGGAAAGAGAAATTTTTCTTTATACCTGCTTTCTATCCTTTCTATACACACTTTCTTTGTACTCTCCCTTATTCCTATTTTGCTCTAACCTATATAGAAGCAAATATAATCTTTCCTTCCTGAGGGGTTGATTGAGCCCCTTCATCATTTTGACCGCTCCTTTCTGTATCATTTCTACAATGTTCTTTTTGAGGTGAATTGATGAGTACTGTACGTAACTTCCCTAATGTGGTCACATCATATACAACAGCCTTTCTCAAACTGGTCTCGTCCAGATGTTTCAGGCATCAGCTGATATCAGCCTCAGCCTGTGTGGCCAGCGGCCAAAAATATTGGGAGTTATAGTCCAAAAATATCTGGAAAGAATGAGTTGTGAATGGCTGGTTTCAGGAGATGTTGGAAAGAATGCTTTCTGTTATTTTTCTAATGATTCGAAGACTGAATTTTCCCTTTTCACTACAGTGGTACACTGGGTTGATGTGGCTATCCTCCACAAAGACAAATACATTTCATAGCAGTTGCTCTGAGCTCAGACTCAATCACAAGACATCCAAACTTAGGATCATTGCTAGAGCCCCATCTCCCAAGCACGTGAAGAGAGACTCAAATACGTTGACAATAATTGCAGCCACCTGCTCAGTTGGTTCTAGTCCTTTATTTCACCTTAGCAAGAATTGGATTATTCTGGGGAGCACAGGGCTAGTTCTAGTTTGAAAAATATATGGCTTCAAGCTTGGCCACCTGGATGTCAAAACATTGCCCAAGAAGGGAAAAACATCTCCAAGAGGTCTGAGCAGGGGTTTGTCAACTAGGACAAATATTTAGCACTTGAAAAAGGAAGCTCAGGGAAGTCTATGTATTCAGTCAAGAGATCCATCTATGTTCTGCCTTTGACAAGCCTATTTTTTAAAACCAAGAAATGGGCTGCAGAGGATAACTCTCTACTTCTGATGATGTGAGCATCTGTCAGTTCTGCTTGTTTTGGAAGGCTCCTTATCATTTTATTAGCCTTATGATTTATGAACATTAATGTGATTTCCCCCTCAATATGAGAGCAATAAGAGCCATGCCATACATTTATAAAGCATAAGTGAACAAGTTAAGCAAAAGCAGCCCATGAAGATGTACCTGTAAAACTGGATGTTAATTTCCATTTTATAGATGGGAAATTAAGACTGCATTTGAATTCATATTTAATTGAGAGTAAGCCCCACGGGATGGAGGTGGACTTGCTTCTGAGAAATGCATATGGTTGCAATGCAATGGGACCTATTTTTGAGAATGTGTGTTAAAGAACTGCCTTGTAAGAGATCATGACAGCACAGTAAAGATCTTGAAAGCCTGTTTTTATTAAAAATAGTTTGTCAGAGCTGGGGAAATTTATGTTTTGAATAACTCCCAGAATCCCTTGTCGCCATGACCATGATGGCTGTGGCAACCCTAGGTGTTTTAGTCTAAGCAGATATTTTTCTAACCAGCAGCATTAGGAGGATGGGATACAAAATAAAAAATGCAGGGAAAGGAGACACGTGTGATGCTGGTCTGATGGTCAGCACACGTGGCTGCTTTTTCCATCCATGCTATTTTACTGGCATCCATCCATTTTGCCTGCCAGCTTCAATTTCCCTTTCTGCAGAGTGCAAATAATGAGAACAGATTGTAATGCTAAAACATTAGTAGCAGTGATGTTCCTTCATGGCTGTAGATTTAAAAAAGGAAACTGACTTGTCCTAGGCAGACTGAGAGGCAGCAAGGTGCTGGACAAGGTCTGGTGAAGATGGACCTGACAGAGAAGGCAATGGACAGGGTGCTGCAGGAAGGAGGAGCAGGAAGAGAGACGTTTACAGTCAGTTGTCATATTCACTTTACTACAAGGTCTGTCTCAGAGATCACCCAGTGACCACAGGATTTGATTGAATAGCCAGTGGATCAGCTGAAACACTTCATCTCCTGTTCTTCAGGCAAGTGTTTAAAAGCGGGGTACTATGCTGTGCAATCTTTTTGAACAGAGAATCACAAAATGATTTTCTGACTACAGTTCCTAGAATTCCCTAGCCACCATGGTCAATGGCCATTCTATCTGTTCTGCAGGAGGATGACTACTGAGAACTGTAGCCCATAAAATTCTTCTCTTGAATGGCCTTCATCTGCTTTGCATTCATGAATGGAGAAGTAGCTCCAGAGTGTGATAATTCCTCCCCTCTTATGGTGACTTCTCCCTTGGGATTGTAAATCCAGCCACAAAAAAATTCTGAAAGGAAAGTCCTATATTCCAGTCAAGATTAGAATTATCGGCAGCAGAGTCTGCCCAGGAGATTTTAGTGCCTGAGACAAAGGACAGAGTTCCTGCTTTCCCCATTCTATGTACAGAGCCTAAGCAGATGAATTTATCTTCAACAGTGGAGATGGAACACTTCTTCCCCATCTCACCCATCAGCTGATGGCAGAGGTCTAACTGGGGGCTCACAGATGAGTCTCTGTCCTCTAGGAGGACTTCCTCCTGCTCAGCATTTGATTCTTGTGGTGATGGTGCACTGTCTCATTCTACATCTAAATAGAGCTGGACCTGACCATCCTGTGTCAAAACACAGCGACTGATATCTGTGAAGGGGTATGCCCCTTCTCTGAGGGGATATGGGTCACTTAGTAGAAAACTCAGTCAATGTTCAAACAACAAACATTTATTACAAGCTATTTACATTGCTCCTGCATGAAGGGCTCTCCAAAAAAGGCACCAGTAATACAATCAGCTACTGTTCAAAGTGTCCTTTCTTGCAAATCAGCGGAAGTTACTTTCATAAGTTCTCTCACCTCTTGGATCCATAATGCTGTCAAGGCTTTTACAAGCCTTCATGCTACTTTCCCTTGCCACCTGGCACAATTGCTGAAACTGTGTCTCTCATTGCAAATGACACTGCTGGAATGGGGTTAAATCATCCCAGTTGACCTGACCCTCTTTTCCCAAGCCCTCCCAGCTGGCTCACAACTTACTGTTCTTTGGTAGCTGCTCCAAAGTGAGCTCTTTCAATTAGTCTGGGATATAATCAGCTAGAGAAGGGATGCATTTTGCCTGTGTAATGCCAGGGTATATGGTAAAGTCTGGCTTATTCACTCAGAGACACCCAGTCACTGGTCTCACTCTCCTCTTCTTCTTCCTTCCTGTCTACTGTCCCCAGATCCTCTTTGGTTTCTTTTATATCAGCCACTTGGTGGGAGATCTTTTTGCTTGGCTTTTTCCTTTTCTCTTCTTCCCATCCCTCCAAGTTGCTCCAGCATCTGGGCTCCCTTGAAGTGCTCAACCCTGGGTAATGCCCTGGAAAAGGGATCCAACTTATGTCTGCCATACAGCCTTGGCAGGGAGCCTTAGAGGGTCACTGGGAGTGTTCAAGCTCACCTGCTCAATATAGGTATATCATTTTCATTAATAAGCACAACTATCTGTATAAACTTCCCGCATACCGAGTTTTAGCTCTTGTAATCTCTGCTTGTATGAGTCTGGTCACAGTTATGAGAAACAAACAGCAAACTGCAGAGCTCCCATCATACAACTATCCTGTAGTTAATGCACCAGAATTAAGACCTGTAACCGAGATAATGACACTTGTCATTCTTTGTGAAATGCATTGAGATTTAGTGTTGAAAACTGCAATGGGAAACCCAAGTATTTATGATAATGGAGCTAACCAATGTGTCAAGTGCAACGTAAAGTGATGCAGCACAGACCCAAAGGGATCATGTATATTACATTAGCATCTTAATAATGCAGGCAAAGTAAGAGAGCCAACAAAGCACATAAAATGTAACTCGCTGCAGATGCTCTCAAGCAGAGAAAGAGAGCGGCAGAAACACAGTCACTAACACCAGCTGTATATATGAAATTGCCCCTATTTAAATTAAGCCAATGAAAATAAGGAAGCAAATGCATTTGGCACACATTGTGAAAACATTCTGGTTATGTACATACACTGATTTTAGTGCAAATTTAGTTTAAAAGCTTCCCCTTGGTGGAATTTTGCCCACTGACTAAATAAGAGAGGGTTAACAAATGGGCCAAGCTAGATGCATTGCAGGAGAGATCTTTGGCTATTGGGTGTTCTAAAAGTATAATAAATAAAGTAGAATATAAAGACACATCACTTGGTTGGAGAATTTTAGGTCTATTGGTAAAACTGAGGCAATCTAAACTCTATTAAGCTGGCAAACCTAGTAACCCTTTGAGGTGCTGAGTTTAGGAGAAAGATTGAAACTCACTGGAAGACCTCTAGCTATAATATTGTGGGACACATGTTCTATGCACATATTCTTAAAAGAAAAATTCACTGGACTGCCTTTTCAATGAACATCCATTAATTAAGATCTGGTATGTTTGTTTGCTGTTAAGTGTGGAAAAATGCAGCTGTGAATTGCCTATATCAGATTAGTAAGCCCCACTGAACTCATCTAGACTTATGTCTAGTGACCTTTGACAAAAGTTGAGACGTTTTGTGGTGAGGAGCTTCTCATCCCATAAGCTGCCCTTGCTTTTGAATACAGTATTGTCTAATATAGTGGTTTCAAGTCTTGGGTAACTCAGGTGTTCTTTGGCTGCAATTCCCAGAAGCCTTCACCACCAGCTGTGCTGGTCAGGATTTCTGGGAGTTGCAGTCCACCTGGGCTACCTAAGGTTAGGAACCACTGGCCTAGTATTGTACAACTGCTTACCTTTCCCTCTGAAATCAAAGCATACTTGGGAGTAAGCCTTACTCCTGAGTAAATATGTATAGGATTGCACTACCCAAAGGGCAAGGCTTGCCTACATTACATCCAAAAAGATTTATGGCTATTTTCCCTTACCCTGCATTTGTGTTAATTCTGTTGAATTTTTTTTTGTTACAGATAAATGTTGCCTTATATGATTGTCTGTACAATGAATGAAACCTCCCAAGGACTCGGGAGGTTTTTGTGTGCCCAAAGCTAGACTGGCTAACATTTTGAAAATGCTAATGATACTCACTTCCCATGATTGCAGCAAAAGCTCTCCGGTGCTAGGAGTGAGCCATTAACACATCATGGCTGAGCTTCAAGGTGGCCACATATAACAGTGGATACGAGCAGAAGAAGGTGACTAATGAACTCAGACCACTGACTTCACACAGAGTTCTCCAAGGAGGTTTTTACTTTAGTGATTACACAGCTCCTAGAGAATGTCTAAACAGCAGGTGGGTATAAAAAGGAAATGGCTTCGATTAAACACATGCATACTACCAATGCCTCAAACATAAAACACAAATGTGAGTGGAAAGGGAAAGCTCTGTTTCCTACCTTCACATCACTTCTGCCTCAGCAATCAATTCAAAAACTAAGACAATAGAGAGCAAAATTATGCCTTTGAAGAAGAATTTTTTAAAAAAAATCAAAGGTTAAGCAAAAGTAATGATTCCCGCAAGTGTTTTATGCTGTTCTGAGTTTCAGCTAGAACTAGAAGTGAAATAACTTTACAGAATGCTTCATTAGCAGGGGTGGGAGTTAATTATTATATATAGAAAAACTCCCACCCCTGCTAAATTTCTTAACTGCAAGTCTCCAAATTCTCCAGGCAGAATACAAACCTATATACCAGCTGTATTTGCTTTCACATTTTGCATCTTTAGGCCCAAAGCTGGCCTTGTCCTGCTTACCAATTCTAGGACCTCCTGACTAGTCTCTGCCACGACTGTCCTACAAGCTAGGACTACTTGTCTCAGTTCCCTGTCGCTCACCATCAATCTCTGACATGCCTTTTGCATGCACTTAGATTATGTACCCAATCTCAGGCACCCACCATGTCCTTTATTACGCTGCCACCAGTTGATCTCTTTACCAACTATGTTTACTGTGAAAGACTGAGGTCCATTCAGTACTTAACTTTGAAATAAGAACAGGTTTATTGGTTACAAATTGTTTCATGAATACTTCTTAAGCACATTCTTAAAGTTACACAAAGTGTCCAGTATATTCCTTTAACCTCTTCTATACTTAACTAATACAGATAACACCGCATGGCCTAGGATGTGGGGCTTTCTCTCCTTAAATAAGGGTGTGCCAGGATCTTGGCCCTTTTCCCTAGGAGGCTGAGCTGAGGCTGAAGACCAGGTTTGCCTGCATGGACATTTTGCTGAGAAGTTTGTTTTTGCAGGGATTTCTTTTTGTCCTCCCCACCACATGGCCTAGGAGGTGTGGCTTTCCCTCCTTAAATGAGAGTGTGCCAGGACTGCGCACCTAATGGCATGCAAAATCCTCAAATTCTCTGACTCTGTCTCTGACCCTAATACAGTGGTGCCTCGCTTTATGATTGCCCCACATTACGATGAAACCGCATTACGATGATCTTTTTGCAATCACAATTGCGATCGCAAAACGATGGTCTAAATGGTTTTTTTTCACTCTGCGATGATCGGTTCCCTACTTCGGGAACTGATTCTTCGCAAAATGATGATTTTAAAACAGCTGATTGGCAGTTTCAAAATGGCCACCGGGTAAACAAAATGGCTCCCCATTGTTTTCTGGGATGGATTCCTCACATGACAGGTAGTGAAAACGGCTGCCGTATGGAGTATCTTCGCTGGCCGGTGAGTTTTGACCCCATTGGAATGAATTGAAGGGGTTTCAATGCGTTTTTTTTTTTTTTTTTTTTTTGCTTTACAATGTTTTCTCTTAATGGCGATTTTCCTGGAATGGATTATCGCCGTTAAGTGAGGCACCACTGTATGGTAAATAGGAAAGCATTGCATACACCTGGGAGGCAGGAAAGTTTTAAGGGATGGATCATCCTTCCACACTATTAGAAAGCAGACCGGGTAGGTGGGGCTTGTCATGGAAGGTAGCCCATCTAGGAGAAGGAAAACTCCATTTTCAAACCTCCACTGCCTTGTGGCCATATCCACTCATGGAAAAGGCTTCAGGAGTTAACCTAGAGGCAAAATCTGGAGCTGGAATCCCGAACACAGTTCATGTCATTCTGCCAACTCCTGCGACGTTGCTGGAACCAGTTGTATTGGCTCTTGCCTTTCCATTGGACCATTTCAGCAATGTGGAGAGGGGGGATTTGCTGCTTGGGTAACAGCCTATCCTCCATACTACTTTACCCAGGTTTCATGCTCTGGAGAGGACACTTCTTGATAGAGAGCATGTTACCATAGTCTCTCGAGACTGAAGGGTGCCTATGAAAAAACAGATAACACTCTGACTGTTCGCTCAGTAAAATCTATCTCTGCCACAAAACTCCCAAACTATCTCTCTATCTCCTCCAACTCTCCACTCCTTTTTCTCTATATCCCGCTCTCTGTTTCAGCCCCCTTTCTATGTAGCTGGCTCCACCTCCTAAGAGCTCTCTATTGGTTCATGCAAATACACTGCTGAATATGCATGACAGGGTGACCACTACAGTCTCTTTGGGAGGCACTTTTTAAAGCTTAAATGGGCACTAATGGGCAGTGAGACTACACCACACAGAGAGCCTTAGGATTCTCAGGTAACATGGGGCACCCTCCTTTTTAAATATGAAGCTAGGCTGGAGCTAGGCCATGGAACCTTCAAGCTAAGCCCTTCTGCAGTCTAATGGAATCTGTTTTTACAGGTGTCTGTAGGTTTATTATAATTATGCCAGAATAATTCTTGGAGGATTCTGGAGAGTTGGAATAATAGTAATAAAAAATCCATGTGGCACATTCCAGTTTCTCAGTATTTTCTCACTGAAGTTTGACTTCATTGCAGTGTTTGTTTGGCAGCCATTTCTGAGAATGACAGAAATCAGGTGTAACTGGGGAGATATGCATAGCAGTTTCGAAAAATTACTCTTCTGGACTATAACTCCCAGAATTCTTTAGCTGCTTAGCCGGTGGTCATACCGGTTGTGGGATTCTGGGAGTTGCAATCTTAAAAAGTAATATTTCCAAGCTTTGATATTTATTGTGCATTTGTATTTTCTTCACACAATTGTGGGCAAGCATAAATTTGAGAGTATCTGTGTGAAGAAAACTAGATCGCAACATCTTATGTGTGAATTGATCCAGAGCTGATTAATGGCATTCAACAATGTAATGACAACCAGTTCTGTACACTTCGGTACACAGGAAACCCCTAGTATACTGATTTATTCATGGAAAACGTTTTAAGGCACCTTGGATCCCTTCTGGGGAGAAAGGTGGGATAGAAATATTTTAAACAAATTAAATAAGAAAATAATAAAACCATCCTATAAGACAATGCTAGAATATGAAACTGGCCGTGGAAATGTCACATGCAAGATTAAGAACAGGTTTCATGGTCAATAATCGATAAGCACAGACTGAAAGCATATATGGCTCATCACAAAGCAAACGATCTGAAAGATTAACAGAGTTCATCTAAGATGTCCAGTAGTGTCTGTCTCCCAGCACAATGGATCCCAGTTGGTGAATACCATTTCCTGCCTGTCTTGAACCTCATGCCCACAATCTGTTATAGAGCACTGTGAGGACATAAGGAACAACTTTGGGAGGTGCAGAAGAGGCAGAAAAAGATAGAGGGAAAATCATGTCGTGTAAGCATGTCCTCAATTCAGAATGGTTTTAGGTAGAGATTTCCCTCAGTTTGCTTCTTTAGGTGTTGTAGAGGCACAGGAGGAGGCTGGTAATGAGATAACGCATAACCAGGCACTTCAGCAGATGTATCTGTGAAAGGCATGCTATAATTCTAACATAAGATGATCTTATTTAAAAGCTGCCTGGAAAAAGTGACTCTTTAAGGATTTTCAGAGGCTGATAGCCGTGGAATAAATCACACATCCCTTCTAAAGGACTTTCATCAGTTAGGTTTACAATGAAAAAGAACAAATTCATATCTATCAGAATTACCAGCTGCATTTTGTTTAAAATCTTGCCCTACACTTAAATAGAAGAGTGTAACCAAGTGGAAATTCAGCAGCAGAATGTTCCATGATCTGAAGATCACTGGAGGTAGAAAAGTTCATCTGCTTAGACTGAAACATGTATCTATGTACAGCAGGGGTCTCAAACTCAATTTACCTGGGGGCCGCCAGAGGCAGAGGCTGGGTGAGGCTGAGCCATATCAGATTTTCCGCCAAGCAGAGCAAGAGCCCAAGGAAGCCACCCAGGAGTTTCCTTAGCCTGGCTGGGGCTCCGAGGAGGAGGAAGAGGAAGCACCGCTGGGTGCTGAGGTGGCCGCTGGCCAAGATGGTGCTGGGGATGCCGAGAGAGAAAGAGAGCCAGAGAGCTGCTTCCCTGGAAGAGGTGGTGGCGGCGGCTGCTTTTGGTGGTACTGTTGGCAGCGCTCTTTGAGGACAGACTGGGACTGAGCTCCGCTCTCAGGCATCACTTGGCAGTGGCTCAGGTGCTTGGGGAAAAGGGCTGGCAGCGCACCTCGCTCGCCAGCTTTCCCCCAAGACAGCATCTCTTACACCCTCCATCCGGAACTGCAGCCTGCCAACCGGCAGACAGGCGGGCTGGCTGGCAAGCAGCAGTTCTGGATAGGGAATGGAAGAGGCGCTCTCTTTGGAGAGAGCCGGTGACTGAGGCGAGGCTTTTTTTGACTCTTGACAGCAGAGGACGCGTGGGCGCTTCAGAGGGGGCAGGCAAGGTGGGGGCCGCAAACTATCATCCGGTGGGCTGCAAATGGCCCCCGGGCCGCATGTTTGAGACCCCTGATGTACAGGGAGGTAAGTCTCACTGACTTCAGTGGGGCATTACTTCTGAATAGACTTGTACCGGATTCCAGTATAGATTCTTCTATGCCAAATGGCATAGGTGGAGGGCCAGTGAAAACAGTGAAACCCAATGTCTGCACAGTGAAGTTTCCATAGCGTTGCAGTTTCATAATGAAAATATGGGTGTGGATGGAAGTTGTAATCAAAATTGTTCTGTGCTGTCAAGTTGTCTCTGACTTATGGCAACCCTGTGAATGAGTGCTCTTCAGAATGTCCTGTCCACAACAGCCCCATTCAACCCTTGTAAACCCAAGGCTGTGGCTTCCTTTAGGGACTAAATCCTTGTCGTGTTTGGTCTTCTTTTCCTGCTGCCTTCAACCTTTCCCAGCATTAATACCTTTTCCAGAGAATTTTGCCTTCTCATGATGTACCCAAAGTATGACAGACTCAGTTTCATCCTTTTTGTCTCGAGAGACAGTTCAGGCTTGATTCACTCTAGGATCCACTTGCTCATCTTTCTCACAGTCCAAAGTATTTGCAAGGTGTGTATCCAAGAAAGAAGTAATTAAAATGTACCAATGTGAATCTTCAGTATGTCAAAATTCCTTCAACATACCGTAAATCCAGAGCAAAAGAGGCACCTGAGCTTTTCCTTTTCAGGAAAGTGAAATGAAATAGTAGCATTGCATTCCCTGCACCCTCCCTGTGGGGAATATGTAACCCAAGCATGTGTGAGAATTTCACGTATCTGCAAATTAAATATGAATAGCCAGCTTAAATTATTTCTGTTCTGACCTAGATGCAACAGACATTTCTCACTTAGCTGCAATACACAGCTGCCCAAGTTTTCACTGTTCAGTCAACTTGGTTTTCTCAGTCAACAGGAAAAAAAAATACAAGGGGGGAAAGATTTAGGCTGCAATATTAAGCTTTTTATTCAGACAGAGCTTTGATATTCAGACTGAGTTGTTGAGTGGGGCTTTGGCTGGCTGGCTGACTGTTTTCCTTCAGTTTTAATTTATGCGTTTTAGTCATATTTTACATCTGGGTTTTTAATGTGCATCCCATCCTTGGGTTCCCAGATGTTCTTAGACTGCAACTCTCAGAAATCCTGGCCAGCAGCTCTCAGAAATCCTGGTGAAGGCTTCTGGGAGTTTTAGTCCAAGAACAATGTTGGTAACCATTGCTCTCTACACATATACATGAGAGTAAGTCTCCTGAATGTAGTGGAATTTAATTAAGTGTAAACATGCATGAGAGTGCATTTAGAGTTGCAGCAATCAGCATCCAAATATAAAGTGCTTTTAGAAAAAAATGTTCCGTTCTTTACAAGAATTGATCCGCACAAACTCCAGTGATAAAGGAAATCATTGCATTACTTGTTCACATGAAAGCCCCAATGCGGATCAATAATGTTAGTTCTCAAACAGAGATGACTCATGAGAACACCACCACCTCGTATCATCCCTTGCCACTGCTCTGTTGATCTAAAACGTGAACACACACACACACACACACACACACAAACTGTATATGTTGAAGTACTGGTTATATTTACAAATCCTGAACCCGCACAAGACGGAAATTCTGAGGGTGGACGCCCTTGGGGTTGGTGGCCTGGGTGGCTCTCTCACATTTGGGGGGGGGGTGACCCTGGCTGCTAAGAGTGGGGTTTGCAGCCTGGGGGTACACCTGGATCCAACGCTCACAATGGAAACCCAGGTGGCGTCGGTAGTTCGCACCGCCTTTTTCCACCTTTGGCAGATTGCCCGGCTGCAACTCTACCTTGACATGGGGGCGCTCACTACCTTGGTACATGCACTCGTAATCTCAAGATTAGACCACTGTAACACGCTCTACATGGGGCTGCCTTTGAGGCTGATGCGGAAACTTCAAGTGGTGCAGAATGCAGCGGCCAGACTCCTTACTGGAGTGAGAAAACACCAACATATTTCTCCTGTTCTGGCCATTCTGCACTGGCTGCCCATCCGTTTCCGCATTGAATTCAAAGTTCTAATGCTTACCTATAAGGCCCTAAACAGTTTAGGACCTTGATACTTGGCAGAGTGCCTGCTCCCAACCAAGATCTACTCAGATCACCCGCACGAGTCAGGAGGTGAGGCTGAGGAGCCTGATGCCGAGGGAGGCCTGGAGGGAAAAGACTCAAAGCCGGGCCTTCTCGGTGGTGGCTCCTTGCCTTTGGAAAAACCTTCTTCCGGAGATTCGTGAGGCCCCTATGCTGGGTACTTTCAAATGCCAGCTGAAAACATGGATGTACATCCAGGCCTTCCCTCCTGTCAACTACTGATTTCTTTTGCTTTGCTATTTATTATTTATTTATTCCTGCACTATTTGTTATTGTTATATGCTAATGTTTTTATGTTTTTAAATTGGTTTGATGTTCTGTAAGCTGCCCAGAGTGGTAGAATATATCAGATGGGCAGGATATAAATCGAACAAACAAACAAACAAACAAACAAACAAACAAACAAACAAACAAACAAACAAGTTAAGTTTACCCCTTTTTACTTGTACTCCAGAGGTCTGTAACTAGGGTGGAGCAATTTGCACCAAAATTAAGACAATACCAGCATCCAGAGGTGAATCTCTTGGTGAGCATTAGGAAAATAAAAAGCAATACCTGCTAGCCCTAATCCCTCCCTCCCTTCCTTCGGGTGGAATGCATAAACATTTTGTTTTGCAAGGACACCACACTCTTTCCTTTTTCAGTGAGAAAGTTGGGTGTGTTTAGTCTTCTGCAGAGAAGACTGAGAGGCGATGTATTTTCAAACATTTGAAGAGCTGTCATGTGGAAGACAGAATGACCTTGTTTCCTGCAGCTTCGGAGGTTGGACATGAAGTAATGGATGTAAATTATAGGTAATAATAATTTGGCTCAACATATAGGAAGAACTTCCTGATAGTGAGAGCAATTCAACTAGAGTGCCAGCTATACACAGGAGAGGTCCAATCTGGCTATGGTGACACATACCTTATTTACATCCTGGCTGGATTACTGCAATTCATTCTACATGGAGCTTCCTTTGGAAAGTGTTCAGAAACCTCAGTGGGTCCAAAATGCACCAGCAAGATTGCTAATTAGGGCTGGTCCAATGGATCACATCACCCCTCTGTTGCAGCAGTTCACCAGTTTGGACTGGCCAGTTCAAGATCTATTTCTGTTCTCACCATGGAGGAGATAATCTTGTGTGTGCCTGTCATGCAACAGTTAAAAATAAAGAGTCTGTCTGAAAAAAGAAGTGACAGTCAGATGGCTGAATGCACAAGAGTTCAACATAGATTTTAATTTCCAGGTACTCAAAGTCCCATGGGCAACTTTGTCAATTTCACTTTATGTTGCATTCAGATATTTTTTGTTCAAACCATAAACAAATAAGCAAATGTGGGTAAGTTATTTTCAAATATTAGGAAGTTGAAGTTTTTACCCATCCCTACAGAACTCCTAGCAAACACTTTTTTGAATGCTTGGTTGTTGTTGTTTTAAAAAGGGTTGTAAATAATTCTTAGCAACCACCAATTTTTGTTTGAAAGCACATACAGAGATCCACAAGGTATACCATGCTGGTGTGTGTGTGTGTGTGTGTGTGTGTGTGTGTGTGCGTGCTGGTGTGTGTGTGTGTGTGTGTGTGTGTGTGTGTGTGTACGCACGCACACACACACACACACACATGCGTGCGCACATGCCTGTGTAACCAGAGATTAGCTGTGCAATCCTGAGCTTTTTCTAAACAGAATTAAGTCAGTCTGTGGAGTTCTGTACACCTTACTCTGAAATAAAAATGTTCCAAAATCAAGCTAGGTGAGGAGCTATTTAAGAAAATGATTTCCACTTCAGTCATTGCACCAATTTCATGATTTTTGTTTAATCACTATTTTTCTCAACCCCATTCTCCTTTGGCTCTGAGGAAGTCACATGACTTTGGAGGCCTCGCACACAGGGAATGAAATGAGTCTTACTTCATTCATTCCTAATTTCAAGACCACTCCCTAGCAAGAATTTAGGGCCAAAAGGGAACAGATTCAAACCTAATGTGGCATCTATGGAGATGTACCCTCAGCTCCTCTGTTTATGTTAGGACTCCTAAGATGGTCTTCTTACTGTACTCTTGCTATTAATCTCATTGCAGCATGTTGCTTCCCCCCCCCTCAATGCTTTCACTCAGCACATAACCTAAGAGTATAATTGTTAGAAAAGGTTCAATGAGAACAGACAGAATTTTTTAAAGAAGGAAACATAATGGTTTGTGGAGAAATGCAGCCTGTACTTGGGGCATGGTAGCAAGACAGTAGTGGTGGAGAAATAAAGGCTGCAAATATCCCAAGTCTCCCACTATTCCTATTGTTTTTGGCAATCATGGAACAGTTGGAGAATTGTCCCATTAGAAGCCCGAGGAAGACAATTTCTGGCTCCATCATGGGGCGTTAAGAGCACTTTCCCGGCCGGCCTGCTTGATTGTAGTGACTTTTCCATGTGAAATTGAAGGCTGCTTGCTGAGGAGCCACAATTGAAGCAAAAAGACCTTTCCCCCTGCAGTCTGCAAAAAACTCTTTCTCTAGCTGCATACAGCAGGGCACAGCCCTTTGCAGGGCCAGGAGATGGCAATTATGCTGTGGGAGGACAATTACTTTGCAGAGACGTTTGTATAGCAAATACAGTCAAGGCTCGTCAAAGTCTGCCTTGCTTTGCCCGTCGTCCTTCACCTGCTGCTTAAAGATACCTGTCAGGATATTTGAAAAACAATTTTAAAACTCCTCCTCCTATCAGTTAATGAGTCATTTTGCCCTTCAGTAATCTCTAGTGGTGGCAAGAGAATACACAGAGAAGAATACACAGAGAAGAATACACAGAAAATACACAGAGAAGAGGTGGCAAGAATATACAGAGGAATTATACCAGAGAGATTTGGATATCCCGGACAACCCAGATAATGTAGTTGCTGACCTTCAGTAAAACATCCTGGAGAGTGAAGTCAAGGGGGCCTTAGAAAGCATGGCTAACAAGGCCAATGGAAGTGATGGCATTCCAGTGGAACTATTTAAAATCTTAAAAGATGATGCTGTTAAGGTGCTACACTCAATATGCCAGCAAGTTTGGAAAACTCAGCAGTGGCCAGAGGATTGGAAAAGATCAGTCTACATCAAAATCCCTAAGAAGGGCAGTGCCAAAGAAGGCTCCAACTACCGTACAAATACACTCATTTCACACGCTAGCAAGGTTATGATCAAAATCCTACAAGGCAGGCTTCAGCAGTATGTGGACCGAGAACCCCCAGAAGTAGAAGCTGGATTTCGAAGGGGCAGAGGAACTAGAGACCAAATTGCTAACATGTGCTGGATTATGGAGAAAGCCAGAGAGTTCCAGAAAAACAGTTACTTCTGCTTCATTGATTACACAAAAGCCTTTGACTGTGTGGACAACAGCAAACTATGGTAAGTTCTTAAAGAAATGGGAGTGCCTGACCACCTTATGTATCTCCTGAGAAACCTATATGTGGGACAGGAAGCAACAGTTAGAACTGGATATGGAATAAATGATTGCTTCAAAATTGGGAAAGGAGTATGACAAGGCTGTATATTTTCTCCCTGCTTATTTAACTTATATGCAGAATACATCATGTGAAAGGCAGGACTGGAGGAATCCCAAACTGGAATTAAGATTGCCGGAAGAAAAATCCTCAGATATGTGGATGATACCACTCTGATGGCAGAAAGTGATGAGGAGTTAAAGAACCTCTTAATGAGGGTGAAAGAGGAGAGTGCAAAAATGGTCTGAAGCTCAACATCAAAAAACTAAGATGATGGCCACTGGGCCCATCACGTCCTGGGAAATAGAAGGGGAACATATGGAGGCAGTGACAGATTTTATTTTCTTGGGCTCCATGATCACTGCAGATGGAGACATCAGCCACGAAATTAAAAGACACCTGCTTCTTGGGAGGAAAGCGGTGACAAACCTAGACAGCATCTTTAAAAGCAGGGACATCACCTTGCCAACAAAGGTCCACATAGTCAAAGCTATTGTTTTTCCAGTAGCGATGTATGGAAGTGAGAGCTGGACCATAAAGAAGGCTGACCACTGAAGAACTGATGCTTTTGAATTGTGGTGCTGGAGGAGACTCTTAAGAGTCCCCTGGACTGCAAGGAGAACAAATCTATCTATTTTGAAGGAAATCAACCCTGAGTGCTCACTAGAAGGACAGATCCTGAAGCTGAGGCTCCAATACTTTAGCCATCTCATGAGAAGAGAAGACTCCCTGGGAAAGACCCTGATGTTGGAAAAGTGTGAAGGCAAGAGGAGAAGGGGACGACAGAGGACAAGATGGATGGACAGCATCACTGAAGCTACCAACATGAATTTGACCCATCTTGGGGATGCAGTGGAAGACAGGAGGGCCTGGTGTGCTCTGGTCCATGGGGTCGTGATGAGTTGGACATGACATAACGACTAAACAACAACAACAATCTCTAGTAGAAAGACCATGTCCTTATCCATCTCCACCCCTCCCCACAACGCTGTGTCAGTAGGAGAAAGACTGAGTCCCTTTAAAAAATAACCACAACCCCCCCTACAAAAAACAACAACAGAAAAGGCCCCTGTGGTCTTCAAAACAATACAAATGCAGGAGCAGGCAATATCTTTATTAGACCCCTAAAAAATTAAGCAAACAATGGACAGCTAGCTTTTGATGAAAATTCATCTTCTTCAAGCTGTGCATCAAAAGATCTTTGCTGTTCTCAACAGCGAAGAATTTCTTTTTGTTATTTTCCATTCTTGATTTCTGGAAGAGGAGCCTCTTTCAATATACCATTTATTAGGCATTTTATTTTGATAGAAAAGGGGAATCTAGGAATGCTGAGGATTTTCATAGAAGGCCAACAGTATAAAGTCAGCTGCCTTACAATATACGCCAGAACTCATAACGAGCTAGAAATCAAGTTATACACCTCTCTCTCTCCCCCCCCCTCTGCCAGTTTGACCCCAACGTCCATCACACTCTGATGTAAACAAAAAAGAGGACCATTGACACGACTATACATTTGTTATATTTTGAAATTTAGCACCCCTCCCCCATCTGGGGAAAAGGAAAGAGGGGAAAAAACTTGGGTTCAAACCTGGCAACTGAAATGGAGGAGGAAAAGCCTTTATTCGCATGTCATTTTGCAGAGAGGTGTAGCAGCACATGGATTTTTCAGGCAGCCATTTAGCAAACAAGACTATCCTGTAACCTGACTGGTACTGAAGATAAAGTATGGGAAAGTTGCCTTTTCATATTGTGCAGTGTTATCTTAGGTATGGTTATATAGGTACAGCTCTTAGTATTGTGTGCTTAAAGATGACATCCACAGAGCAGGATCCAGCTCTCTTATTCCACTGATGGAACTGCGTCTGTCATTGGAACTATGAGGGCAGCAGTCGCTTTCCTTTTGCAGCCCCCTACTCAAATCAAGATTAGAGAAGCCCTCTGGAGCAGGTTTGCAGGTGGTTCAGAGGGCTCTGTAGGTGAGGGACAGAAAGCCCCATGCCAGCCCCTAGTGCAGTGGTTCCCAACCTTGGGTTCCCAGATATTCTTAGACTACAACTCCCAGAAATCCTGGCCAGCACAGCTAGCAGTGGGCTTCTGAGAGTTTTAGTCCAAGAACATCTGGGGATGCAAGGTTGGGAATTACTGTCCTAGTGCAACACACTCGGTAGACCATAAAGCAGAGGTAGGGAATTTTGCAAGCCAAAGTCAATTTCCACTCTTGAGCTTCCAGCAAATGACACCCCACTGCCACCATTAACATTTCATATTGTCAAAGGAGTTTAAAAATTCATTTCAGGTTAAAACAAGAAGGATGGAGAGTTATGTCTTGTTTTAAAAGAGAATTGTGTTTCTGGCGTGCTTTCCAAAGCATGATTTTCTTTTAAAACAGTGTGTTCATATCTCCCACAGACTGTCTTTTACCCCAGAAATGCAAGGGTTTTTACCACTATCAGTATCATTCTGCTGACTATCAGGTGGTGGTGTGGAAAGTTTGACAGGGCACAAAAATAGATGTGTTGCTCATCTTGGTTCAAAGTTTTGTTTCTTCTTCTGTTGACCCTTTCCCCCAAATGCTTTGAGGATTAATTAAAAAATTATTCCTTCTTCATCCAACAAGTAGCCAATGACTCTCTAAAATTTCCACGAGGCTCAAGTCTTGTTATTTAGCCATGACTATCACACTTGCAGAAGGACACTCTGCAGACTATTGCATGAGTTTAATCTGATGCAGTCCCCCAATCTTCCTTTTTCCATCACCACCCCTGGGTGTTGCAGAAGTCAAGCTGAACACTATTGGCCCATTCCACATTCACCCATTTTCTAGGAATCCTGACTCAGTTCTTCAGCCAACATGAAAAGGCTGAGTTACTTTGGCACTGTGCTTGTACCTATTTCCTGAACACATGGCCCCAAGTCTTCTTTTAGGCGTCAGCAGAAAAATGCAAACATTAGCCCAGCATCAAAAGGATTAACTGCAGGAGCTTGTCCCAAAAGATGACTCAGCAATACAGAGAGCATCAGCTAGTGCTCTCCACAGCAAAATTAGGGAATTGTGCTGACTTGGTATTGGCTTCAGAAGCTGTCTCTCCATATTTATGTCCTCTTGCATGAGGGCAGATTGCACGGCTGAGGAAGGATCGCAAAATATTCTACTGGGACTTTAAAACTAGGGGAAGCAGAGATGGGGAGTAACCTTTTTATCAGGTTCGCTGTTAATTAATTTTAGCAGTCCATCTCAATAGTGATACAGCAAGAGACATCACTTGGGATCACTCAGCAAGCTTCTAATGCATTTACAAAAACATGTGGCACCATTCTTTGTGATGGTGCCAATTCAACGAAAGTCTTTTTTTTTCTATTTCAAGGTACCAGCTTTAATTAGTCTGCACAAAAATGCTGAAATTTTATTCACTCATAGCTTGCGATACAAACATCAATCACAATGGATGTCCCATCTCTTTCTTTCCATCTATCTTTCTATCTTTAGGTAAATTTGAAGAAGCCGCCATTGATTTGAATAAGACTTGCAAGAGGCAAAGGTAGCTGAAATCATATTTTGGGAAGCTCAAATTTCTTGGGAATAGAGGCCTATAGCAACTGGGAAGGCAGAAAAAAGTTGGTCAAGAGAAAAGCCTGGTTCATAATTTGGTTTACAAAGCAGGGCTGTCTTTTTTAAAAGCAGATACCTAGCTAGGTTCTGGGGGATGGAGAAATTCAGAAGTTAGAAATATTGAGTGAGCTTCAGTATGGAATCTGCATTAAAGTGTATCCACAATGCATAGTTATAGCAAACTGGTACCACTTTAGCTGTATTGATTTGTGGTGAGTGAAATCTTTTGAATTCTCTGCTAGAGTGTTCTAATGCTATGGTTCAGGCAAATGTTACTGTGAAATAACAGATCTGCAGCCTAGAAATCCACTTCAATTGTATTTTCTTCCTCTGCCTAGAGCCCATTGCACATTCTTCTTAGCTGCATTAGAAGCGAGATAACAAGGGTGCTAGCCTTCTTCCACTTCACACCAGGAATCCAGGATGGAAGTCTGCCAGAAGGCTGAGGGATGTGGCCTAGTGCCCTGACTTCCCCATGGCTGTACTAGTGGATTGCCAGCCCCACAGGTACAACTGTGGCGCCTTTTCCTACTTTGGGCCTACTGTGGATGGAGTGACTGAGGGGGCAGAAATGGGTCTGCCTCATCAAACTATGATTTGCTATGGGACTGCTAGTGCTGTGAACATTGTCTCCTTCCTCATCATGTCGTTTGATATTGATACCTTTGGTACCAGGACGCCCATGCTCCTTCTCAGGATGCCTGTTGAGTGATAAAGAAACTGTTGGTCTGATTTTTAAAAAATTATTATGACAATATACATTTTTATAAAGTTGGTTTGGGTTATTTTGCTTATTTTATTTTCATTTATTTTGTTTTTTTTTTTGGGGGGGGGGAAGACTGAATATAAATGAACTAAACTTCCAGGAACATATGGGATTTGATAGAATGCTGTATTTTTTTCCATGAACCTAATTAGAAATTATAAAGATTCTACTATTTTTAAGACTGCAGCATTGCACGTTGCCTTCTGTTTCTCTGAGGAATACTGCTGGGCCCGGCCTCTATGGGTTTGCTCTTGCTGAAGTGGAAGCTTTGCCTTTTACCCTCATGCCGCTTTTGGGACCTGCTTCCTCTTATGAACCAAAGTCAATTCACTTTTGCTTATCCTCTGAATCTCCTTTCATTTGTTGATAGCTGGACTTTATCTCTCTGCCTCATTGACTCTCCATCTCATTTCAAACCTCATCTCTAGAAAGAGCTTTCCGTGCTTCATAATTTCTTTCCTCTTTATCTGAGGTGAGCGAAAGCCTTATGCAGAAAATTTCCCTGGCATGTTCTTCTATCAGTGCACGATGAGAAGGGGAACCATAAACAAATAGAGCCAACCCCAAATTGCATGTGCTGGTTAGCTTTGACCCATTTCAGCACAGAGCCCAAATGTTGGCTGGGAGAAAGCTTTGTGTATAGAACTGCACGTGTTTAGGCATCCTAGTGATCAGAAACCCCCCTCCCCATCATGCAGGATTTTCAAAAGTCCCCTCCCTCCTTTTCCGTCTACTAAGAAAGGGCAAATGACTCAGCAGGCAATATTAGATGCTGCTCTTGTCTTTTGCTCTTGTTCCAGGTCTTCAAGCAGAGGCTGGATAGGCATCTTCTGGGCTGGGCTGCCAAGAATGCCAGGTCTCAAGGTGCTGGCTAGAGTCTCACAGAAGCGCTATGCCACACTGGGTCTCCAACTGGAGAGACAAATCTTAGGGCAAGTGGCCTGGAAAGTGGAGAAGCCTTGTTTGCATTTTTTAAGTGAGTGAGGTGACTTTAAAGCCTGGACATGTATCTCCAGTCCAACTATTCCCATCGAGCATCAAGGTTAATTGGCCACCATGAAGTTGTTCTTTATGTGTGTTGCACATGCACAATATTTGACATTAAAACTTTGGAGAAAGGGAGGGGAACTTGTGAGTGAGTCTGTGGGTGTCTTCACTTAGAATCATACAGAGCTGAAAGGGGCCTTGAAGATCATCAAGTCCAGTCCCTATCAATGCAGGAAATCCCAGCCAAAGCTTGCTTGGCTGATAGTAGTCCAGTCTCTTCAAGTGAAGGAGAAATATCCTAGGTAGCCTCTTTTGCTATTGAACATGTCTTACTATTGGAAAGTTATTTCTAAAGGTCAGTTGAAATCACTTTTCTTGTAATTTGAATCCACTGGTTCTGAATGACAGTCTTCCATATATCTGAAGTTTGCTATTATCACATTTCAATCTCCTCTTCATCTAATTAGAAACACCAATCTCTTTCAGCTGTTCCTCATAGGGCTTGATTTTCATACCCATTATTATCTTCCTCACCCTCTTCAGGACATTTTCAAGCTTGTCAAAACCCTTCTTAAATTGTGGTGCCAGAACTGGCCACAGTATTCCCTGTGCTGTTTGACTAAAAGAGAATAGAATGGTTTTATTGTGTTCTTTGATCAGGATGCTATACTTTTTGCACCCTAATTTTGCATTTGTTTTTGTTGATGCTGTTTGCCACCGATGGGAGTGTTAAGCTGAATTTAAATTGAGGTCTACTAAGACTTCTAGATCTTTTCCACAAGTGCTATTGCCAAAGCATGTATGTATCCATGGCATCAGTCAGAGGAAGGGAGGGAATAGAGCACTGGTGTGAGTTGTTTTTGATGCCTAAACCATGCTAGCACCCGTCGAGTGTGAATTTAAAATACCATCTACTTTCTGTGGACTGGCGGTGAGTTCTCCACAAACCCCATTTCTGTGACACCTAAAGGACCAGCCCTGTGACATCACAAGGAAGCTGCTGGTCCTATCTAGCTCTAGATGGCCTTGTGGTGCAGTGGTTAAACTGCAGTAAAAGACTCTACTCATAATCTGAGTTCAATTCCAGATTCAAGTAGCTGGCTCAAGCTTGACTCAGCCTTCCCTCCTTCTGCGGTCAGTAAATTGAGTACCCATCTCACTGGTGGGCAATGTGTAGTCTGCATAATTAAATTGTAAGAGATTAGATGGAATAGCCAACAGGGGCCCTTTGACTTTATGGTTCTACAACTATATGAGCAGCAGCAGGGTCTAGGTGGAGCTGCCTTTGAAGACATTGTGGAAACTTCAGCTTGTTCAAAATGTAGCAGCCAAACTACTGACTCGGGCCAGTTATAGGGAGCATATCGCTCCCCTGCTACAACAACTGCCCTGGCTGCAAGCCCGTTTCCGGGCCTATTTCAGCATACTGGCCTTTACCTATAAAACCCTATACAGCTTAGGTCCAGGCTACCTGAAGTTCCATATCTCCCCGTATGAGCCTTCATGGCTCTTAAGATCATCAGATGCATCCCTCTTTTTGGTCCCAATACCAGTGCAGGCATGTTTGATGGGGCACATGACAGAAGGCCTTCTCTGTGGCAGCTCCCAAGTTGTGAAATATCTCCTATGGGAGGTTAGATTGTTCCCCCTCCTTTTATCCTTCTGCTGACAGTTAAATACCCACCTCTTCTGGCAGGCTTTTAACAATCATAACTGAGTCCCTGAATGCTGTTTTTCGGTTGAGTTTTTAAAACTTTAACTGTCTTTAATCATTCAGTGTATTTTAATTGCTACTACAGTTTAATTGTTTTAATGTGTATATTTTCTTTAATTCTACTTTTTTAACACTATGAGTCACCTTGAGTCCTCTTATCAGGAGAAAGGTCATCCATCCATCCATCCATCCATCCATCCATCCATCCATCCATCCATCCATCCATCCATCCATCCATCCATCCATCCATCCATCCATCCATCCTTGGGCATTTCCTGGGGCCCAGAATCTAGTAGAATCCACTATTAATGCCTGTAATTTAATATTCTGGCCTAGCACTGTTAGCAGCTAAAATGCGTCATCCTTTGAGGTGGTTAGACATGCACACTGTCCCCTGTGTGATGTATTCATAAAGTGTGGTCTGGTCAAGTGACAAATACAATTTAAGCTACTCAGAAACAGCTTTTGGAGTTGTAGTGGCAGGCAAATATGCCACCATGAAAACAAAAATCAATGTTGAGAACAGCTCCTGTGTTCACAGATTGTCTGCTTCATGCATTATATTACCTATAGGAACTTATTCTAAGAATTAGAGTTCATTTTGTTATAAGGTTGCTCAGCACCTGTAGCCATGTTATTTGTGTTTGTGTACAAATGATATATATTTTGGATATCTTTCTAACAACCCCACATCATGTCTTGCTTTATTATCCTCCATCATTTCAGTATCATTTAGCACTTCTAACTATACTTGCACCAACATTCTCTGCTGTTGAACATTCTCTGCACACATTCGTTGCCACAGAGAAAGGCTTGTTTTTTGGATCATTCAGAGTAGATAACAACACACAGTAAAGCCAAGCATTCATAATTAAATTGATCTCTTGTAAAGCAGAAGCAAAAATAGTTTGCTCAGCTTTCTTGGAGAATCACACTTGCCAGCTGTTCTACTTCTCTCTTTCCCTCCAGCATCCACCATCGCTTCTGTAGGAGGTCTTGCTTGTGGCCTGCTAACCCATTGTTTCACAGTCATTTAGAGCATGTTTCATTCCAAAGATTAGGGATGCTGGTATTCAGCAGCAGCAAAAGCAATGGTGGCAGCAGCAAAAACAGCAGCAACAAAAAAGCTAAATAAAGTAGAGACAAAATCCAACGAACGAACAAACAAAAAATGAACAAACAAACCAAGATGAAGCAGTGTGATCCTAATACATATATTCATTCAACAGTTAGTCCCCATAAGTTCAAATAAGCTTACTTCTAAGTTAGTATATTAGGATAGTGGCTTAAATGCACCATAATGTCTCAGAAGAATTAAGAGCTGGTTCATAGGTGCACACTTATTGTTCAATTTATAATGGAGCTGGGAATTTTATAGTTGGCCTAAAAATATTCTCAAGTCTATGTCTGTGCCTATGACAACTGCTCCACGTCATTCCTGCCACTCATATTCAGGATCACATTTGCATGAGCCTATGAGAGGAGTGGGGGACGTGGTGGCGCTGTGGGCTAAACCGCAGAAGCCTGTGCTGCAGGGTCAGAAGATCCAGCAGTCGTAAGATTGAATCCACGCAACGGAATGAGCACCCGTCGCTTGTCCCAGCTCCTGCCAACCTAGCGGTTCGAAAGCATGCAAATGCGAGTAGATAAATAGGGACCACCTCGGTGGGAAGGTAAACAGTGTTCCGTGTCTAAATCACACTGGCCATGTGACCACGGAAAGATTGTCTTTGGACAAAACGCTGGCTCTATGGCTTGAAGAGCGGGATGAGCGCCGCTCCCTAGAGTCGGACACGACTGGACAAAAATTGTCAAGGGGAACCTTTACCTTTACCTATGAGAGGAGTGGAGGTGTGGAGTCAGTGGATGACAGAGTTAGCGGAATTACCAGGGTTACCCCAGGTGGCGATAACCAGCAGAGCTTCCCAGAGTGAAGTGAAGACACAGGCAGCAAACAATCTTGATAGTAGAATATATATATTATATACAGGATATGTACAGGTATATACACAGCGTAGTCTTTGTCCAGTCCCAATTGTCTCACACGGCAATATCCTCAGAGTTACAGAGCTTAAATCAATGTCAGAGTCCAGTAAATAGTCAAGGTCAATATACCATGCAGTCAGTCCGGTTCGCCAGAGTTCCTCTTCTCCCAAGCTCGTAGATACGGCTTCCACAGGATTCTCTAGCACAGCTCCAAGACGACAGCACTCCACGACCATAGCAACTCCCACAAACAACCCACACTGGTGTATGCTAGGTCTCCAGCTATATACCAGAGATAGCCAATCCTGGTATATTCATCCTGCTGTTACAATCTTACTCAGCTGTATTAACTCATGCTTTATTTATTTATTTATTTATTTATTTATTTATTTATTTATTTATTTATTTATTTATTTATTTATTTATTTATTTATTTATTTATTTATTTATTCGATTTTTACCCCGTCTACTAGACAACGTCTACTCGGGGCGGCTTACATCAGTTAAAACAAGTTAAAAAATATATAAAATGCATTTATACTAAATTAGTACTAAACAAAAGGTTTCCAAGATGGTGGTATACAAAAAAAAAAAAAAAGATAGAGAAAGAGAAAAGGAAAATGACTTAATTGACTGGGGGGGTAGGCCTGTTTAAACAACCATGTTTTTAATTGGCTTTTGAAAACCCCCAGCGAGGGTGCCAGCCGGATTTCAGTGGGGAGTGTGTTCCACAGCCGAGGGGCAACCGCCGAGAAGGCCCGGTTTCTTGTTTTCTCCTTCCGGGCCTCCCTCGGCGTCAGTCCCCTCAGCCATCCCTGTTGGCTATGTCGGGTAGATCTGGGTGGGAGGAGGCAATCTGCCAAATATTGAGGTCCCAAACCGTTTAGGGCTTTATATGTAATCATTAATACTTTGAAGTCAATGTGGAAACGAATAGGTAACTAGTGCAGCGCAGCCAGAGTGGGGGAGATATGTTGGTGTTTTCTCACCCCACTAATAAGCCTGGCTGCTGCATTCTGGACCATCTGGAGTTTCCGCATGAGCCTCAAAGGCAGCCCCATGTAGAGTGCGTTACAATGGTCTAGTCTCGAGATTACGAGCGCGTGGACTAGAGTAGTGAGGGCCCCCCGATCAAGATATGGCCGCAGCTGGGCAATCCGCCATAGATGAAAATAGGCAGAACGGACCACGGACGCCACCTGGGTTTCCATGGTTAGCGCCGGGTCCAGATGTATCCCCAAGCTGCGGACCTCACTCTTTGTGGCAAGGGTTGTCCCTCCAAAAGAAAGGGAGTCACCTATGCCACTGACGGGAGGGCCACCCACCCTCAAGACCTCCGTCTTGTCCGGGTTCAGCCTCAATCCATTTGACTGCATCCATTCCAGTATGGTGTCCAGGCAGCGCTGGAGGGACTGGACGGCATCCACTGAAGTTGGAGTAAAAGAGATGTAGAGCTGTGTGTCATCAGCGTACTGGTGACACGATGCCCCACACCCAGCGGCCTCATGAAGATGTTAAACAGCATTGGGGAGATGATCGACCCCTGTGGAACCCCACAATTGAGACTCCATGGGGCCGAGACATTCTCCCCAATCTGCACTCTCTGGGGGCAGTCCTCCAGGAAGTAGCGGAGCCAGGCAAGTGCCAGGCCACCAACTCCCAACTTGGAGAGCCTCCCCAGGAGGATACCGTGGTCGACGGTATCAAAGGCAGCTGAGATGTCGAGGAGGACCAACAAGGACACATTGCCCCCATCGGCCTCCCTCAACAGGTCATCCAGCAGTGCAACCAGTGCCGTCTCTGTACCATAGCGCGGCCTAAAGCCCGACTGAAATGGGTCTAGAGCATTCGTTTCGTCTAAGAGCGCCTGAAGCTGATCTGCCACCACCCTCTCAACCACTTTGCTGAGGAAGGACACACTGGCGATGGGCCTATAATTGCCAATTTCATCCGCCGCCAGATTTGGTTTCTTCCTAATGGGCCTAATGAGTGTCTCCTTGAGGGCAAGGGGTACCTTGCCCTCCTGGAGAGACCCATTAATTATTGCAGTGGCCCATTCAGTTGTTACCGGCCTGGCTGCTTTGATTAGCCAGGCCGGGCAAGGGTCGAGAGAAGAAGTGGTGGCCCGACAGCGATCAAGCGCCTTGTCTACCAGCTCTGATGTTACAGGCTGAAAAGAATCGAGAATTACCGGGCAGGACGGAGTGCTTAGCTCTACTTTACAGCTCTGATCCTTACAGATACTTATGTCTTGTTGCTAAACTGCATTTAACAATTTCCAGGTTTGTCCAAACCCTGTCAGTGGATATAAGAAGGTTTGGCAGAAGAGATGAAAGAGATATAGAAGTTGCAGAGAGAGAGAGAGAGATAGTTAGGGAGATAGTGAGAACTGATACTAATAGAGATAATCTGGTCAAGATAGATAGAGCAGGTGGTGATTGGTTATGTGGCAAGGTATATGACATTTAATGATTTGATTGTGTGCATTGAATCAAGAACATCTGCAATTCTGATTAAATTTAATACACTTCAATAAATAAGTTCTGTTGGAGTAACCAGACAAGTGTATGACTAAAGTTCTTTATATATTGTGGATAAAGGAAATCCACTGGTGGCAGTGAGGAAAAGAGGGAACGTCCCAATTGGTATCTGTTGGTGGGATGACATAGAGTGAGCTCCTTGTTTGGGGAAACAATGTTTCCCCAAACAAAGGGCTCACACTACTGTATGTCATCCCACCGCTGCCACCACTTGTGACAGTGCCCTTATTCCTTTCTTGGGTCCCTTGCTCCTATCCACCTGCAGGCTTCATTAAAAAAAACGTTTTGTGCATTTATTGTTTTCAAGACATGCAAAAATGTCTCATTTTGGAAGATGGTGTGGCTACTGTGAGTCTGTGGGGAGCAGTATTGGCCCCTGGGTGCCTAGAGATTGCCTCGCCCCTGCATTATATGATGACTCAAAGTGAATTTGTGTGCTGTTTCGGTCAAAAGGCATAGTATTTGAGGGACATGAAAGAGCTGCTGTGTTTGATACATGGGGCCTCACTGACACATGCAAGCCATATCCAATGATAAGTATGAATATGTGGATAATTCCTAACTGGTCTTTTATGGTATACATTTAAATCCTACTCATGGCAAAAGGTAGACTATAAATCACGTACATTAAAATTCTGTAAGTCTGTGTTCATATAGAGTGAAAACTAAGTCAATAAGATGAAAACATAATAGAATATGCTCTGGTTACTGAAGCACTAAATTATTTTTATACTGAATGAATCCCTCATAATCCTTATGAGAAACACTCACAGAATTATTACTAGATTCTTTCCTTGAAATCTCCAATCTCCTTTTACAATTGTTTGCAAGTATCAAGATGGAAAAAGGGACGTGGTGGCGCTGTGGGCTAAACCGCAGAAGCCTGTGCTGCAGGGTCAGAAGACCAAGCAGTCGTAAGATCGAATCCACGCGACAGAGTGAGCGCCCGTTGCTTGTCCCAGCTCCCGCCAACCTAGCAGTTCAAAAGCATGGAAATGCAAGTAGATAAATAGGGACCACCTCGGTGGGAAGGTAACAGCGTTCCGTGTCTAAGTCGCACTGGCCATGTGACCACGGAAGATTGTCTTCAGACAAAAGGCTGGCTCTATGGCTTGGAAACGGGGATGAGCACCGCCCCCTAGAGTCGAACACGACTGGACAAAAATTGTCAAGGGGAACCTTTACCTTTACCTATCAAGATGGAAATGTTAGAAACAGATATGAAAGGTATCCATTGTTGACATTAAACTCCATGGGGAAGATCCATAACTCCATGGTAGAACATGTGGGTTCCATAAGTAAGGACTCCTGTTAAACCTCTGCCTGCTTTAGTTTTTAAAAAAGGTTTCAGGACCTTGGAAAGCAGCCAAAGGTTTTGTGCACAGAATGTGAAGCTGATGAAGCTGTAGCCTTGAAAAAACTATACACATTGTGGCAACGCGGCCACTTGACATCAGGTCTGAAATAAAGGTAGATGAGATATGTGCCAATATTTGAAGAATATTTCACAACAGAGAGTGGGAGTGAGAACTGGGAGATTTGAGACTTTCCTCCTGACGTTGACCTCTCTTTGAGTAGTTACTTTTCTTATATAGTGTTCCCTCCAGCAAATGTGCTTTTTCTTTGGAATACAAGACAGTTCCTTTGCAGTGAGGTGTTATGGGATAATTTGTTACCTAGCAAGCCATTTACACAAGGTGTTCTGTATCAATTGTTTTATGTGCAGAGAAAAACTCTGTTATGGGAACATCTTGCTTAGTCATGTTGCAACTTGTATCTTCACAACTCTATGGAACACAACACCAAAATGAAACTAGAAATTCTCTGATATGCTGAAATTATTCTCCCATCTATAATTTATTCATTCCCTGACGCATCTATTTGATGCTGTTCATAATTTGGACACCCACAAACAGCACTGGCCATGTATAGGGGTGCTGGTTTGATCCTTTTCCTGAAAGATATTTTGTTATCCTTCAGTAGTTGTCCTTATTTTGTGGCAGGCAGAAATGTCATTGTCCCTATGTATCTATGCTGGGTGAGGTTGTACTACCTGAATCTTGCCATCTCTTTTAGCCATTAAGGACACAGAACTCCATCAAGGCAAGGAGGGTGAAGGGGGGCCTAATTGTATGAAAGACTAGACTTTACTATAGAGATGGAGAGACTAGCAAATTTGCCAAGTTAATTATCTGGATATTGGCCTTTTAATTCCAAAAACACTGCTAGGGCAGGATGCATCCAGTGCTTCTTCTGCTCATCCTCACCAGCTAATTGTCTCCCTTCATCTGGTGAGTTGAACTCTTGGAGCCATATATGGTACACTTGGGGTGTTTCTTTTTATTCCAATTTTCTTCTTAAATCAAAGAGCCTTAAAAATTTACCAGGATGCCTCACAGCAGTAAATGGGATAATAAAAACCCTCCCAAATTATCACACAGAGTATGATGTAAACATTTAGTGTAAAAGCAGGACATTTTGATACAGTAAAAATGTCTAAGCAACTTGTATGAAGCTTAAAGGAGAAGGCACCTAACATACCTCTCGAGGGAGGGACCTTCATGATCAGAATGCTGCACCATTAAAAACAACAACCAACCTGTTTTTCAAGCCATAGAGCAGATCAGCAGATGGCAAACTGGGAGCTTTAGAGAATGAGCACAACTTCCTCCATATGCTGAGCAAGCTTTGGATCAATTTCTTGAACTGCATCAACATTGTATGGTAAATTGCTTTTAAATCTTCAGGTAGCATTTCCAAAGCATGTCAAGATCAGCATGAACAAGCTTTCTTTCTTTTTTATACTGATCTCAATCCTATACCATTAAGTGCAGCTTGAGCCCATAGACATTTTGCTAGCAAAGTATCGGTGGGCAAAGCTTTACTGGCTAAATTCCTAAGTACGAGAGTGCCAAAAGCACAGAAATAGGACTAATTTTTCAAAGTGCCCATGGCAAATGTTGCATTTACAAGAAAAAGAGATTGTAAATACCACTGACCACAAGACTAATTTTGGACCCTGATCTAGTAATTCAGAAAATAGCCCATGTCAGCTGGAAGCAATTTAGAGGTTGTCTGAATCTGAAATTCCAATCTTGAAGATGCTCATTGCCTATAATTAAAAATTAAAAATGGCAACAGTTGTTTATGTTCAATGAAACTGGATAACATTTGAAGGCAGATTATGTGGGGGGTTATATTTAACAAGTTTTAGAAAAATAGGCAGGGTGTTCATTTTTCTTTGATACCCACCCTTTTTTAAAAGGGACTTGATAGAAATGGATTACCCTTTTAGGTGCAGTTGGCCCTTTTGATGAATTCACACCTGACACGTTTGAAAACAATAAGTGCAGTAGTCATGTTGTCTTGAAACTTCTGGGAGTTGTAGTCCAAATGAGCAACTTTTCCAAATTCTGGATTAGTGTGACCCAAATGCCCAAGAATGATGCAAAAAAGCTGTTTTATATGATGTGGTTATATAGAAGAAAGAACTTTGGTAGGTGGATTTTTTAATCAGAAATATGAGGAATTGTTGAAATTCTTTTTGTTAAGCAATCTTAAAGTTCTTGGAGGTTTTTTTTTTTGCCATGATGACTTTTCTTACAAGTTAAATAAATAAAAACATACGAGCAGGAGTCTCAATATCTCCTGTTGCCTCTCTTTTTAATTGGTAAGAGTTGCTATTCTAAAATATGGACCATAAGTGAAGCCAAGTTAGTTAAATTCTCATCAACTTTGGAGAAAATGCATGAGGGAATTTTATTTTAACTTATCTTGAAAGAAGGAGGGATAAATCTCTGTAAACTTTTCATATTCTCTTCCCCGATAAATGTACATTAACACTCTGTCCATTTAATTTGAATATTTGGAAGAGGTGAGGATTAAAATTAAAGCCAAGTGAACTTGGGATAAAGTGCTGTGGTGGCGCTGTGGGCTGAACCGCAGAAACCTGTGCTGCAGGGTCAGAAGACCAACAGTCGTAAGATTGAATCCACACAACGGAGTGAGCTCCCGTCGCTTTGTCCCAGCTCCTTGCCAACCTAGCAGTTCGAAAGCATGCAAATGCAAGTAGATAAATAGGTACCACCTTGGTGAGAAGGTAAAACAGCATTCCCTAGTCACGCTGGCCACGTGACAACAGAAACTGTCTTTGCACAAGTGCTGGCTCTACGGCTTGAAAATGGAATGAGCACTGCCCCCTAAAGTCGGACATGACTGGACTGAAAATGTCAAGGGGAACCTTTACCTTTAGTAAATGTCTACCCTTCTGTTCTCTTTTAAACTTCCGACAATTTTTTCCTTCTACTCCATAGTCTGTCCAAGTTTGGGATAGGTGTCATGGTGATGGATGTGTTTGCAAAGGATATCATTAAGACCATATTTGTGTTATGGTGAATGTATGCTGATCATAGAAGGAGGAGAGAGTGGACATGTGATTGGTGCCAAGGAGCTTTGCCACAGGTTTGCAGTCAATTATTTTCATGCTGCATTTGTACAAATAAAACATCTGTCATATTTTTGTCTTCCTTTTACCACCAAATGTTTTTAACACACAGAAAAAACTATTCGAATCAGGAACACAGTAATTACCATAATGGATCAGGCTAGCCATCCATCTGGTCTGAAACTGTGGCTTGGCCACTGGCCAGTGCCAGATGCTTTGGAGAAAGTTGCAAGAAATCCCAAAATTAGCAATTAATGAGCAACCTACCCACATGGGAAAATTTCCTCACCCAATTCTTCCAGCAAAAAATGGGCTTCTTTCCCAATGTATGAGCTTGTAAATCTTCTTAAAGCTGCCCTATCATATTGTTTCAGTATAAGTTTAGAACCAGATCCAGGCTTGCATGCATAGTAGTTTTTTAAAAATTAATGTACACCATTTATATTTAATATTGTCATAATTTTTGGTGTCTCTTTATTCATGTACTTCCTGATCGGATACATATTTACAATGAAGGAAGTTCCACTGAATTCAGTGGGTCTTATTCCTAAGTAAGTGCCTGCTTACTTCTTTAGGAAATACTGTAGACCAGAGCTTAGAGAAGTTACTTTTTTGGACTACAACTCCCACACTCCCACAGCAAACATGACCAGTTGCAATGTTACCTGGAGTGTTCTGGGAATTATTGTCCAAGGACATAATACGTCTACTGATTTGACCCTGTTACTTTTGGGTTAACATATCCATAGGCTGTGTGTGACATTTGCAGCACCTTCTTCCTGGTCCACAGTCTCCAATTTTGGACTCCTTCCCTCTTCATTGATAGTCAAGAATTAAGTGAGTCAGGCTGACAATGAAGTGCCGTTACTGGTCTTTAGAAATGACAGCATAATAAAATGAATGGCTCTCAGGGAGTCTGTTTCATTGAATGATTGCTAGAATTTGTGTCTGTGTGCTGTGAAAACAACTCTGCATGGACTAGGTCTACATTAGGAAGCTGTTACTTACAATCATGAGAGCTATATATATTAGATGTCAGATATATATTTTGGAGTCTGCAAAAAGCAATCTAATAATATATGAAAACTCTGAAGAGCCTACTAGAAAATTTTAGAAGCTCAGCTAATTAGGTCTTAATTCCTTTCACTCAGGTTACCTATTGTTCCTTTTAAAAACCCCTGAATACAATTGGTTGGATCCAGATTAATGTTTTTCCGAGTTCTACCTGGATAAAGAGGGCAAGGAGGTGTTCTCTGGAATTCCTTCTTTAGCATGCAGTTCCTAGTACCTTTTGAAAAGCTTATCTGAGGAGCTACCAGATGTGGAGAATAAGGGGGAAATTGGCAGAGTACCTTCCTACTTCCAAAAATCCTCTGTTGCACCCCACCATCTCTCGTGAACAAAAGGCATTCTTCTGTTCATAAAATGATCAATCTAGCTCTAATACATACTTCCAGAGGGAGACCATACCGAAGTGGCAGTTTTCTTTTATCTTTTTTATTAACATTTCATAAATTTTTCAATATATTTACATTCAGTTCATGCTTGTTAAACATAGTGTTACATGGGTTGCTTATACAGTAATTATTTGTTCTTGCATCTTAGTGTCTTCTTAGTTATCTCTCCTGTTGCTGGAGGCAACACTTGAGAGTCCCCTGGACTACAAAGAGAACAAATGTATCCATTTTGAAGGAAATCAACTCTGAGTGCTCACTGGAAGGACAGATCCTGAAGCTGAGGCTCCAGTACTTTGGCCATCTCAAGAGAAGAGAAGACTCCCTGCGAAACACCCTGATGTTGGGAAAGTGCAAGGGCAAGAGGAGAGGGGATGAGATGGTTGGACAGTGTCACTGAAGCAACCAACATGAATTTGACCAAACTCCGGGAGGCAGTGGAAGACAGGAGGGCCTGGCATGCTCTGTTCCATGGGGTCATGAAGTTGTCTCTTCAAAATCTATACTTTTGTAAAGCATTTGAACCAATCATATATGCATTTTAGTGTACAATATTGGCTACTGTCATAATATATTGCTCTCATAGTATACAATGTCCTCAAAATCCTCTAGTAAAATACCTAATAAAAGCATTTCTAGTTTCAAATCCATGTAATTTTGAGGCAATTTAACCTACCGACTTCGTATTTTATACCAATAAAAACTAAATAGATTCCTTACGCATAGTAAATGTTATCTAAAGCATTTTATATAGATTTTCTTTATATAATTGTTTAGCTATTTCCACATTTTCTGTCATGTCTATATCAATATCATATCTAACATATGTTTATTAAGTACTATTTGTTTTATCTCAAGAACCACTATGTAATGCCTTTACCCTGATTAGTGATCCTTTATTTTAGTTTAATTCCCTTTTCTAATATATATGTCCCCTTACCATTCTAGAATTTAGGTGTATACATGCTTTCAATGTTGAGGACCACCTTAATATTTTTTCCTTTACATCTCTCTAAGTAACTCCTTCTCTTGTTTGTCTTTTCCCAATTCTTATTCCTATCTCTAAAAATTCTGATGTCTCTTGTATTGTCTGAGATCATTTTATGCACTTGATCTGTATCCAATAGATCTTCCAGGCTATTTTTAATTAAATCTACTGGTTCTTTTCCCTTATCTTCCCTTAGCACACCTAGGACTCTCCTCATCTCCAGGGTTAGAATTAGATATCCTAAATTTTCTCCTCTGATTTCCTCCAGCCCCTCCTTTGGTTGGCATACATCATCCACCACCCTCATATTTTCTTTTTCATTATTCCCTGTCTCCTGTTGAATACAGTCCTTCCTTAACTGCTCATTGAATAATTTTGCCTCTTAATTGTGGGATCTCTCTATTTCTAAAATTGCTTGAAGGGTAGATTTGGTTTCATCCCCAAAATTTTCCTTGTTGTAGCATTATGTCCCCGAATGTCAAATAATTGTATTCCAAGTGAAATACGTCCAGTTGCTTAAAGTAATCAGTCCAAGTCCATCAATAATTGTTTCAATAAGTCCACTTTAATATATTTATCATCTTTAGGGTTAAATTTGAATCTAGTTTCAGGCATAAAGTGACAGTCCAGTTCACTCGATGTTTGTATTCATGGCCTGATGTCTTTTGTAATCCAGTCCGGAAGCAGTCCATTCCAGTGTTAATTCCATCCCTGCCTGTATTCAGGTTCAGAATTCAGGATACATACTTTTTTTTATTGGTCCACATTAGCTAAATATATATTCCAAGATGAATTGTCTTTGTTCAGATCTCAGCAAAGTACAGCTTAAAAATTCCACTTTGGTAGGATTAGACTTTCCAGGGTTAATTTGTCTATGCTTCAGTCAGTTCTCAGGAAAAAAAGGTAAGTCAAAACAAATTCTAAGCTTAAGACCGCCATAGTGTGTTCAGGGTCATTGTTCTGGGCTTTTCACCAACGCTGTAGATAGCCATAGCACAACAAGTTTAACTCCCAATGTTGTTTAGCTAATGATGATTTTAAGAGAAAGATTTCTTAAATTTCTAAAACCAAATTAGTACCAAACTTCCTTCCTTGAAGCATAAATAAACGTCTAATTAAATCCAATTTATTTTTTCTTTGTGTCTCTTTCTGTCTGCTTCCCTCTCACCAGATTCACCGCTATTCTATAAGTGGTGTGGATAAGAGATGCTTATTTCTGTTATATGGATTCTCTTGTCCAGGGATACTCATAAAGTAGTATAGTTATAAAATATTCTCTCACCCAGTGGTAACAACAATGTTAATTAGCTGATTTATTGCTTCTCTATTGCCAGTTGCTGACGACTTGCAAGTGAGCTATTCAGCTGCTTGTTTCCACCCCCTGGTAGATTTGGGAGTTTCCCAGATCAAGACGGGGGTAACCACCACCAACCCCATGATCAACAGGCTTCTCCCCCAATTCACCATCTCTTTGGGGTGGTTTTAACCCCCGGGGGGGGGTCTCAAACAGGTTGGAATTCAGCCCAGGGGATGGAGCTCCATCCTCCTTCTGCTGTCCCATCGCAGCATCAAGCCAGAAGTCCCAAAGTGGCAGTTTTCTATAGTATATACAACATAGATGATATTGGAATCACTGTACACTAATTAGTTGTCTCACCAGCTGCTTCATGAGATGGTACCACTTCTGTTCCAGAAGTCCATTCCCACCAAACTGAAGATGAACATGAGAAAAGTATAAAACCAGGGAGGATGAAGATGCTTCTTCATACGATTCCATTAATAAGTGAAATATCTCTTAAATTTAAGCGAGGTAAGAATGCAGAAAAGTTCCCTGTGATAGAGTTCCTCACTGATTAGACATTCAGGAGGCAGGTATGCCAGCTCTAGAACTAGGTGATTTGTGGATGATTAACAAACTCAAACAAATTAATCCTATGAATTATTTTTCACAGCGAGAAAAAAACTGAGCAAGAAAATTTTTTACTGAAGCTTTTAAAGGAGAAAAAAGTTAACCAATTCAACTTTAGTGTGACAGAGATAAGGTGAATATCAGGACAGTTCAAGAGTAGCACCGTCATACTAAATTGATATTAAGGAGGAGTCCTTTCCCACTTAGGAAGTCTGTAAATATGCCACATTTTCTGAGTCAACAAAGAAATTTGTGGTATATATAAGTAGTCTGTTTGAACCCAGGGAATGAATAGAGCTAGTTAACACAGGGCTGCTTCTTCCATGTGCAGCATCCCAAATATTAGTGATATGAAGTTAAATAGATGGGATGTATATTTTTGGCTGGGACAGCTGCTGGGAAGAGGCAAATAGAAGTAGAGATGTACCTGGCCAGCTGTTAAATACCACTGTATCTCCCATGCCATTGTACCCACAGGGCAGCTTGTGAAGAAATAAGAAACTTTTCTAGCAGTCACAATACACTGAATTGTGCTCTTAATACATGGAGTGTTGTGTTCATACACAATGTTTACAACTGGCGTTAGCAATCATTAAGAGTTGCTGCAGGGGCTGGGCTGAGGAAATGTCAATTGCTCTGTGGCTTTCTGTTCATCAGGTTTTCTTGTGCTCATCTCTCTTACCTCATGTCTGCTCCAAAGGGACAGATTACTCATATGATCAGTCTTTCAAGTGCTGAATTGCAACTGCATGCCTCACTTGGCCAAATTGGATCAATCTGGAATCAGATTCATTGCAAACATTACGGAGAGATTTCACCCGATAAAATACATTACATGTCAAAGCTGATATAATGTTTGCTGCCTGAGACAAATACACTCCATATTGAAGGCAACTCATCCATTTGCTGAATGCTATAAATCAGCAAAAAAGAAGTAAATGAAAGAAGCACTTTTATGGTGGTTATTAAATGTTACCAAGGTGAACTGCAAAAGGTCAGAGCTACATCGAAGATCAGGAAGGAATGGGTTTCTTCTTGCTGTCGGCATAGAAAGTGGTCAATAGTTGCCAAGCACCTCAGTCCTAGTGATATATAGTCAGAACTTGGAAAAGTTACTTTTTTGGGACAATTTGCAGAATCTTGCTGGCTGGTGCATTCCAGTATGAACTAAAAAAAGTAATTGACCATTGTTACATACAGGTATGATATCACCTGCCCGTCACTGCTGAAGCTGTGTGTCATCTGCCAATGGTGTGATGGAGGGTGGGACATAAGGGGTGGAGCTGTTGTATATAAGGGGAGTGAATGGTGTGAGAGATTCAGATTGGGCCAGATAGGGCTTTGAGATAGGGATGGTTAGGGCTTGGAGATACTGAGAGATAAGAACTGTGCTACATAGTGAGGGTCTGTGAGAGTGTCTGTGTGATTGTTATATTATTATAGTGATTAAAGTATTATTTATATTCAAGTGATTTACCATTCCTTTTGTTTGTATACAATAAACCTAAGTTTTTAATTTGAAATCATACGTTGGCCTGAAGCTTCATTTGAGGGAATGGTTGGTGGCAGTGGAAACGAAGAGTGATTGAGTGTGACGTAACGGCCCCTTTGTGAGGTATAAGGTGGCTGTTACAACCATTATCTCCAAGCATTTCTGGAACCATTACCATAACTGATGTTTATAGTACTGTGCTAGCAGTGATGTCCACAGGCTAACCACACACACAGGAAGCCAGTGAACTCGCAGTGAACAGAGGCTCATTCCTGTGACATAATGCACATACAACATGCAAAACACAACCACCCTGAACATGCTGATCTCATCTGATTTAGGTAAGGTCAGGCCTGGTTTGTACTTGGGTAGAAAAAGAAAGGATAGCCAATACATGCATAGCCTATAGGTACAGGCCCAAAAAGAGCATGTCTAACCTCTCCCTGAAACAAGTGTTCATGTCCTTCCCAGTGCTGCTTTTTCCATCAAAAGTCCACTCTCTGCAATCTGCTTTTTGAGGTGAAAAACAGTAATTGGTACCAACAGTGTACTTGCATTAGATGTCAAATAGCAGCTTTCCTTCAGGGCTCCACCATGAGGAGGGAGAGAGAGAGAGAGAGAGAGAGAGAGAGAGAGAGAGAGAGAGAGAGAGAGAGAGAGAGAGAGAGAGACTCCTCTCGTTGTGTCATGCTGCCCAGATATACATGCTGGGGAAATGCTGAAAATATTGTATCTCAATTCAAGAAGAGATTGAATTACATGATCATTATTGTGTTTTCTGAGTCGATGGTTCTACATTAAACAAAACAAAAATCAGAAAAAGGCTGTGTGGTTCCAAAAAACAAACAAAAAACAAAAAAATAATACAAATGCAAGAGGCGGTATTACCTTTATTAGACCACTAAAAAATTCAAGCAAAATTCAAGCTTTCAATGATAATTCATCTTCCTTGTAGACTGCCTCTAAACTTACCTGACCTGGCCTGAGCAACCGCCATGATACTTTGGGACTTTGATAAATATTTTTTCTGAACAACCTCACAATCTTGGTCTGAGGAAGATGAATTATCATTGAAAGCTAGCTGTTTGCTTGACCTTTTTAGTGGTCTAATAATGGTATTGCCTGCTCTTGCGTTGCTGCATTGCTGCTGGACTATTTGATTTCATTAAATATATAAAACAGCTCCATGGTTTGGTGGTTTCTCAATGCAAAATATACAGAACTAGGAGGATATGTCAGGACTCTCTTGCCAACTCAGACTGAAGAAGCTACTTAGATGAGTAGTGAAATGTTTCAACCTAATAAGAAAGAAGTCCAGTTGCCATGACTCAGCTCCCAGATAACCTCACCTGGATGACTCAGAATCTTCACAGATACATACAGAACTAGACTTACCATTAGGAAGTGGGGGGAGGGGGGAGAGGCCAACCAATTCAACTGGCAGGCACTTTGGAAACAGCAGTTCTAGATCCTTTGGCCAATCTCTTTTGGTGCCTTTCTCCTTGTTCATGAGCTGCCTCTGCTTGGAGGAAACAACAATGTGGAATGGGACGCCTGCCCCGCACCCCAACCTAACCTGCTGCCCTCAGGTGTTGCAGAGGATATTTTCCCATAGGCAGGATTGAAAAGATGTCAGCCAGCCAACTTCTGTGCATGGAATGGGGAATGCCATTTTGACTTTGCCTTGAGCACCAAAATGGCTTCAGCTGGCCCTCTGGCATTCCTAGGATGAAACCGTAAAGAGGAAATACCCATTGTACTCCCTTATCTGGAGCATTCAGATGTATAGGTGCTTGGGAGAAATAAAAATATATCAATGGACCAGCTTTTTCTTCTCCAGTAAAGCTTTTCCTGCCATTTTGTGTTTTCTGAGTATCAGATTTATACTTACCCCTCCCCAAACCAAGCACTTATTCAAAAAGAGGGGTGTGACTCTTTCAGTCTCTCGCTGTGAGAAATAAATAGGCAGAGGGATCACTTTTTTCTCATCACAATGAGATTTTTCTCTAAGGGGTCCTCTGAAAAATTTCACGGAGAATCACATGGATTTCATGGAAGTTTCATGGGAATTTTTTTGTGAAAGAAATGCCTAGCTTTGCAACATCTTTTCTATGCAAAATTCACTAAACAGGGCATGGAGCTGCAAAGAACTTGAAAGGAGGCTCATTTCTGGTGGGAAACTGGTTATCTGGCTGCAGAGCCAGAGGTTGGGAGTTTGATTCCCCATTGTGCCTCCTTGACAAGGGATGGACTTGATGTTCCACATGGTCCTTTCTAGCTCTGCAGTTCTAGTTTCTTTTATTATTGTTATTATTATAATAATTATTATTCAAAAACACCAGGCACAGCCAATCAAAATTATAAAAACACTGACTGGCATTATATAAGGGATACAAATGTTCACCTAAAACCTAAGTATCTGTTAAATATTGGCACAGTATATATGCAGTTCCTAATACTGCCATTCTTTGTAGCTCTGATTGTGTGATTTCTGAGATCTGCAACTGCTTGTAGTACTGTGTGAAGTTTCTTGATATTGTTTCCAAAGCCCCAATGACTACGGGGACCACTGAAGTGTGTTTCTTCCATATTGATTGTATTTCCCCATTTAATTTTGATTTTAAGATTTTCTACAGTTTTTTGATAAATTCTCTTTCTGTCAGTTATTTAACTTCTGTGTACACAATGTTATCTACTTCTGTTATTCCAAGAGTGCTTTTATAATATTGCCATTTTTAACTCTATTCCATCTAGTTTTTGGATCTTGCCACGGTGTATAGACAGAGCTGCACATAGGCTGCGACCCTATCTTGACATGGGGGCGCTCACTACCTTGGTGCATGCGCTCATAATCTCAAGATTAGATCACTGTAACGCTCTCTACGTGGGGCTGCCTTTGAGGCTGACACGGAAACTTCAGGTGGTGCAGAATGCGGCGGCCAGGCTCCTTACAGGAGTGAGAAAATATCAACACATCTCTCCAACGCTGGCCGCATTGCATTGGCTGCCCATCTGTTTCCGTGTCAACTTCAAAGTTTTAATGGTTACTTATAAGGCCCTAAACGGTTTAGGACCTCGATATTTGGCGGAACGCCTCCTCCCACCAAGGTCTACCCGGATCACCCGCGCGAGTCAGGAGGTGAGGCTGAGGAGCCTGACGCCGAGAGAGGCCCGGAAGGAGAAGACACGAAACTGGGCCTTCTCGGCAGTGGCTCCTCGCCTCTGAAACAATCTCCCTCTGGCGATTCACGCGGCCCCCACGCTGGGCACCTTTAAAACTCAATTAAAAAAATGGCTGTTTATTCAGGCCTTCCCTCCAGCCAACTCTTGATTTTTTCTTACTTTTCCTTTTTATTTTTACTGCTGTTCTTGTTTGATTATTATGTATTTGTCTATGTTTTATTATTTGATTTTATATTTGGAAGCCGCCTAGACTGGTCCAGTGGGCCAGATAGGCGGGGTATAAATTAAATAAATAAATAAATAAATAAATAAATAAATAAATAAATAAATAAATAAATAAATAAATAAATAAATAAATTTGTCAGTTCCAAATTTCATGTGGATATCTTCA